>NC_037680.1:94676085-94995758 GCF_003255815.1 Theropithecus gelada
GAAGGTCTAATATCCAGAACCTACAAAGAACTCAAACAAATTTACAACAAAAAACAAACAACACCATCAAAAAGTGGGCAAAGGATATGAACAGACACTTCTCAAAAGAAGACCAACCAACACACACATGAAAGACAACCAACACACACATGAAAAAATGCTCATCATCACTGGCCATCAGAGAAATGCAAATCAAAACCACAATGAGATGCCACCTCACACCAGTTAGAATGGCAATCATTAAAAAATCAGGAAACAACAGGTGCTGGAGAGGATGTGGAGAAATAGGAACACTTTTACACTGTTGGTGGGACTGTAAACTAGTTCAACTATTGTGGAAAACAGTGTGGCGATTCCTCAAGGATCTAGAACTAGAAATACCATTTGATCCAGCCATCCCATTACTGGGTATATATCCAAAGGATTATAAATCATGCTGCTATAAAGACACATGCACATGTATGTTGATTGCGGCACTATTCTCAATAGCAAAGACTTGGAATCAACCCAAATGTCCATCAGTGACAGACTGGATTAAGAAAATGTGGCACATATACACCGTGGAATACTATGCAGCCATTAAAAAGGATGAGTTTGTGTCCTTTGTAGGGACATGGATGCAGCTGGAAACCATCATTCTCAGCAAATTATCGCAAGAACAGAAAACCAAACACTGCATATTCTCATTCATAGGTGGGAATTGAACAAGGAGACCACTTGGACACAGAAAGGGGAACATCACACACAGGAGCCTATTGTGGGGAGGGGGGAGGGGGAAGGGATAGCAATAGGAGATATACCTAATGAAAATGACGAGTTAATGGGTGCAGCACACCAACATGGCACATGTATACATATGTAACAAACCTGCACGTTGTGCACATGTACCCTAGAACTTAAAGTATAATAATAAAAAAAAAAGAGATCATGGACTAAATAAATAACATTTCTAAAACTCTAATGAGAAAACTGATAGGTTCATAAAACTGTTAATCAAAATCAAGCAGAATAAAAATTGATAACATGAAATTGAATAACTGATACAAATTATGATTTTTATATCATTTGAAATATTGTTGATTCTTTACTTAAATGTCTTGTTTTCCAGATTTAAGAAAAGTTTCTCTCTTAAGCTATCTGTAGTTTAACAACAATTTGGTGAGGCAAATTTTCATGAACAAAGGTGAAAACATTTACTTATTCTTCCTACTCGATCCTTCTAAAATTTGGAAATTATTTGTGAGAACTTTTTATTTTATGACAATATAGTTATTCACATAAATTCAATAAAATTCTGTTTCCTTTATAACAAGATGCAATTAAAAATGTTAATTATATTATCAGGGTTAGACTAAGTTATCATGTTTTAACTTATTTCCGGGTACTGCAGATAAAATCAGAAGCCTGCCTTAATGTGACTTCCTAGTCTCAAAATTAAAAAAAAATAATAATAATAAGATACAAGGCCAGACACATTGGCTCTTGCCTGTATTCCCAGCACTTTGGGAGGCTGAGGCAGGCAGATCACCTGAACTCAGGAGTTCTAGACCAGCCTGGGCAACATGATGAAACCCCATCTCTACTAAAAATACAAAAATTAGCCAGGTGGCATGGCAGGCACGTGTAGTCCCAGCTACATGGGAGGCTGACACTGGAGAATTACTTGAGCCCAGGAAGTGGAGGATGCAGTGAGCTGAGATCGCGCCACTGCACTCCAGCCTGGGCAACAGGGTGAGACACTGTCACCAAAAAAAAAAAAAAAATACAATCTAAGATTCAATCACTGTCTTTACTACACTTATATAAATAATCAGGCCCAACCTGATAAAACTAAATTTGGTGTTACTCTGATTATCTTCAGTAAAAATTGGGATGTCTAGAATACACTCGTTATTGCTTTTGTATTGTAGTCCAGTACCTTGTTTTTGATTTTTTATTATCTGACTGTAGAAGAGACTGTATCCTAAATTCTTCTGGGTTCCTCCAATCCAATTTTCCCCTATGGAATTACTAAGCAGGAAATTACTCTTTCCTAAAGCCCTAAACTAAAACTAAACAACTTAACATACATTTCAAGGAACAAGACTCATGCCTAATGTATGGGTCCACACGGAGAGTTCACCAACCATCCCCGCCCCAATGCCATCATCAGATATTTGAACTACAAAACTGGCAACTTCATGCTATAGGCAGCTTTTCCCAAGACCGTCAAAATATAACTCCATAGGTAGTACAACTCCTACCCCTCTCATTGACTACCTTTTCCACTTCACAGGATAATGCTATAATTAAAATTTCACAAATTAGATACTGCTATGGGTAATTTGACAGAATCTGACCTAAAAAAATTCTTCAGTCCACCTAGCAAGTATCTTTGGCAATATTCTAGTAGAAATTTTTGTTCAAATTGTCCCTTTTCTAGAGTTGGCACTCTCTGCTTTAATTCAGCCCAGTCACGGAATGCTACACAATGACTGCAACAGGTCTCAATTTGATTTGTCTAGTTGGTTGCCTTGAGGCTTGGGGTTTTTGTTCAAAACCATTGTACAAATTAGATTTATTATACTGTTGCTGGTTGTTTTGTGTATTCTGCTCTGTAAGCTCTGTTTTATTGCCTGTCTAATCTTTGGAAAGCCAGTTCTCTGAACAGGACAATGTTAGCCCCACACTTCAAGATGATTGCTGATGCCTGCCAGAATAATGTTTTTAGCTTTGATTTCAAACTATTGCATTCACAATATTCCCTGGTGTGGCTGCACCTTGAGAGTGTAACTAATCAATTCCCTATTGATGAACATTTGAGTTTCTTCTAATCTCTGATTTTTGTAAATAAGGGTGCAATGAAAGTTCTGTACACATTTGTCCAATTAAGCGGGTATTTCTGTAGGATAGGTTTGTAGTAGTATAATTCCTGAATCAGAGATTGTGTGCATTAAAAGAGATGTCATCAAATTGCTTTCTCTAAAGCTTGTACCTATTTATCTACTACCAGCAATGCATGAAAGTATCTTCTTCTAATCTGGTGAATTCTCACTCCAAAATTGCAGGATGCAAAAGCCTGCACTCCACTCTGTGCAGTGGGTCCTCAAAATTACCCGAGTTGTCCCTGTGCTCTTCAATCACTTTCTCCTTAGCTTTTCCTTTAACATTTTAAAACATTTCCATTGTGAATAGTATACATACTACAAGTTAAGAAAAACTTACATTTATAGCCCAAGGAATAATAATACACTAAAGCCCAAGCATCTATCATGTGGGTAAAGAAAGAGGACACTATCAGGGCCTTCAAAAGCCCCAGTGTGCTTCTGCCTTCCCTGACCCTTTAATAAACATCACCTGAACCTTTGTGGGAACCATTCTTTTTCCTTAGAGTTTGCACATAAGTTTGTGTGGAGGATTAGTACTGAGTCAGCATGATATGATAAAACTGTGATTCCCCCAAATTCTCTTCCTTTCCCATTTCCAGATCAGTGGGGGGCCAGAAGGGACCTTGTATGTGAGATCTGGAAGGGGGAAATGGAGCAGCAGTTTCATTCCGCTTCAGCTCAGGAAGGTCAGCGCAAGGCGCCAGACACCTTTATGGGTGTGTGTTTGGGTGGGAAAGAGAGAGAGGGAGGGACACTCACAGCAGGTGCTGCTGGCTGAGCTGGGAGAGCTCTCTGCCTTCCTGCTACCTGATCAGGGGGATTTGGTGAACTTACTCAACCCTCCGCACCTTCTAACTCTAAGTCCGATCCCTGACACTCCTGACTACTGCTTCAACCAAGGACATGAGACGCCCTAGAGCATCCCAGAACACATTTCTTTCCATGATGCGTGGTCTACAGCAGGAAGCTTGGGTTGTGGGCAAGGGAATGGCAAGACTGGACTCCATCTCTATTCCATCCTTCTCTCTACGACACAACAAACAACAAAGAGATTTACTTCTTGTAAAGACTCTCACCCAAGACCTCTGCTCACTCTTGCCCCACTTCTCTGTAGCAGTTTGGAAGCTTTTGGTTGGAAGAAACAAAATAAACACACAAAAGTGGTTTAAGCAATGAAAGACATTTAATGATCTCATTTAGCAAGAAATTCCAGCCTTGTTTCTTTGGCAAACATACCTTTGAGGACCAAGGTATTTTCTTTTTAACTGAGGTAAAATATACATAAAATTTTATCATTTTAGACATTTAAGTGTACAGTTCAGTGGCATTAAGTACTCAGACATTGTTGTACAACTATCACTACTGTTTATCTTTACAACTTTTTCAACATCCCAAACATAAACTCTGTGCCCATTAAACCGTCACTGCCCACGCTCCCCTCCCCTCAGTCCCTGGTAATCACTGTTCTGCTTTCTGTCTCTGTGAATTTGTTTGCTCTCAGTACCTCATGTAAGTGGAATCATAAACTATTTAGCTGTTTATGTCTGGCTTATTTCACTTAGCATAACATTTTCAAGGTTCGTCCATGTTGTAACATGTATGAGTACTTCATTCCTCTTTCAGGCTGAAGGATACTTCATTACGTACATATCACATTTTGTTTAGCCATTCATTCATTCATTGATGAACATTTGGGTTGTTTTTGCCTTTTGGGTCTTGTGAATAAGCTGCTATGAACATTGGTGGACAAATATGGGTTCAAGTCCCTGCTTTCACTCCTTGTGGGTCAATTCCTAGAAGTGGAATTGCGGGATCATGTGATAATTCTATGTCCGATGTTTTGAGGAAAGCTGCCATACTGTCTTCCGCAGTGGCCACACCATTTTACATTCCCACTCACGATGCTCAAGAATTCCACTTTCTCTACATCTTTGTGGACACTTTCTATTTTATGATTTTGTTTCTTCTGATACTAGCCATCCTAATGAGTATGCAGAGCTGTCTCACTGGAGGGTAGATTTTCACTTCTTAGAACACAGAGTGCCACGGGCTCAGGGGCGGGATGGACAGAGCTCTAGCAAATGACGTAGTAATTATGGCAAGGGGTGAGGCACCAGGGCAGGCTTTCTAAACCATGCAAGAGAAACTAGTAAGAACGTGGCCGCCTCTGCTTCCTGTGACCACAATGGGGGTTGCATGGACACTGAGACCAAGAAGAACCAGTGGACATGAGGCTTGGAATGTGACTGTGAAAAGAAGGGAGGAACCCCACGGGGCTGCACTTAGGCAGGACGTCTTAGAGAGTAGTGGAAGTGTGCCCTGAAGAAGAGCCAACAAAGGAAGGCCTGCTGTCTTTGGGCAGGGAGTCCTTGCTGATCAAGCCATGTGTGGCTAGAATCTTGAGGAGTCCATGGCGAAACTTCTGGCCAATGAAGGCGTAGATGAGGGGGTTGAGGCAGCTGTGAAAGATGCCCAGAATCTCGGTGGCATCCAGGGCCTGGTCGATGTCGTTGCGGCGCTGACAGCTCTCCTTGATCATCTGGGTTCTCATGAGGGTGTCTGCCAGCAGGACCAGGTTGTAGGGCAGCCAGCGGAGCAGGAAGATGAGGACAACAGCAAAGATGACCCGCATGGCCCAGTGCTTCTGCCCCATGTGAGCCTTAAACAGCATGCGCAGGGTGAATCCATAGCAGAACAGCATGACCAGTAGTGGCACCATGAAGCCAAAGGTCTGGGACAGGGTCCGTAACAGCATCTGCCAGTTTGCTGTATTGTTGCCCATGTCCTCATAGCAGACTGGGCCAACGTAGGGTGGTCCTTGGGAAAAGTGAGATGGGTAGGGCCACTAACAGGAACAGGGTCCACATACCCAGACATATGAACTTGACCAAGTGATGCCGCTGGGTCAGTGTGTGGGGGGCATGGATAATGGCCAGGTAACAGTCCATGCTGCGGCAGGCCAGTAGTAGAATACCACTGTAGAAGTTGACTTCCTTCAGGAGCTAGACCACCTGGCACAGATTGTGCCAAAAATCCAGCCATTCATCTTGGAGGCAGCTGAGATGGGCAATGTCAGGGAAAAGAACAGGTCGACCAAGGCCAGGTTCAGCAGGTAGACATCAGCAACAGAGTGGCTGACTCAACTGAATAAGATAACCAGCATCAGCAGGGAGTTTCACATCAGATTCAGTAGAAACATCAGGGCATAGATGATGACCAAAACATAATTGATTTCTAGGGATTCTGACCAACATGGGGCAGAATCTAGTAGAAAAGGGGGCAGGTCAAGGCTGTAACTGTAATTACTAAAATCTCCACTGAAGATGTCTTCCCACAGGTAATTTTCCCAGCTAAAATTTTCCATTTTTGAGGTAAACTTATTTTCTGGCCTATAGAAGAGAGAAGAGGATTATTGCACAATAAACTCTACCCAGATTATTGCCCATCCACCCAAGAACCTGGGATAGGATTCTTTGTGTTGGCTTGTATATTACATGGAAGTAATTTTCACCTCTAATTTGTATATGGCAGGTAGTGTAAAGTTTTGAGACAATGTTAGTGATAAATGCCACAGTTTATCAAAAGACTTCCGTACTGGTTCCTTTCCATGCTGGACACATATTCTTAGCATTTCCCGTGACATCACAGTCTCCCAAAACTTTGTAGAACATTCCCTGTGGATAGTAACTACAGAACACTCAATCCTACGTAGATTCCTCAGTGGTGAGCACCTTCAGTTGTCGAGGCTGGGTTTAATGTTCAGAAACATGAGATGCCACTCAGTTCTTAATCAGGGGACTAAGCAGCCACTCCAATGGGGTCGTACCCTCAAAAAAGATCAAGGTTTGACTATAAAGGTGAGGGATGAATCTCTTTGTGCATCCATCTGAAAGTTGTTTTGAAAGAAGTGTTCCGGAAAATGGTTTGAACAGTAGCCTGGAGTTTTGGAAGGCTCGAGTAGAACAGTCTTCAGTTAATTAGTAAGGCCCAGTGTTTCTCTTTTGGGTAAAAGGAGGCCTGCTCTGGGAATGTGTGTGTAGTTTGGAAAAGTATACTAAAAATGATAAGCGGCCAGGCACAGTGGCTCACATCTGTAATCCCAGCACTCTGGGAGCCCGAGGTAGGCGGATTGCCTGAGCTCAGGAGTTCGTGACAAGCCTGGGCAATACAGTGAAACCCAGTTTCTACTAAACTACAAAAAAATTAGCTGGGCATGGCGGCGTTCGCCTGTAGTCCCAGCTACCTGGGAGGCTGAGGCAGGAGAACTGCTTGAACCCAGGAGGCAAGGGTTGCAGTGAGCCGAGATGGCACCGCTGCACTCCAGCCTGGGCGACAGAGCAAGACTCCGTCTCAAAAAAATAAAATGACACAAAATAAAAATAAATAAAAAATGATAAGCAAGTGCGCTGCCTGATTATTCCTGTGGGTGGAAACGTAACAGGTTATTTGGGGAGCTCTGAGCAGCCATGTGCCGCCATGCAGGATGAGCAGACACAGTCAGTTCGCACCCCAATAAGAGGGAGGGGCGGCAGGAAGCAGAGAAGACAGGGGCTGCACTACCCTTGCTTGGTGGCTCTCCAGCCCTGCTGGGGCCCCTTCCTGTCCTGCACGTGTGTGCCTCCATCCAGCCCTGACTCCCCTGTTCTTCTCATTCAGTCCATCTCTGCTGGCTCTGCTCTTGCTACAGGGGCAGCAGAGATCCTGCTCTGGGGAAGCCTGGGTGTAGAGGGTGGGCTGAAGCCATTCAAAAATGTTATCCCAGTTTCTCAAAGAAGTCAACTAAAGCAATCCAGGTCTTTTCTGAACCACAAAACAGATCACCCTCCGGCCATTGCCTTAGAGTAAGAGATGACTATCCTACTACCCACCATGTCCAAGACCATAACCTATCTCCAAATGGAACCCAGTGTCACAGAAAAACCAGGAAGTTAAAGGTCCCAGGACCCACTTCACACTCACCAGGCTGGGCACACTCAGAAAAACATGCCCAAGAACAATGTGGGTGAGGAAGTGGAAAAGTCAGAACTCTCCCATATTGCAGGTAGGAATGTAAGATGGTGCAGCTGCTTTGAAACACAGTTTAGCAGTTGCTCAAAAAAGTTCAACATAGAGTTACCATATGAACCAGCAAACCCCATCCTAGGTATATACCCAAGAGAATTGAAAGCTATGCCCACACAAAAGCTCATGTTCATAGTGGCATGCTCCAGCCCTCAGGGATTAACCAGCAGGCAAGGGGCAGAGTGGGCCAAGAGGAATAGGAAGAACCTCAGAACCTTTGCAGGAAGCAGCTGGGGGCAGACATGGTAGGCACTGAGTCATGGGTGTGAGGGAGGCGCACAGTGTGAGGGCAGAGCATCAGGCTCCCGGTTCCCCAAAACTAGCAGGGAGGTGGGGCCTCTGCAAGTGCTGTGTCAGACAAAATAAGCTCACCACGTCACACATTAGCCCATAAGGCAAGGTCCTTAGGAAGCTCTTCCTTCACCTGAGCCGAGCTTCCACCTCTGAGGCTCCTCTTCCTTCAACCAAACAAAAGTCTCTTCTGACCCCTATTGATTCCTGCTCCTATCTGGGTAGAAACAGGAGCCCGAGGGTCCCCAAACTCCAAGGCTTCAGCCACAGCCCATCAGAGGCCAGAAGTTGGTCACAAAACAATAGTATCTTCCATGAACCCATAAGCACCCCACCCCAGCCCCGCTCCACCTGGTCACCAGCTTCACTGTACTTATACTTCCTGGACACTGCCACCTCCCTGGGAAATTCTGCACTGGGGCTTTGCGGGAAGTGAAGCATGAAGAAGTATGTGATAAGGGATGGGGAAGCAGAGCCAGAAGGGCTCAAGGCCAGGCGCCTGGAAGCAGAGGGCCCCAGGTTGCCTCCTCCACCACCAAGAACCCTCAGCTTCTGATCACAGTGCTGGCTCCCAGCCCTGGTGGTCAGCCGGACTGGCTGAGACCCTCCCCAGCCTGGACCAGCCCACTTCTCTCCAACTCCCTTCCCTCCATGGGCAGGAGAGTCCAGGACAACCTCAAGTTGGGTATCCAGCGCTGATCCCGTTCAGGGCTCTCCCACCCACCTCTCCATCTCAATCCACATCCTCCCTCACTCCCTCCCACAACCCTGGGCCAGAGGTGTCAGGCAGGGGGTGCCCCAGCTATAGCAAGTGCTGAGGTCCAGGGAGAGCTGGAGTTGGGGAGACAGGAGTGGCCACCAGCTGGCAGGGGCAGGTGCAACTTGAGGCCAAGTCTGAGCCACCATGATCTTTACCCACCCCAGGCAGCTTCAGGAGGGAAAGAGAGGGTGCTCCTCTTACACCTTCCGCACTGCTGCCATGCTGAAGGGGCAACTGGGGCTTCCGGAAGAGAAGCCTCTGTGCCCAAAGACCCTGGCACCCTAGTGTCCAGGTCCTCCTCCTATTCCCATCCCACAACTGCCTGCCTCCCTGCCCTCCCCCTCCAGCTCCTCCCCACCCAGCACCCATCCTGTCCCCTAACCCCATCCCCTCCCCTGCAGGGAGCCCAGCCTGGGAGCACAGCAGCCTTCTCCGAGTCCCCCTTCATCACCCCAAATCCAGTTTCCTCTTCTAGACAGCAGCCAGCCTAAAACATCTGGGCAGGCAGTCCTAGCGCAAGTCCTGGATTGGGGGTTGGGGGACAGACCCTGAGGTCAGCTCCATATGGATTTTCCAGCCTGGTGGAGAATCGTCTCATCTTTATGAGATGAGAGGGGCCATTTTCAATGTCCTCCCACTCCTTCTCACCCACACCCAAGCTATCTCCATGTCGAGTCCTTTCTCCAAAATTAGTCGTGGCCCCGGTCAGCACTCTCCCTGGCCCACTGCAGGTGGGGCATCAGCGTCAGAGGAGAGGAGGGGTGGGAGGAGAGGGAGGCGCAGAGGGGACGCAGCTACAGTCTGTTCATTAACCACCTTGACTGGCCATTTCTGCCCAGAGTGGTAAAGAAGGAATAAGGACTTGTGGCTGGGGAGGGTGGAGGGGGCACTCCTGCCAGGCTATGCCCAAGGGCAAGGGAGCAGGGCCCACGCTTTAGAGTGGAGATGGAGACAGTGCTTTGAACCCTAACCTTGCCGGGCCTGCCAGCCCCACTCACTCACTCACCTTTCCTGTAGAGGAGCCACTGAATGAGGTGGGTGTCTGGGACAAGGGATTCCCAGGACAGGCGTAGTGGCTGGTGATGCGAGCAGAGGCTGTGGCTGGCAAGAAGCTGGTTTCCCAGAAGAAGGCAGCGAGCGAGCCTGTGTCCAGGCAGGGAGTGGGGTGCAAGGAGCAGAGCTGGTCCCAGGGCCACTGCTGGGAGCAACTGAGCAGAGGGCTTTACTAGTGGGGTTCCCTCCCAGACCAGCCCAGGGGCGGGCCAGCAGTGCACCACCTCCTTCCCGGAGACAGCCAGGAGTGGGCCCCCTCCACCAGCCATGGCCTCCTTTAACCCCTACAGTGCCCTGCTGGCTTCACTCTAACCGGCTCTGGCCAGGCCATGGCAGGGCGCAGACACCTGGGCAGGAGATCACCAGGGAGTGCAGCTGCCCCTCCTTCAGCCACTGCCCTAGCAGCCTCCCTGGGGACAGGAGAGGTGGGGCCAGAAGGCTTGGGGACAAAGTGGGTAGGGAAGGAGACAGGGAGGCATCAGGGCCTTAAGAAGACCAGGACCCCATAGAAGAGACACAGGTGCAGAGAAATGTCCAAAGTGCTGCTAGGTGGGGAAGGATGGTTGCTGAGATGGTGATGATGATAATAATGATGATGATAATAACAGTAACAATATAACAACTGTCAACTTTTCTTCTCTTTTTTTTTTTTTAAGAAGGAATTTTTTTTTAAGAAGGAATCCAGCCCAGGCTGGAGCACAGTGATACAATCTCAGCTCACTGCAACCTCCACTTCCCAGGTTCAAGGGATTCTCCTGCCTCAGCCTCCCCAGTAGCTGGGATTACAGGCACTCGCCACCACACCCAGCTAATTTTTGTATTTTTAGTAGAGACGGGGTTTTGCCATGTTGGTCTTGAACTCCTGACCTCAGGTGATCCTCCCGCCTCAGTCTCCCAAACTGCTAGGATTACAGGTGTGAGCCACCGCACCCGGCCAACTGTCAATTTTTCTAGAGCACTCTGCTTTATGCTATTTCCAATTCATTTTGTGAATGCAGGCCAGGAATCTCACTTCTTTTTTATTTTGACTTTTTATTTTAAAATAATTGTGTGTTTACAGAAGAGATTCAATGGCGGTAGAGACAGTACAGGTCTCATATATCCTTCACCAGCTCTCCCTACAGGTAACGTCTTACATTACGTGCCACGTGTGTCCAAACTAGCTAATTTGCATTGCTGCAATGCTATTCAGACAACTGTGAGCCCTATGAAAATGTCACCATATTCTGAAGTGTCTGTTTTCTGTTCCAGAACCCAATCCAGGATCTCACATTACATTGAATTGTCACGTCTTCATAATGTCTTTCAAAATGTGACAGATTTTCAGTTTCCTTGTTCTTTCACAAATACCACACTGTCTTGATTACTGTTGCTTTAATGGTAATTTCTAGACTCTGAGAGCTGAGGATACCGATACACCTGTGTGTTCAGTCAGTGGGAAGTTTGTACACCTTTCTGTATTTATGAAATATTTCAACACAGTAATACAGACAAATGTCTGAGGCCGCCTTGTCAGTCACCGTCTCTGTGAGATGAGAGGGGTCATTTTCAACTTCCTCCCGTTCTTAATCACCTATGTACAAGCCATCTCCGCATCCGATCCTTTCTCCCAAGTTAGTCGTGGCCCCACTCGGCCCTCTCCCTGGCTCATAACATTTCTAACCCCAGCCACTGGCACCACCTCGCAGACGGCTGCCCCACCTCCCAGGCTCCTTGCTTTGCCTTCCGCCCTCCCAATCCATATATACACAGCACACATGAGAGGGCTCCAGGAGAGCCAGGAGGAGGAATGGGGGCATGTAAGTAGCAGGACTGGCATTAGGAGTGCCCTGGCAGGCAGCCCAGATGTCTGGGTAGCCACTGAACCCTGGCTCCTGAGGGGATCAGCACCCAGGAGATGTTTATCCACCCCAAGAACAAGGGTGTCACCCCTCCTCTAGTGAGGGCCCAGGTGATGGGTGCAGGCTGCTCTTCCCTGAGCCCCTGAAGCGGGGAGCCCCGAGCAGCAGCAACCCCCACTGGAGCCAGAGTCGGGGCACAGCAGCTGGGATGGAGCTTGATCCCCACAGATAGAGGAGGGAAGGAGTCACAGGCGAGCTCCAAGCTCTCTCAAGAGGCCTCTCAGAAACCAGCTCATCTGATGCAGACAGACACTCATCCCCATCCCTGTCCCTGCCACTGTCACTCAGCGGCACACACACCCTCCCCTCCTTCTCCCCTTGATCATCCACCTCCAGAGCCCCGGCTTCTCTCTCCATCTCAGCCCCACTGCCTGTCCCTGTCCCTGCCCACTTCACCTGGCCCAATAGGCACCCACCACATGTCAAAGGTGGCTGTGCGGGAGGTGGGGAGGCAGGGACACGGGTTAAGAAAGAAGACCCACCAACAGTGAGTCCTGAGGTCACAGGGAGTTACCCATCCCTGGTGACCCCAAACACCTCCTCCTACTCTCCCAGGGAGAAACCAGCGCCACATCTATACCAGGCCTAGTGGTTCCCTGGCAGACACCTCCTCCAGAACAGACACCTGCCTCCCAGCTCAGACCTGTCCCCACTGCCAGGTCAGCTCCCCACTTGCTAGTCTCCGAGACTTACCCAGCACAGAGAAGGCAGGGGTGAGAGGCCAGCTGTCCCCACCATCCTGGGGCAGTTCTTGTTCCAGTGGCCCCCCACCCTCCTAACTCCAGAGCCCTCTAAATCAAGTGACACTGCCAGAGCTGCCCTTTGGTCCAGCTCAAGGAAGATTAACCCTTTCCCTACCTTGCCCCAGCACTCCAGGCCTGCCCCTCTTGGGTGGCTCCTAAACCAACCTCACCCAAGCTATTTGCCCTTCTAGGAGTCAGGTCCTATATCACCCTCTTCCCAAGGGCACAAGAGACCCAGGGGAGCCCTCCACCCAACTGGAGGACCCTTTACCCGGTCCTGGTCCTGCCTCCCCCTGGGTCCACCTACCTTGTAGCACTTCCCAAGCGGACTGGCACTGTCCTGGGCTGGCTGCTTACCTGTGTCAGGTGCCCTGGGCTCTGCCAACCACCAGCTCCCGACTCAGGGTGTCCTCCCTCACCCATTCCTGCAGCTTCTACCTGAAGCAGCAGCTGCCTTCTCTCTGTGCCAGCTGAACACCATGGGCTCCCAGCACCCAGCCAGCATCCACGCCTGGGGACTCCCTCATGGCAAGTGACAAAGGGAGACTGGAGGACAGGGGGCCAAAGGAGGGCAGAGGGCTGAAGGAGGACAGGGGACTGGAGGAGGGCAGAGGACTGGAGGACAGCAGGGGACTGGAGGAGGGCAGGGGACTGGAGGACGGCAGGGGACTGGAGGACGGCAGGGTCCTAGAGAAGGGCAGAGGACTAGAGGGAGGCAGGGGGCTGGAGGAGGGCAGGGGGCTGGAGGAGGGCAGGGGCAGGGACCCGGACAGGGCTTCAGACAGACTGAATTGGGAGGGCAAGAAAGAGACCAAGGGTGCAAAGTGAGACGCAGGGAACAGAGAAAGGGAAGGAATGAGGGAAAGACAGGGACGGGAGACAGGGACGTGATACAGGAGACAGAGATGGGGGCTGCAGCCTCTGCATGAGGGATATAGGAACAGAGGAGAGGGCAGACGGGCTGGGGCATCCCTTGTGCTGGTTTTTAGATGCGGTTCTTGGGGTCTGTGAAAACAGCCGTCCTCCCAGGCCCCTGCTCCTTTGCCCCAGTACTAGCCCCTGGAGCAGCCCAGCCTGCAGAAACGAGGACTCCGCATGGAAACATCCCAGCGTTAACAAGGCAGAGTACAGCCGCGGGGCGGGTAGGGGGGCCAGCCCACCTGGGAATCCCGCCTGGCCCATTACTGGGCACAGGATCTCACTGTTGGTCTCACATCCATCCTTTTGGGAATGGGACCAGGACTGGGGGGTCGGCACTGGTGACCAGCACTCACGGGGACCGCTCAGCTCACTGAGGTGGAGAGAGGAAGGAGGAGCGTGGTGGGAACCTCGCCCTCTCATCCCTACCCTGGAGCGCCGCCTCACAGCCCAACCAAACAACACGGAAGAAGCAGGAATAGCAGCTGCGGAGCTCCACGGCCTCCCTCTGTCCCCTGGTGGCGAGAAGGAAGAAAAGCAGGAGCAAGTGCTGAAAACGAAAAGGAAACTAGCAGCAGTCCCACTAACCACAATGGATCAGCCCTCATTTGGCCAACAGGTGACTCTACCCCAGGCTGGCCTGAGAGGACCCATTTCCCATCTCACCATTCTGCCCCAGTGCCCTGGATCCTGCCTCTACCACTTCTTCCCTGCAGCGTCTTCGTTTCCCCCGCCGCTGTGAGCCAGGTTCCCCCTCCAGGCTGCTGGGCTGAGACTGAGTCACTTCTTCCCAGGCTGTAAATCCTGGGACAGCTCTGCAAGGCACCGTCACTAGGGAGGGACTCAGGCAGCAGAGCCGCGCTCTCGTACCCCAGCCAACCAGGCTCTCCTGGGTGAGTAGCAGAGGGACCCTGGAATTTACGGGGACAGAAGGGGAGTGATACCAGGAGCCAGGGAAGATAAATGCATGGCAGAGAGGAGCTAGAGGAGGAGACACATGGAGCCATTCATGGATTTCACACAGGATCTGGACTGGAAGAGGCTGCTGAGACCATCAGTCCAATCCTTGGTCTACAGGTGGGGAAACTGAGGCTCAAGGAAGGTGAGTGATTTGCCCGAGATCACACAGTGAGTGCGTAGCCAGGCCAGGATGGAGACCCAGGTCTCTGGACTCCTCACCCCATCCTTCCTAAATCCCATGTCCCACCCACCTCCCTCATTTACCTCCGTTTCCCTCTCCCCTCCCCTCCACTGTGTCCCACTGCTGCACCACTGCCACCCCACCCCAAACTCCAGCAGCCGCAGCCTGGGAGGCAGGACACCTGGGTTTTCCACTCCATACCTGGTCTTGACTAGGATCTCAGAATAAGGCCACCAGCTGTCGGGGCCACAGTGTCCCTCTCTGGGCCTCAGGACCCATCGAGAGGAGAAGAGGATGAGATCCCCCCGGAGAGAAAGGCAGTATTAAAACCAGGCGCCCTGCTCCGCACACACACACAGCATCTGCTCAGCCCCAGCCCTGGGGCCACGCTTTACTTCTGCACCCTCTCCTCAAAGAACACACATTTTCCACTCAGCTGGGGCCCAGGAAACAATGAGTGGGTGTCTCGAGGAGGATGAGTATCTGGGCAAGGCTGGGGGCCCTCCATGGGGAAGGAGGGGACACCCCCAGCCTAGTGTCCACATAGCATAAGCATTCACGGGGTCACTTACACCAAGTCAGGACCCACAGCACAGGCCCTATGGGCACACAGACCTGAGTTCAAATCCTGGGTACCTCTGTGATGTTGAATAAAAGACTTACCCTCTCCAATTCCCTGTTTGTCCTGGTCTGAAATGGAGTTAATAACCTCCAGGATGATGTGGGGATTGAATGGGGAAAGGGCATCAAGTGTTAGTACAGTGTCACCCAGGGACTGCTCAATCGGTGGAGACCACACCATCATCTTCACACGCTGGCCTACAAGACAGTGCTGGGATTTTCCCCCCACTAGGTAACTTGCTGTGTCACCCGAGATAAGTCACTTCCCCTCTGTAGTCTCTGCGTACTGCTTTATGTAAGGAGAGAGCTGGGCAGTGAGGCCAAGGGTCCTTCCTGGGCTCACAGTCCAAGTCGGAAGGAATCACATCATTTTCAAGTACCCATGGCAGAAGAGGCAGCCATCCTCAAGATCACCAAAGACCTAAGAGGTGAGTGTGTCCTGAGAGATGTTCTGGGACTGAGTCGCGGGAGAAGTCAGGGTCTGGGAGCCCCTCCCTCAGGGGCCTCGCTACTCGATGCCTGACGCCTGCCATCCTCCCTGCAGCTGCCGTCTCTGCCATCCTCCAGGGCTATGGGGATGGGCAGGGGCCAGTGACGGACACCAGTGCCGAGCTGTACAGACTCTGTGGCTGCCTGGAGCTGCTGCTACAGGTGGGACCTTCTCCTCCCCCTCCCCATCCTTCTCCCCAGACCCAGACAACTGGCAGGACATTCCTGGAAAACAAGGGAGGAGCCACAGTCCCATTCCTTACCATGCACTGTGCCATTTCCCTCTCCCTCCTGATACCTGACCTCACTCTTGGAGGCTGTCACTACAGCCTGAGAAGCGAGGTGAGGCAAAGTGGGGCTGGAAGGGACCCGGGCCTTGGGGCAGGACACAGACCTGGGGGTAGCCACCACTGTTTAAAGCTTCAAAGGCATGGATGTCCTAGGACTGGCCCTTCCTGCTGCTACTCAGAGCCCCAACTATGACCAGCACCAGCTTTTATTGAACACTTGCTATATGTCAGGCTTTGGCCTCTGTATGCCTGGCTTTGTGCAATCCTCACTCTCACCCTCTGAGTTGCTTGATGTCCACCCCCCAACACCCCAACACACACCTTCCTACTTCTCTGACTTCATCTCTTGCCAGCCTGCCACTCATCTGCTGCACCCCAGCTCCCCTGGCCTCTTGGATCTTCCTGGAGCACACCAGGCATGCTCCTGCCTTGGGGCCTTTGCATGTGCTCTCCCCTCTACCTAAAATGCTCTTCCACTGGAATGCACAGCACACTTTCTCAGCTCCTTCAAGCTAGAAGGCTTTTCTTTTTTTGTTTGGTTTTTTTTTTTTTTTTTTGAGACGGAGTCTCGCTCTGTTCCCCAGGCTGGAGTGCAGTGGCACCATCTCAGCTCACTGCAAGCTCCGCCTCCCAGGTTCACACCATTCTCCTGCCTTAGCCTCCCGAGTAGCTGGGACTACAGGCACCCGCCACCTCACCTGGCTAGTTTTTTGTATTTTTTTAGTAGAGACAGGGTTTCACCGTGTTAGCCAGGATGGTCTCCATCTCCTGACCTCATGATCCGCCCGTCTCGGCCTCCCAAAGTGCTGGGATTACAGGCTTGAGCCACCGCGCCTGGCGCTAGAAGGCTTTTCTGGACACCCTAGATTTTCAACACACCTGCCACACACACCACACACCACACATACACCCACCACATTTTTCATTCTCTTTCCTGCTTTATTTTTTTCTCCATAGCAGTCATCACTATCTAACATACTCGATGCTTTACTTATCTCATCTGTTTGTTGTCTTAACTCCCCTATCGAGATGTAAGCTCCATGAAGTCAATTTGTTCATAGCTGTATCCCCAGAACATAGAACAGGGCCTGGAACATAGTCAGTGCTCAATAAGGACCTCTGAATGAATGAATGAATGAATGAATGAATGAGAACACTGAGGCTCAGGGAGGTCAAACACCTTGCTCATGGTCACACAGCCAGTAAGGACAGGGCTCGGTCCGGATGCCAGGTGTGTCTGCAGGAGCCCTCTCTTCCAGCAGGTGTCCCCTCAGGACGCTAGAATGCAGGGTGTGTTCTAGGAGGAAGCATTTCTACACTTTCTTTGCCTCATTTTGGTTCTAGTTTGACCAGAAAGAGCAGAAGAGCTTCCTGGGGCCTCGGAAGGATTACTGGGACTTTCTCTGCACTGCCCTACGACGGCAGCGGGTGGACATGGAGCCAATCCACTTTGTCCGTTCCCAGGACAAGGTATCCAGGGCCAGGCAGCAAGAAAGCTGACAGGGTGGGGGTGGACATAGGCCTGCTCCTTCTCCCACATCCTGCTCTACCGACCATAGACCGCTCACTTGCTCCGCATGTCTCCTAAACCCTGCCCGCAGCACCCCTCCAGACACCCTTTTCCTCCCATGGCCTCAGGTCCCCCCACACCCTTCCCATTGCCCAGCACTTCCAGTCCCCTCCCTCTGTGTTTCCTGGGCACCCTCTGTCCTAATACCACCCCTCCCTTCTGCCCCTGTGCACTCTGCAGTTGAAGACCCCTCTGGGGAAAGGCCGTGCCTTCATCCGCTTCTGCCTGGCCCGTGGGCAGCTGGCTGAGGCCCTGCAGCTCTGCCTCCTAAACCCAGAGCTCACCAGGTGGGGCTGCTGGGACATCCTCCTGCCAATGCCATCTGAGCCACTTTCCCTCCTTTGTAAAAGAGCCCTCCTTCACCCCCCATGGATGGCTTTCTATCAAGGACCGTTACGATGAGAGTCATGAAGGAAAAATTAAGGGAGAAAAGGCAGAGGGAGGTTGGAACCCAGGAGTCCCGGCAGCATCAGGGTTCTTGGGCCTCCTGCTCCTGAAGGGCCACAACTCTGCCTGGGGACCAGCCTCATGACGGTGTTGAGGTTGAGCTGGGGTGGGGGTGGTTGGGGTCGAGGGAAATAGCCCCAGGGTCAAAGGCCAAAGGTTCTGATCACTGTTAACACAGGGAATGGTATGGACCCTGGAGCCCTCTGCTCTGCCCAGAACGCCAAGAAGACATCCTGGACTCTCTCTATGCTCTCAATGGGGTGGCCTTCGAATTGGACCTCCAGCAGCCAGACCTGGATGGAGCCTGGCCCATGTTCTCAGAGTGAGTGGGTGCGGCCAGGAGGGAAGTTTCTTTTGACACCTGATCCCATGGCCACCAAGGGTCCCAGGCGAGCCCCAAGCCCTCAGCCCCCAGCCCCGTCTGTCTCTGCCTCCTTTTGCTCCATGACTTTGGATCCTTCTAGACTTCGATGTTCCCAGTGCAAATTCATGGCATAATGCAGCCTAGAATACGCACTCACTAACGACTTCCTGGGTGGTTGAGGTGGCGGGCTGGAGGATGCATGGATAGCAGGATGCTGGGAGGGAAATGAATGCAGGATGGGATGCATGAGGGTGGGTGGGCAGGAAGGAGGAAGTGTCATGGGATGAATGGGCGAGTGGAAAGATGGGATACCCTCCATCTGAGGGCCAAGGCCACCACCGAAGAGAAGCCCAGGGTCCCCCTGCCTCTTTCACTTTCAGGTCACGCTGCTCCAGTTCCACCCAAACCCAGGGAAGGAGACCCAGAAAAACCAAAGATGCCCCAAAGAAGGTGCCTCTGCCTCTGCCCCGCCTTCACTCTGAGTTACCTCTTCCCCATCTCCTTGGCGTCCCCAGTTTGAGTAGTAACTGAGCTTCCCCTTCTGAGTGTACAGAGAGCCCTGACCCAACTGGACAGACAGAGCAAGAGGCCAGTGTGTGGAGCAGGGGCCTGGGGAGCTGCAGAGGAGGAGAGGGCTCCTATTCCTGGGGTGGGGACACTGGGAGAGAAAGGGAACTCTAGCACCCTCTGCCGGAGCCACTGGGCCCAGAGGAGGAGAAAGTTCCAAGGGGGGCAGGCCACTGAAAGCTTCAGGAAACAGATGAGAGAGATGCCCTCTGCTGAGTCCCCTGCACTGGACAATAGACAAACAACTCAGTTCAGTTCAAGAAGCGACTGAAGACCCAGGTTGCCTGGTCGAATTCCAGCCCCACCCCTTACAAACTATGGTTCTTGAACAAGTTACTTGTCCTGCCCCATAGGGATATTGTGAGGATGAACTGAGGCAACTCACATCCAGCACTGCACAGGGCTCCTGGCTACACGCTCCCCTCATGGCACCGTGTGATCACCTTCATTGTTGTTATCATCATCCCACGAGCACATTTTGCACCCCCACCAGCTTCCAGGCACTGGGTACAGATACTATTAGTTCTCTGGTCTGAAAAGTTCAGGGTCTCTTCATGGAGATAGATCATAAAGAAAAGCATTGCAATATATGAGTTCAGTGTAAGTGACACAGAAATGAACAGAGGAACATGGGAGCACAGAGAAGGCTTCCTGAGAAGTTGCTCTTAGCTGAGTGTTGGTCTAGTCAAGATTTCATCACAACCCTAAAACCGGATATTATCATTCCCATTTTGCAGATGAAAAAACTGAAACACGAAGTGTAGTTCAGGAGGAAGAATTAAAGGAAAGGGGTGGGTGGAACTTAGGGGGAGCCAGATCAATACCCAAGACCCAGGTGCAGGAAGGAGAAGGATGCGGACAGGAGAAAGGGAGAGAAGGACATCAGGATGTACTGCTGTCCCTCACCAGACCAAAGCATGGCGCTCAGATCACCTGGGTGTTGCTAAAAGTCAGATTTGGGGTTTGATAAATCAAAGTTTCCAGTGAGAGGACCTGGTACCTATCTATTTAGCAAGCCCATTAGATCAGCGCTGTGGCCTCTCCCACGCACCAGGTCAGTGAATTGGTGCTGAGAGGGATGACTGGTTTGGGGTCCTCTCCACAGATCCCAGCTGCATATGGAAGGCCCGAAAATGTCCAGATTGAGGACTCACACACCAATCAAGCTGTCTGTCTGCAAGATGCACCCAGTGGACAGCAGCTGGCAGGGCTGCCCAGGTCCCAGCAGCAAAGGCATCTTCCTTTCTTTTTGGAAAAGAAGGGGGGAAATTCCAGGAGACATAGGTACCCCCAGAGTATGTGGGAACCAGAAGAAGAGGAGCTTCAACTAGACCAGGAGGAAGGAACCCCATGGATTGAGATGTTCCTGGGGAACTCAACACCCAGCACCCAGGGACAGGGGAAGGGCGCTATGGGCACTCAGAAGGAGGTGATAGGGATGGAGGCTGAGGGCACAGGGGTTCTGCTGGGTGCAGAGGGTCAGAGAACAACAGAGGAGACTCATGAAAAGGAACCAGAGTGGAGTCATGTCCAGAAGCTGCTGATGCCCAGCCCCAGAGGGACCATAGCGGGAACAGTATCGGGGAGCAGGCAGGGATCGGGGGACTCTAGCATCCTGGGGGAGCCCTGGGTCCTTCAGGGACTCACAACAAAGGAAGACTCTACCATGGAGAATCCACAAGTGCAAACAGAAGTTACCCTTGTGGCCAGAAGGGAGGAGCAAGCCGAGGTGTCCCTGCAGGACGAGATCAAGGTGAGAACAGTTGAGCTCCATACCTGGTTGTTCTCCCCTCTCTGACCTGGCCCACAGATGAGGGTCTGAAATGGTAGCCTGGGACCATTCCCTCCCATGGATCAATTTTTATTGGCCCACTCAGGATTATTATTTGGGAATGCCTTTGAAAGCCATGCATTCTTCAGGTCACCACAGTTCCCACATCTCCCTATTGCCTCACGCTAGACCCACTTTATTCGGCAATACTTCTTGCCCAGCCCCAGTAGCATTGGAGTTTGAGATCCCTTCCCAACAGTTCTTCCAGGCAGTCACTTCCTCTCCAGTTCTATATCCTCATGATGGTAGGTCTTGTCCCCAAATCTAAGTTCCACTGTTGCAGAGCCCACCTCGTTGCTCCTGTGGTAGATCCTTCTCCTGGAGGTCACTCAAGATTGTCACCAAGCCTTCCTTCAGCTTCCACCCAGGAACTTGCAAGTTTCTGAGTTTACAACTTCCACCCTTCAGTGAAGGAAGAAACAGTGGCCCAGCCTCACCCAGAAGCAAGGCCTAGGACAGAGTCAGGCATCACAGCTCCCAGCACTGTCCCCAGCCCTGCCAGGGCATGGCCTGGGATCTCTCGGGAATGTTGTTCAGGTCAGCCCCGGTGTTGGGGTCTCTGTCCTTCTCCTTCAGCCTCCTCCTCCCCTCCTTCCAATCCCCAGAGCCTCAGACTTGGGCTCCGGAAGGCCGAGGAGCAGGCCCAGCACCAGGAGCAGCTGCTGAGGAAGCAGGAGGGGGAGTTGCAGGCACTTCGGGAGCAGCTCAGCAGGTAACCTTGGCAACCCACAGCACAGGGCACCGGGAGGTGCTCCCTGAGTCCTGCTGTCAGTCACGGTCAAGTCAGTGAGGTCTTGTGAGAACCTCCTGTGCACCACATCCTGGGCTGGGCACACCTTTGGGATCTGAGGCCTGCAGGGCATTGCTCCTGATCCCAGGGCTCCACCCTCCCTCCCCTGTGCATCCCTTTCTCATAGGCCTCCCAGAGCAGCCCCAGGAGAGGCCCCACCTCCTGGCCTGCTTCCCTCCCACCCTCACCCCTGCCTCCCTCTGCTGCCTCCCCTGGGCAGCTCCTCTCTCTTTTCCACCCTCTGCCTCCCTACTCCACTGGGCTTCTTTCCCCCATCTCTTTCTGTCTCCCTCTTTTACTCGGTTTCTTTGTGTCTCATTTGCTTTTTCCTGTTACGCCACCTCTCACCCTCTCATAATCATAGCTATCATTTACTGAGCATTTACTATGTCCTGGGCCCTGCTGTAGGTGTTTCTGCGTAACACCCTTATGAGATGAGTTCTATAGAACCCCCATTTTATAGAGGAGGAAGCTGAAGCTCAAAGATGCTGCACAATTCACCCACCATTGGCTAGTTAGCAGGGGAGCTGAGATTCAAAGCCTGCGGCTGACTCCAGAATCAGTGGGCTCAGACGCCTGGCTCAGGCAGCATGTCAGGTGCCTGCACTTCAGTCTCTCCGTTTCTCTTGCTCAGTGTCTCTCACCATCCAGTGTCTTCATCTTCCGTCATCACATTGACCTCAGGGGCCCACAGCACGCTGTCTGTCTCTACCATGCCCCTCAGTCCTCAGTCTCTCGGGTCTCAGTTTCTCTCTCTCTCTCTTTTTGTAGAGACAAGGTCTTACTACATGGCGCAGACTGGCCTCAGATTCCTAGGCTCAAGCTTCAGCCTTCCAAAGTGCTAGGGTTATAGGCATGAGCCAGCACACCCAGCCCATAATTTATTTTTTAAAGTCTCTTCTCCCTGCAGAGATCTTCCGTGGCCTAAATCAGCCTCTCTGTGTCTCTCTCCTGTGGTCTCCGGGTGCCTCGGTCTGCCCACCTGCCCCTGTCTCTCCCTCCCACATGGCTAACACCTGCCCCAGGTCCAACAGACACCAGTCAGACTCCAGCAGGGCCTGAGGAGCTGTGATTCAGCCTGAATCACTGGGAAGCCTGCTGACTCTCTGCTTCACAGGGGAGAGAGGCCCAGGAGCCCAGAAATCAACCCAAAAGGGCCCCTCGGGCTCCTCCCACTCCACACTCAGCTGAGCCCACAGTGTGGTCAGCAAAGGTTTCCATGATTCAGGACCCAAATGACCATGGGGGTTCTGCCCACACGAGAGTCTTCAAGGGATCAAGACAAGCTAGGAGGAGCAGCTGGGAGGTTGTAGAGATACGGCCTGGCCCTGGCTGCTCCCTTTGCTGGGGGCTCTGTCTCACAGACCACAGTGCTCCAGCCACCTGTCACTCATCATTCAGTCATTCCACAAACACTCTGTGCACCCACTCTGAGCCAGGCCTGTCCTAGGTACAAGAAATCCTCTCACAGACAAAACAGGCCAAACACCTGCCTTCGTGGAGCTCGCATTCTAGTGGGTGAAGCAATAAATGTGATTAGCAAGTGAAGTACCTAGGATGTCAGATTGGAATAAGTTATAAGAAGAAGACATAAAGCAGACAAGAGGAACGGGACGTGTTGGTGTGGTATTTTACATTTTAATAAGGTAACATGGCCAGGGAAGACCTCCCTGAAAAGGTGACATTGGTCTAAAGACCTGAAGGAAGTGAGGATCGAGCCCTTTGACTATTCGGTAGAATGTTCCAGGCTGCGGGGACAGCAAAAACAAAGGCCCTGATGGGGGACGGGCAGGGCAGCTTCTAGGAACATCAAGGAGGCCTTCCGGGCCCCAGTAGAGTGAAGGAGGGAGAGGATGTGGGAAAAGGTCAGGTGAGCCAAGGAGGCAGGTTAGAGAGAGCCTGCGAGGTCATCGGAAGGGCCTTGACTTTGACTCAGAGGAAGATTGGAGCCACTGAGGGGTCAGAGCAGGAGAGGGACTTGACTTTTTTTAATGTCAAAAAGATGTTTATATGCTTTTTCAAATGCTTAATAATTAAATGGTTTTTAGTATATTCAAGAGTTATGCATCCACCACCTCAATCAATTTCAGAACATTTCCATCTCCCCAAAGAGAAACCCTGTACCCATTAGCAGCCACTCCTCATTCCTTTCCCGGCTCTAGGCAACGCCAGTCCACTTCCTCTATAGATCAGCCTGTTAGAGGCTGACATGTTTTCTGTTGTTGGTGGTTTTGTGGTTTTGTTTTTGTTTTTGTTTTTGAGACAGAGTTTCGCTCTTGCTGCCTAGGCTGGAGTGCAGGGATGCCATCTCAGCTCACCACAACCTCTGCCTCCTGGGTTCAAGTGATTCTCCTGCCTCAACCTCCTGAGTAGCTGGGATTACAGACGCCCGCAACCATAGCCAGCTAATTTTTTTGTATTTTTAGTAGAGATGGGGTTTCGTCATGTTGGCCAGGCTGGACTCAAACTCCTGACTTCAGGTGATCCACCCACCTTGGCCTCCCAAAGTGTAGAGATTACAGGCATGAGCCATGGTGGCCGGCTTCATGTGTGTTTTAAAGGCCCCTTGGAGTTGGCCTGTTAGCAGGCAAGCTGAACACAGAGAGTCCAGTGAGGACCCTACCGCGCAAGGGAGAGTGGGGGTGCTCAGACTGGGCTGGCAGCATGGAGCAAGGAGAAGCTGCTGGGCTTTGGATGAAGTGTGAAGTAGAACTTCCTGAGGAATAGGATATGCGGTCTGAAAGAAAGACAGAAGTTGAGAATGACTCTGAGCTTTTCGACCTGATCAGCTGGAAAGCTAGAGTCACTGTTGACTGAAGTGTGCGGGCTGTGGGAGGGCAGGTTTGTGGGGAAAGTCAGAGCTCGGTTTTGAACATGTTATGTTTGAGACACCTGTTAGACATGTTAGACAAGGACCGCTGGACAAGCAGCTGAGTGTGGAACTCAGGAGGGAAGTGTGGGCTGGGAGATCGATCCTGGAGTCCTCAGAGTAAGGATGGTGAGTAAAGCTGATCCTGAGGCTCAGAAGAGGATGTGCTACCCTGATGCCTGGGACCCAGAGAGCTAAGGACAAAGCTCACTCCCAAGAAAGGAGCCCATGGGCATCAAGCTGGCGATGAGGTCCTCAACACAGAGAATAGAAGTGCTGAGGGACCCATTCATTCCATGGACATTTATTATGCTTCCACAGTGGCCATGAGCAGGTGTGGTGAACAAACCTGGCCCAGCCTGCTCTAGAAGACCTGGGACAGATAAACAGATAGCAATCCAATGGCAAACAGATAAACAGATAGCAATCCAATGGCAGGCAGGTAAACAGATCCAATGGCCATTGGATAGATGCTAGGGAAACAAAGGCAGGGAAGGGCGCAGACAAAGACAGGATAGTCATTCAGACTGGGGGCCAGGAAGTCCTCTCTGAGGTGATGTTTGAGCAGAAGCCCCAACCACATGAGAGACTGGACTGTTCAAATATTAGTGAGAAGTGCTGTGGCCAGAGGAATGGCCAGAAGACATGCGTTTGTGGACAGGCAGGCCAAATGCATACGGGGTATGGCTGAGCAGAGGAGAGAGGGGCAGAGCCAGAGGCAGGGGCCTCAAAGGCAGAGTGAGGCGCTGGAATTCTTCTTTGTGCTACCAGAGGCTGGGGCAGGGTTTAGAGCAGGGACGTTTCTCCGTCTGACTTCTGTATTTAAAGGCTCACTCGGGCTGTGGTATGGAGGACAGTGGAAGGGTGGTAGAAGTCCCACGCAGAGCACAGACTGGGGGCAGAGGTGAGCCACAGCCGACCTGAAGGCGGGAGGCCCAGGGCAGGCCCTTGGGGCTGTGAAAATGGACTTTGGGCTGAGACATGGAGCTTCCAACACCCATCTCACAGCTTTCTGGCTGTGGGCCCCTGGGGACAGTGGCCTGCCCTCTCTGGGTCTCAGGTCCCTGATTTGCAAAACGAGACGGTGGGATGGCTAAGGTTCCTCCTCCCAGCTCAGATGCTCGTGACGCAATCTTTCCAAGCAGGTGGGTGTCCTCTGCGCTGGGAGTAAGACCTCGAGCAAAAGAAATTAGGACAAGCATCAGCTGAAGAGGTCCTCAGGATGGGGAACTAGGCAAATATCACATGTCCCCCCAACCCCTGCACAGCAGCACTGAGCTCCTTTGAGGCCTGCCAGACTCCATCAGCATCCTTCCCTCCCTCCCTCCCACCTGCTGCCCACTTGGCACCAGTGCCAGGAATCACTGGTGATCAGGGCTTCACCTGGATGAAGGTGTAGGGAGGCAAAAGAGTTTTGATCTGGGCTGGTCTGTGTCCAGATTTCTGCTCCCTCCACTCATCAAGCTGTGTGACCCTGGGCAAGTGTCACCCCCTCTCTGAGGTTCTACTCTTCTCTCTTGTAAAATGAGGATTATATTATCTGTCTCTTAAAATTGTGAAAACTAAATGAATGGGGCCATAAAACACTAAGCTTGGGCCTGGCATATAGTAAGTGCTCAGTAAACTAATTCCCCTTCCATGTCCCCTCATGTGCTAGAAGTATCCATCACTCCCTGATTAAAATACTTCAGGGCTCCCCATTTCACTGAGATTAACATCCACTTTTCCTGGGCCACTGGCAGACAGCTCAGGTCCTGCCCACCTCCCCACTCCTCTCCTGCCTTCCCAGCCTCCCACTGCCCTTTGTGGCAGCCCAGAATCATTTGTCTTTCAGTTCCTCAAACAAGCTCAGCTCTTTCCAACTTGCAGACCTTTGCATGTGCCCACGCCTGGCTCTACATTGCTGATTTTTCATCTTCTAGTTCAGCTTCCATTTCACCTTGTCTGAGGAGCCTCTCCAAGAGCCCTCCGTGGTCTCTGTCTTAGCCTCTCCTTTGTCTCTGTCGTAGCACTTAGTTTAGTTATTTTACGAGTCTATTATTTATTTTACCCCTGCCGCAAACACTGTAAGATCCATAGGCTCTGCTTTATTCCTGGCACCTAAACATCCCCTGGCACACAGTAGGTGCTAAGTAAGTGTTCTCTCCCACCCAAGAGACACATGCACACACCACGGTGATCACATTAAGGGCCCAGGATCACAGGGCAAGTAAACTGGCTCGGGAAAATTAAAGTCAGCAGCTAAGAAATGAGATGCCAAAAGACTAGAATGTTCATTAAAATTAAAAACATGGCCCTGCTCCGTGCCTGAGCACCAGAACTCTCTTGGGGTTGCAGTGACTGAACTCTGGAATGTCAGTGGCTGGGCTGCTAACAGTTTGTCATGGCCCACCCAACTTTCTTCCCTGCAACATGCTAAAAGGGGGTGTTTTAAAATTGCATGTTCAATTCATTGTCAAGCCTCTTGCAAGCCTCTTCCACTCAAACACGCTCAAGCCCCAGGACACACACCGGCACAGACACGTACATGCATCCTGAGCACCGGGACTCTCACCCATGCCATCTGCCATTGCAACGCCCTCCCAGCTGAGCCAGGGGCCTCCCAACTGAGCCAGAGGCTGGGCCCTGGGACCAGGTCTTTTTTATTTCCAGTCCAGTGGTCTTCTTGGAACTTTTCAGAAAACCACTACAGACAAAAAGAAAAACCAAGAGTGGAACTGAGACGCTACCAAGCCCAAAACTAAAACAAATTTAGGAAAGCCATATTTTTACTATTTCTTTTTAATTGAAAAGACAATGTAACATAACTTTTTAAAAAATATTTTAAAGCAAAAAATCACTCTAAATCCTTCACTGTTCCCCTTCCACACACAATTATTTCCAGCTGGGCACCGACCATCCAGCCTGGGTTCCCAGGTATCTGCCTTCCCTCCAGAGAGCAGCCATGATAGTGAACACACCTTTCAAGAAAGTTACATTTTAAATGGAAATGTTTGAAAACAAAGCCGGGAGGAGGAAATGTTGGCTCATCCCCTCCCTCTAAAGGAACACTCAGGGCAGGGCCCTGTTTTCATTTCTCTAAATAGTTGGTGAGGAGTCAGTTCGTAGGTGTCAGGCAACACACAGTGTGCAGTTCAGTGTGTGGTGTGTGCATTGTATGTATGTGTGTAAACGCACACACATTGTGTGCATGTTGAGTTGTGTGTCTGCCTTATGGATGTCTGTTGTATGTGTTGTGCAAGTGTGTGTTTATATGTTGTGTTGTTTGTGTTCTGTTTATGTGTGTGGTGTGTGCATTATATATGTGTTGTGTGTATTGTATTGTGTGTGCGTTATATATGTTGTGATATGTGGTGTGTCGTGGTGTGTGTATGTATTGTATTATATGTATAAATTATATGCGTGTAGCGTTGTGTGTCTTCTGTGTTGTGTATATGTGTTCTGTTATACCTTGTGTGTATTAGGGCGTGTGTTGTGTTGTAGATGTGTGTGCTGTGTGTTGTGTATATGCTGTGTTGCATTTTGTGTTGTATTGCATGTGTTGTGTGCTGTGTTGTGTGTGCATGTTATGCATGTGCATTGTGTTGTGTGATTGTGATTGTGTGGTGTGTACAATGTGTTACGTGTGCATTATGAACGTGTATGTAGTGTGCTGTGTCTGTGTATGCTGTGTAGTATGTGTTACATGTGTGTTGTGCATATATGTTGTGTTTGTGTGTTGTGTTATGTGTATGGGTTACATGTGTGTTGTGCATATATTGAGTTGTGTGTATGTGTTATACTGTGTGTTGTGTATTTGTTGCATTGTCTATATGTGTTGTGTGTGTGCCGTGTGTTGTATTGTGTGTGTTATGATATATAGGGGTTGTTGTGTTGTGTGTATTGTCTTGTGTGTGTATGTTGTGTGTGTTGTGTATATATGTTCTGTTGGGTGTTGTATCTGTTGTTATGTGTGGTATTGTGTGAGTATATTGTGTGTGTTGTATTGTGTTTTGTGTTGTGTATATGTGTTGTGTTTTTGTGTGAATGCTGTTATGCGTATGGGCTACATTTGTGTTGTGTTGTGTATATGTTGAGTTGTGTGTATGTGTTATATTGTGTGTTGTCATTGTGTTGTGTATATGCATTGTGTGTATGTGTTGTGTGTAGTATTGTGTGTGTTACAATGTGTGGGGGTTGTGTGTGTTGTGTGTATTGTATATAGGTGTTCTGTTGGGTGTTATGTCTCTTGTGTTATATTGTATTATGTGTGTGCATTTTGTGTGTGGTGTGGTGTGTATTGTTGTGTGTGTGTGTATGTGTGTGGACTTCAGCTGCTGGGGGCATCACCAGTGTCTCCCATGGGCTCCCTATCCGGCAGAGGCCCAGCCTAGCTCAGGCACAAAGGCTGAGTTTTGCCCCCTAAGAACTTAGTCTTCCTTCTGTACCCAGGTGTCAGGAAGAGAGAGCCGAGCTGCAGGCACAGCTGGAGCAGAAGCAACAGGAGGCTGAGAGGCGGGACGCCATGTACCAGGAGGAGCTTGGAGGGCAGCGGGACTTGGTCCAGGCCATGAAGAGGCGGGTGTTGGAACTGATCCAGTAAGGACGGGGACAGTGGGAAAGGGGAGACAGACGGGGGAACGGTAAGGAATGTGGAGCCCGGAGCATGAGAATTCTACTCCACTCACAGCTCCCAAGCAGGGTTCTAGAACTTTTATATATGCTAACTCTTCTGTTTCTTTTAGCCACTCCCTGCTGTTATCCCCATTTTACAGAAAAGGAAACTGAGGGTCAGAAATAAGACAGACTTGGCCGGGTGCAGCGGCTCACACCTGTAATCCCAGTATTTTGGAAGGCCGAGGTGGGCGGATCATGAGGTCGGGTGTTCAAGACCAACCTAGCCAATGCAGTGCAATGCAGTGAAACCACATCTATACTAAAAATACAAAAATTAGCCGGGCATGGTGGCGCGTGCCTGTAGTCCCAGCTACTTGGGAGGTTGAGGCAAGAGCATCACTTGAGCCCAGAAGGCAGAAGTTGCAGTGAGCCAAGATCACACCACTGCACTCCAGCCTGGGGAACCGAGCGAGACTCCATTTAAAAAAAAAAAAAAAAAGGCAGACTTGGTCACCTAGGACACATAGCATATTAATTGTATAGAGTCCCCTGACAATAATGCACACCACCACCCGGACCCACTCCCACATACACACACCTACTGAGGTTAGGGAGGAGAAAAGAACCATGGGTTGAGAAGGAATTGGGAGAAGGAGGAAAAAGACACCAGGGAGAACCCAGAGGTGATCACGTGTCCTACACCTACCTGCCCACGGGACTTCGTCAGGCCCTGGGCCTGTGGACCTGCCCTGGGTCAGCTGTCCTAGGTTCCAGAGGCTGGGCTCACCAGGGTCAGCTCCAAACCACTAAGCTCACTGAGAGACAGGGAAGATGCGGAAAGCATAATTCCTGCCCTTTAGTTGGGTAGAGAGTTCACATACATATGTTATCCTCTCATACAGTTCAGGAAACAGGAGACCAGTGGACTCAGGTTCCATTAAAATTGGAAGGTTGCTAAGGGGTCTTTTTTTTTTTTTTTTAACAGAGTCTAGCTCTGTCACCCAGGCTGGAGTGCAGTGGCGCCATCTCAGCTCACTGCAACCTCTACCTCCCGGATTCAAGTGATTCTCCTGCCTCAGCCTTCCAAGTAGCTGGGACTACAGGTGCGTGCCACCATGCTGGGCTAATTTTTGTATTTTTGGTAGAGAAAGGATTTCACCATGTTGGTCAGGCTGGTCTTGAACTCCTGACCTCAATCAATCCACCCAGCTCGGCCTCCCAAAGTGCTAGGATTTCAGGTGAGGGGTCATTTAGAACTAAATCCTCTTACACAATATCCAAATGGTATTAAGGGTGAGAAAAAGGAGACATCAACTTGGAAAGGACAAACAATAATTTAAGGAATAGTTCCTCCAAAGGATTTACTGTCAATTTGGAGGAAGAGAGATATAAAAAGTGAAGTATTGACCTCATGAAATAATTTAAGATAGCCAACAATAAAAGACATATATACGTGATTGTTAAAGAAAACTAGAAAATTAAATGGAACATGGCCGGGTGCAGTGGCTCACAGGCCTGTAATCCCAGCACTTTAGGAGGGCAAGGTGGATGAATCACCTGAGTTCATAAGTTTGAGACCAGCCTGACCAACATGGTGAAACCCTGTCTCTACTAAAAATACAAAAATTAACTGGGCGTGTTAGCGGGCACCTATAATCCCTGCTACTCAGGAGGCTGAGGCAGGAGAATCACTTGAACCCGGGAGGCGGAGGTTGCAGTGAGCCGAGATCATGCCACTGCACTCCAGCCTGAGCGACAAGAGTGAAACTCCATCTCAAAAAAAAAAAGAAAGAAAGAAAATTAAATGGAACATGTAGTAGAAAACAAAAAGTATATATCCCCCAAAGTGTTGGGATTAGGGTTAGCATTAGAACTCAGCACTGAGCATATTGGTAGCAGGATCAAAAAGGGAAAGACAGAGTGACTAAATCTCACTTCCCATCCAAAGAAAATATACTAGTTCATCAGCTCTAGTTTCCCAGTGCAAAGGTGATTAATCACAGGTTCTCAGGCAGGAAACATTAAACTATGTAATACAATGTCCCTGGCAGAAGCTTATGGAAAATACAACCCTATGCAAAAAACGAAAAGAAAAAGGAAAAAAAATAACCACCAAGGTTGACTTCTGCGTCAGGATGGTGGACTGCCCACATCTTATCTATTCTCCATCCTGAAATTTCTCTAAAATGACTATAAAAGACTAAAACCTAAAACGGAGAGAAAAGTGGAGGAGCTAACCACAGAGGAGAGATTTCAACTAATTTCCAGAAGCTGGAAAATGGATGGAGAAGTGGATACTGTGTGAAGCCCAAGTTTTTTGTAGGATCCAGAGATCCCAGAGCCACAGATGGCAGAAGTCAGATGAGAGATAAAGTCATTAGAAAGAACAGTCCATACCTGCTGCCTTCTGCCTGCCTCCCCACATGCAGAATATCCAGCACTCAGGGGCCTATCTCCCAAGCAAATGACCAAAAGATCCTTCACTAAAGGAATTTAAGTGCCCCAAATAAAAGACCAGTTTGTCCTGGCATTTGGGTGTCTGGTTGTAGCAGGTAGCTCCCTGCCCAGTCCCCACTAAAGGGAAGCCACTAGTCAACCATTCCTGTCCACTATTCAGAGCTCTAAACAGCTTTTATTGCCTCTTTCTTACACATAAAATGACAACCAAGGATCCCCAGATATTTGAGGAGAGTCTAGAACATAAAGGGAAGAGATGAAGATAAACAAAGGAAAAAGATCCATCTTCCATGAAACAGGATGCTATAAAAAGCATCTGTCAAAAGAGAAACATTCTTGGAAATTAAAAATTAAATTAAAATTATGATCACTGAATTTTTCTCAATTCACTAAAATGATTAGAAGAGAAAGATGAGGCAGCCTCTTAGAAAGTAGAGTAAAAAGCATAGAGAGATGGGAGTCAGGAGAGAAATAATTAAACATACAGATAATCAGTCTCTGAATTCCAATGTCCTTTCTAACTGTGAGGAGAGAAACAAATGAAACATAGCAAAAATTAAGATGTGAGAGAATTCCCCAGCTCTGATGGACACAGATCTTCAGATTTGAAGATTTCACTGAGCAAAGAATTGACAAACAAAACAAAGCCCACAGATACATCATTATGAAATTTCAGTAAAACAGATAAGGAGAATGTCCTAAGATTGTCTAGAAAAAAAGACAGATCACCTATAAAAGAAGTAGAAATCATGTAAACAGTCTATGGTGCAATTCTTTTTAAGTTCTGAGAAAAACTGACTTTTGCCCTAGAATCTTGTTTCCAGACAAACCATGAATGAAGTGGGGGAGGTGGTGGAGTAAAGACATTTTCACATAGACAGATTTCAGAAAATTTACCTCCCACATAGCCTTTCATAGGAAGTTAGTTGAGGATGTGCTCCAGAAAAACAAGGAAGTAAGCCAAGAAAGGAGAAGATGTGGAATTCAGGAAAAAAAAAATTGCTTTAGCCTAAGAGAGAAGAAAAGGGAATTCCCAAGATGACAAGTGGGCAGCAAGCCCAGGGAGCAGTCAGTCCAGACTGTAGCAGAAGGACCAAGGACGCAGGAGGAAGGTATCTGGGGAGAAAGGGAATCAAGAGAACACCTGAAATGATGAAGAATTGGGAGGAAAATAATATGTTAAAGGCAAGTAATGCAAGGAAAAAAGAAAGGCAATTAAAAACTCCCAGAAAACCAAAAGCCTTCCAAGAAGGAAAATGTTATAGAAGGTATCTTAGCTTGTTGGGAAGAAATATGTATATATATTATCTAATAATGTAAATATTATTCATTAATTTTTTCAATGTTAGAATCAACTTAAAAGCAAAGCACAGAAAGCAATTATGTAATTATAGAAACAGAACGTAAATGCTACCACCTTAACAATATTATGTATAGAATAGAATCCAATAGAATGTTCTATAAAGGTTGTATATTTATGCTGTCCAGTATGGTAGCTGGTAGTCACATGTAGAGATGAAGCACTTGAAATATTGAGCTGGTGCAACTAAGGAACTAAAGTTTTTATTTTATGTATTAATATTTTAATTAAATTAAATGTAAATAGCCACATGTGGGGTAGTGGCTACCATTCTGGATGCTGTGAGAACAGATGGCAAGTTAGAAGGTGGAGGAAAGAGGTGAGTTGAAAGGAAGAGATGCTGGCATCATCATATTACAGAACAGGAGTCATAAGGATACTACCTATAGTTAGTAGATGAAGAAATAAATATGTGAGTATATTCTGGAAAAATTACAATGGTGGCCTGGGCACGGTGGCTCATGTCTGTCATCCCAGCACTTTGGAAGGCCAAGGCTGAGGTCAGGAGTTTGAGACCAGCCTGGCCAACATGCTGAAACCCCATCTCTACTGAAAATATAAAAACTAGCCAGGCATGGTGGCACATGCCTGTAATCCCAGCTACTTGGGAGGCTAAGGCAGGAGAATCACTTGAACCCAGGAGGGGGAGGTTGCAGTTAGCCAAAATCATGCCACAGCACTCTAGCCTGGGTGACAGAGAAAGACTCTGTCTCAAAAAAAAAAAAAGAAAAAAATTACAATAGTAGCCAATAGAGGAACTAAAAACAGGAATATAACTATGTGAGGATGGTGAGTTAGTGAGGATGGTAATAAATAAGCTAAATCCTCTGATATCAAAGGACGGAGCTCTATAGAGAATGTTCTCTATTGGTAAACAAAGAAGGAGATAAAGGAGCATATTACTTAAATATGGAAGCAATTTCAAGGAGAGAAAGCAAAACGATGTCAGAAATGGTTTGCCACTGAGAACGAGAGAGGGAGGTGTTTTGATATGAGCACTTTTGTATGATTTTATTTTTAAATCACGTGTATGTATTATTTTGATACAAATTTAAAAGAACCCTTCTTCCTAAATATCCTTTCAAAAGGGAGTGAAGGCGGGGCATGGTGGTTCATGCCTGTAATCCCAACACTTTAGGAGGTTGAGGCAGGGTTCAAGACCAGTCTGGGCAACATGTCGAAACCCCAGCTCTACAAAAAATTAGCCAGGCACACGCCTATAGTCCCAGCTACTTGGAAGGCTAAAGTGTAAGGATCACCTGAGCCCGGGAGGTCAAGGCTGCAGTGAGCTGTGATCATGCTACTGAACTCCAGCCTGGGCAACAGAGTTAGATGCTCTCGCAAAAAAAAAAAAAAAAAAAAAAAAGGCAGTGAAATCAGTTTTGCAAGGGCATACACGTAAATAAATACCAAGGCAGTTTGTACTAAGTGCCAGATAAGAGACAGTAGGCAACATGTGCTGTAAGTGTCTGGAGCAAGAAACCCCAGGGGGCTCTGTGATCAGGGAGCACTCCTTTGTGCTTAAATAATGGATCCTTAAATCATGGGTCAAGGTTATTTTGGGCGAAGAGGAGGCCAGGTGTCAGACGCATTCTGATCTCTTGTATGTGTCTCTCACTGTCTCTTCATTTCTGTCTGTCTTTCTCTGGCCCCTGTGTCTCTTTCTCTATCTCTCCATCTGTCTCCGTATCTGTCTCTTCCCCTCTGTCTCCATTTTCTCTGTCTCTGTGTCTATTTCTCTGTGTGTGTTTCTCTCCCTCTATATATCTCTCAACTTCTCTATGTCACACTCTGTCTCTCTCCAATCCTCTGACTTCCTCTCTCTCTCTCTCTTTCTCTCTCTCTTTCTCTCTCTCTTTCTCTCTCTCTCTCTGTCTCTCTCTCCCTCTTTCACCTTCTCTCTGCCCCTCCCTCTCTGAGTAACCATCTTTCTCTGTCCATCTTTGTATCCCCCTCCATTGCTGTGTCTCTGTCTTTCTGCGTCTCTGCTCTTGTTTCTGTCCCTGTCTCTGAATCTCTTTTTATTTCTCTGTGTGTCCATGTGATTCCCTCCATCACCCTCTCTGTCTCTCTCTTCCTGTCTGTGTGATTCCCTCTGTTCCTCTCTGTCTCTCTGTCTGAGTCATTTCCCATTTCTGTCTTTTGATCTCTGTCTCTGTCTATGTCTCCCCACCTTCATCCCCCATCAGAGAAAAGGACCGCCTGTGGCAGAGGCTCCAACATCTTTCTTCCATGGCCCCTGGGTGCTGTGTGGCCTGTAGCAAGATCTTTGGCCGATTGTCCCGGCGGTATCCATGCAGGTAAAGGGAAGGGCACAGATTCCTCCCTCTGGGACAGCCCAGTTTCCACCAGCTGACAGCCCCCACCCACCCCAGGGAAGGGAGGGACACAGCAACTGGGTGTTTATAAAAGGCCACTTACAGCTGGCCACTCATTCTACCATATCTGACTTCCAACACTAAGCAGAGCCACGAAGGAGAAGAGCAGAAGGGTCAGATAAGGAGTGGGGTCCGGGGGGCAGGATTGGGTCCCCCTCCAAGAACTGACCAAGAAATGGGCCTCTCATCCGGAAGGGAGCGTCTGTACAGTGTAAGCTGCTCCCCCTCCTTCGTCTGTGAGCACAGTGCTAGGACCAGCCTTGGGAGAGAGGAAAGTGAGCCACCAGGAGAAGCTACCATGTGAAGGTGGAGGCTCTGGAGGGGTCGGGCATCAGGACACCCTTCAGGAGAGGGGAGACCTCTTGAGACAGACCAAGGGCATTCCACTGGGAGATGAGAAACAGATGTCTCAGGTGGACCTGAAGATGCTGGAACTCCATGACCTCAGCGCCCACTTGGGGAAGTGCCAGCTGCAGAGGCCACCCCAGGCTTCCCTGCCTCTGCCTTCCAGGCTCTGCGGAGGCCTGCTCTGCCACGCTTGCTCTGCAGATTACAAGAAGAGAGACCGCTGCTGCCCACCCTGTGCCCAGGGAGGAGAAGCCCAGGTCACCTGACCAAGACCAGCCCACGACTGGCCTCCCACCCGCTTGCCCATCCCACTCAATCCACTCCCTGCCCGTAGCTCTTCCCAGCCCTCTTGTTTGTCCAGTCCGAATTCTAGACATTGGAGATCTAAGGCACCAGCACTTCTGTGGACAGAGTAGGGTGTGGGGAGTGGTTCCAGCCCTGCAGCTACCACAAGGAGCCAGGTGACTTTGGCGAAGCCCTCAGTGCTCAGGGCTTCTTCTCTAATGTTAGGAGTCGGGCCCCATCCTCTCTAAAGTCCCTCTGGGATCAGCAAATCCATGACTGTAGATAAGACGCCAGCAGCCCTGACATTTCTCCTCCACACTCCCCACTCACCCAGCACTGGTGCCTACCCTTCCTGATTCACTAGAAGTGAAGCCTGCACTGTCTTGGGCTCTCCCGCAGCTTCTTGTCTGGAGTCAGCTTCAGGGATCTGTGTTTGTATTGCTGTGTTTCTTTTTATGTTTAACAGTTTTATTGAAGTACTACTGATGCATGATAAACATGACAGAGTGTACAATTTGATGAGTTTTGATTTTAATAAACGCCAGTGAACCATCTTCATAAACATATCTATCCACCTCAAAGTTTCCTTGTGCCCCTCTGTGGCCTCCCTCCCTTGCTTTCCCTCCATACCTAGGAAAACACTGATCTGCTTTCAGTCACCACAGGCTAATGTACATTTTCTAGAATTTTATGTAAGTGAAATCATACAGTACGCCCTCTTTATTGCCTGCCTTCTTCTGCTCAGCTTCATGATGTTGAGATTCCTGCTTGTTGCTACATATATCAGGAACATATTTTGTTTTCGAGTGGTGTCCGCCATATGGATATGCCACAATTTGTCTCTGCATTCACTTGTGGATGGACATCTAAGTTGTTTCCAACTTGAGGCTATTACAAATAAGATTCACATGAGTCTCTGCTGACATACACTTGTTTGTCTTATGTTTCTCTTGTGTAGACATACACTTGTTTCTTTTACGTAAATACCTAGGAATGACATGAATGGGTCATTATGTTTAACTTTTTTTTTTTTTTTTTTTTTTGAGACAGAGTCTCACTCTGTAGCCCAGGCTGGAGTGCAGTGGTACGATCTTGACTCACTGCAAGCTCCGCCTCCCGGGTTCACGCCGTTCTCTTGCCTCAGCCTCCCGAGTAGCTGGGACTACAGGTGCCCGCCACCATGCCCGGCTAATTGTTTGTGTTTTTAGTAGAGACGGGGTTTCACCATGTTAGCCAGGATGGTCTCCATCTCCTGACCTCGTGATCTGCCTGCCTTGGCCTCCCAAAGTGCTGGGATTACAGGTGTGAGCCACCGCACCCAGCCATGTTTAACTTTTAAGGAACCAGAAACTATTGCCCAAAGAGGTTGTACATTGGCCCTTCCCACCAGCACTACGTGAGAGTTTCTGTTGCCCCCACCCCACTCCCGCCAGGACACCTGGGTTTGGAAGGCAGGAAAGAGGCACAGACACAGAACTTGGGCCTCTTTGTCCTTCCCCACCAACCACTATAGTTCTTGATTGCTCTCAAGTTGAGAGCACCTGGAGGGAAGGGCTGAATCTAGGTGACTCTCTGTGCAGCGTTCATTTGGCCAGACTTTTGATAAGGACCATTGATGTGGACTATGTAGTAGTGTGGCATAAGATCACATCCCCTATATTGTCCAAGAAGGCTTATGAAAGGTGTAGGTCATTCACTCGGCACCTGATTGTGGTGCTTCTGAGAATAACTGTTTCAGAAGTGGTGCAGACTACACTCTAGGATAAGGTGATTAGCTGCCGTACACAGTTCAAAGACACATTTTGTGGCCCCCAGCAGGCATTCACACTGTCCTTATCTGCTCTGCCTTACAGGCACTGCTAGAGCCTCCACAGCTGTTGGGCAATCCTGTGGCTCTGACCAGAGCTCTGGACAGCCTCTCGGGGTTAGGCCGCCCAGATTGCATCCCATTACCTTCACATGGAGCAAGAGTTTTGCAACAGTAGTTTCTGCCCTAGAGAGCTGGTGAGAACTTCTGCTTAGCAAACACAATAACAGGGCAAAGGGAGAAACTGGGGGGCTCCTGGAGCAAGCAGAGCAATAGAATTGCCACTACCCTAAAGGGCAGCAGTCCCTTTCTGGAAATGAGGCTTACTCACATGTCTTTACTAGGGCAGGGTTCTTACTGTAGCAGAAGAAGTCATATTCTAGCAGGAACTCCAGCACAAAATTCAGACCTTCCTGATGAATTGATTGGATGTTCACGGGGTGGGGAGGGGGACTGGCTGAAGCCCATTTCATAGAGCAAGGAGGCTGCTCCTGGAAGAGAACTCATCAGATGGGAATCAGGGGCCAGGACTCAGGGAGCTGGACCTTCTCCCACTGTTTGGGGTAAAGAAGAGCAATGCTGAAGACCAACATGTAGCTCAACACTGGCCCTGAAGAGTCTGCACCAAGTCCAATGGAGAGCAAAAGAGCTCCAAAAAGAAATCAGAAAAGTCTGTTAGACTTTGGGGACTCTCAAGCAGAGAGATCCACAAAAATCAGCATAGACCTCCCAGAGCCTGGCACTGCAAGTGCACCCATCCTTCTTCAGTGGTGACTCTAGGGTGAATGTCCAGCAACTGCAAAGCCCAGAGAAGCTTGTGGGAGACACCCCAATAGACTCCCCCAAGTCCCTGAGGAGCGCATTACAGGGCTGAAGTCCAGCATGAACACATGGGCTCTGAGCCAGCACGATCCAGATTGTTGCTATTGATGTGACTTCATCTGTATTCATAGGCTGGGGATACCCTGGGTAATTGGGGCAACATAGTTATTTCTTTAAATTAGATGTCACTGGGATGCTCCAACATACATCAGTTTCCCCTACCTGTCAATTCATTCAGTGCTCAAAAAAAAAAAAAAAAAAAATGTGTTAAGCTTCTATGATATGCCAAACAATGATTGGTTTGGAGATACAAAGATAAAAATATATATGAAAGCACTGCTTTCAAGAACTTCGCCATGGGGGAAGGAGCAGCCAAATGGATGATGAATTATAAACCCTTGGCTACATTTGCAAGGCAAAAGGAGAGTTGGCCAAACCAAAAGAATGGGAAAGAGCATCCCAGGGAAAAGGGAAACACATGCCAAGACCCCAGAGGAAACCAGAACAGCTCCTTGGGGGTTGAGGGGACTGTAAGTGGTTCCCTGTGGCTGGAGTTAAGTGTTCTGTATTGGGGGGTGGGGAGAGCCTGAAGTGACAGGGTTGGAGAAGTAACAGGAGTTAAATGGAGGGTGCCAGGTGACCAACTCAGGAGTCTGACTTTACCTGAGTGTAACCAGGGTCCTTGATGAATTTTAAAAGGAAAAGAAAGTGATCAAATTCACATATTAGGAAGCTCATTCTGGCAGTGGATTGGAGGGCGGGTTAAAGGGGGAACTATTTGAGGTAGAAAACATTTAGGAGAGGAGGAGGGGGAGAGGAGGAAGAGGAGGATGAGGAGCAGCTAATAGAACCAAGCATCATTCTAAGTGTTTATCAGTATAGACTCATTTAATCCACATAACAACCCCTTGTAGGAGCTGCTCTCATTATACCCACTTCACAGATAATGAAACTGAGACCCAGTGAGATTAAATCACTTGACCAAAGGTCCAGGACTAGGTAGGTGGATTCTAACTCACACAGCCCAGTCTAGAACTCACAACTATTGCATGACCATTGCCTTAGGTGAGGTGAGAGAGAATAAAGTGTTGCCTAACAGTCTCAGTGAAGGTGGTGAGGAGGAGAGAGTCAGGAGTGATGTTAAGGAGAGGAAGAGTGAGGAGCAGGTACATTTCTGGTTTGGCAGATGATTGAACAAGGAACCATTCAGAAGAAAGACATGTCAAGAAATACAATGAGATTAGTTTTCTACATGTTGAATTTGCAACATCTGTGGGCCCTCAGGGAGATTTCAGGAGGTAATTGCATGTCAGAGTTTGGAGCTTAGGGGAGACACTGGTTAGGAGCAGTAGCTATGGGAGACCCTGGCACATGTTGGATGACAGTTGAAGCCATGAAAACCAGTGGACTCCCCAAGAGGGAGCAGGTAGAATGAGAAGAGAAGAAAACCGAGGTAGAATCCTCAGGAACTTCAATATCTGAGGAATAAATTAAGAAATAGAGCAACAAACAAGACCAAGAGAGATCAAAGGGAATAGAGGAGAATAGGTCAGTGGGATTCAATGATATAGAGATCAAGTAAGACCTGAACAGTAACTTTCCACCATAAATGAAGTTGAAAATCATACAGCAGGCAGGAAGAAAATATCTTAACATAACTAACAAATATTCAAAACACAATATGCCCAAATTATATAAAGAGCTCCTACAAATCAGTAACAAATTAACAATCTGAGGCTCAGCATGGTGGTTCATGCCTGTAATCCCCAGCACTTTGGGAGGCCGAGGTGGGTGGCCAGGGGTTCGAGACCAGCCTGGTCAACATGGTGTGAAACCCCATCTCTACTAAAATTACAAAAATTACCCAGGAGTGGTGGTGAACACCTGTAGTCCCAGCTACTCGGGAGGCTGACGCATGAGAATTGCTTGAACTTGGAAGGCAGAGGTTGCAGTGAGCCAAGATTGCACTCCAACCTGAGCAACAGAGTGAGACTCTATTTCCAGGAAAAAAAAAGGTATATTTCTTGCCATGCACAATGGCTCATGCCTGTAATCCTAACACTTTGAGAGGCAGAGGCGAGAGAATCACTTGAGGCCAAAAAAATAAAAAATAAATAACAAAATAATGATCCAAGCAAAAAGGAAAGAGATAAGAATAATTAATTCAGCTGGACCCAGTGGCTCCCACCTGTAATCCCAGATATACAGGAGGCTAAGATGGCAGGATCACTTGAGGTGAGATACATACATATATATACATATATACGTGTATACACATATATACATATATATGATATAGTATATATATCTTTTTATTAAGAAAAGAAGGAAGGAAAACATGTTTGTATTTACATAGAGAGAATTCTGGGAAAATGTACACACCAAGCTGTAGACAGTAGTTATCTGAGGAAAAGATACGGGTGAACAGAGGAACAGAAGGGAGACTTTCCAGCTGTGCTTTATATGCTTTTGTGCTTTTGTATTGCTTGTATTCTTTACATATGCATGCTTTGTTTTGTCATATTAAAAGTTTTGTGTATTCATGTGTTTCTTTTTTATTTCAATAGTTTTGGGGTACAGGTGGTTTTCTGTTACATGGATAAGTTCTTTAGTGGTGATTTCTGAGAGATTTTTATGCACCCGCCACCCAAGCAGTGTACATTGTACCCAATATGTAATCTTTTATCCTTCACCTCCCTCCCAACCTTTTTCCCTACATCCCTAAAGTCTATTATATCATTCTTAGGCCTTTGCATCCTCATAGCTTAGCCCCCGCTTATAACTGAGAACATATGATATTTGGTTTTCCATTCCTGAGTTACTTCACTTAGAATAATGGCTTCCAGCTCCATCCAAGTTGCTGCAAAAGATATTATTTTGTTCCATTTTATGGCTGAGTAGTATTGTATGGTATACGTAGGGGAAAGAGAGATCAGACTGTTACTGTGTCTATGTAGAAAAGGAAGACATAAGGAACTGGATTTTAACCTGTACCCTGAACAATTGTTTTGTCCTGAGATGCTGTTAATCTGTAACTTTGCCCCAACCTTGAGCTGATAAAAACATGTGTTGTATGGAATCAAGGTTTAAGGGATCTAGGGCTGTGCAGGATATGCCTTGTTAAAATGTTTACAGGCGGCCGGGCGCGGTGGCTCAAGCCTGTAATCCCAGCACTTTGGGAGGCCGAGACGGGCGGATCACGAGGTCAGGAGATCGAGACCACCCTGGCGAACACGGTGAAACCCCGTCTCTACTAAAAAATACAAAAAACTAGCCGGGCGAGGTGGCGGGCGCCTGTGGTCCCAGCTACTCGGGAGGCTGAGGCAGGAGAATGGCGTGAACCCGGGAGGCAGAGCTTGCAGTGAGCCGAGATCGCGCCACTGCACTCCATCCAGTCTGGGAGACAGAGCCAGACTCCGTCTCAAAAAAAAAAAAAAAAAAAATGTTTACAGGCAGTATGCTTGGTAAAAGTCATCGCCATTCTCCAGTCTTGATAAACCAGGGGCACAATGCACTGCGGAAAACCGCAGGGACCTCTGCCCTGGAAAGCCAGGTATGGGCCAAGGTTTCTCCCCATGTGATAGTCTGAAATATGGCCTCGTGGGATGGGAAAGACCTGACTGTCCCCCAGCCTGACACCCGTGAAGGGTCTGTGCTGAGGAGGACTAGTAAAAGAGGAAGGCCTCTTGCAGTTGAGATAAGAGGAAGGCCTCTGTCTCCTGCCTGCCCCTGGGAACAGAATGTCTCGGTATAAAACCCAATTGTACATTTGTTCAATTCTGAGCTAGGAGAAAAACTGCCCTGTGGTGGGAGGTGAAGCATGTTGGCAGCAATGCTGCTCTGTTATTCTTTACTCCACTGAGATGTTTGGGTGGAGAGAAGCATAAATCTGGCCTATGTGCACATCCAGGCATAGTATCTTCCCTTAAACTTATTTGTGACACAGATTCCTTTGCTCACATGTTTTCTTGGCTGACCTTCTCCCCACTATCACCCTGCTCTCCTACCGCATTCCTCTCGCTGAGATAGTGAAAATAGTAATTAACAGATACTGAGGGAACTCAGAGACCGGTGCCGGTGCACATCCTCCGGAGGTATGCTGAGCACCAGTCCCCTGGGCCCACTGTTCTTTCTCTATACCTTATCTCTGTGTCTTATTTCTTTTCTCAGTCTCTCGTCCCCCCTGACGAGATATACCCACAGGTGTGGAGGGGCAGGCCTCCCCTTCAGGTGCATATAAACCACATTTTCTTTATCCACTCATTGGTTGATGGGCATTTAGGTTGGCTCCGTATCTTTGCAATTGTGAATTGTGCTGCTATAAACATGTGTGTGCAAGTGTCCTTTTCATATAATGACTTCTTTTCCCTTGGATAGATACCCAGTAGTGGGATTGCTGGATCAAATGGTAGCTCCACTTTTAGTTCTTTAAGAAATCCCCACACCGTGTTCCATAGTGGCTGCACTTTATATCCTCACCAGCAGTGTAAAAGTGATCTCTTTTCACCACATACACGCCAACATCCATTGTTTTTTCACTTTTGAATTATGGGCATTCTTGCAGGAGTAAGGTGGCATCTCATTCCAGTTTTAATTTGCATTTCTCTGATGATTAGTGATGTTGAGCGTTTTTTCATGTTTGTTGGCTGTTTGTATATCTTATTTTGAGAAATGTCTAATCATGTCCTTTGCCTACTTTTGATGGGATTATTTGGTTTCTTCTTGCTGATTTGTTTGAGTTCCTTGTAGATTCTAGATACTAGATTCTAGTTCTTTGTCAGATGCTTATTTTGCTGATTTGAGTTCCTTGATTCTGCATACTAGTCCTTTGTCTGATAGAAAGTTTGTGAATATTGTCTCCCACTCTGGGTTGTCTATTTACTCTGCTGGTTATTTCTTTTGCTATGCAGGAGCCTTTTAGTTTAATTAGGTCCCATTTATTTATTTTTGTTTTTGTTGCATTTGCTTTTGGGATCTTAGTCATAAATTCTTTGCCTAAGCCAAGATCCAGAAGAGTTTTTCCAAAGTTATCTTCTAGAATGTTTATAGTTTCAGGTCTTAGATTTAAAGTCTTTGATCCATCTTGAGTTGATTTTTGTATATGGTGGGAGATAGGGATCCAGTTCCATTCTTCTACATGTGGTTTCCCAGCACCATTTATTGAAATGTCCTTTACTCAATTTATGTTTTTGCTTGTTTTATCAAAGGTCAGATAGCTGCATTTGGCTTTATTGCTGGGTTCTCTATTCTGTTCCCTTAATCTACATGCCTATTTTTATACCAGTACTATGTTGTTTGGTAATTATAGCCTTGTAGTATAATTTGTAGTCGGGTGATATCTTCAGATTTATCTTTTTTGCTTAGTTTTGCTTTGGCTTTGCAGGCTCTTTTTTGGTTCCATATGAATTTCAGGATTTTTTTTTTTCTAATTCTGTGAAGACTGATGATGGTATTTTGATGAGAATGGCTTGAATCCGTAGATTGCTTTGGGCAGCATGGTCATTTTCACAATATTAATTTTTCCATCCGTGAGCATGGAGTGTGTTTCAATTTGTTTGTGTCATCTATGATTTTTCAGCAGTGTTATGTAGTTTTCTTTGTAGAGATGTTACACCTCCTTGGTTAAGCATATTCCTAGGTATTTCATTTTATTTTTTGCAGCTGTCGTAAAAGAGATTGAGTTCTTGATTTGATTCTCAGCTTGGTCGTTGTTGGTAGATAGCAGTGCTACTGATTTGTGTACATTGATTTCATAACCTGAGACTTTACTGAATAATTTATCAGATCTAGGAGCTTTCTGGATGAGTTTTTAGGGTTTTTTAGGTATATGATCATATCATCAGTGAACAGTGACAGTTTGACTTCCTCTTTTCCAATTTGAGTGCCCTTTATTTCTTTCTCTTGTCTGATTGCTCTGGCTGGGACTTCCAGTACTATGTTGCATAGAAGTGGTGAAAGTGGGCATCCTTGTCTCATTCCAGTTCTCAGGGGAATGCTTTCAACTTCTCCCCATCCAGTATGATGTTGGCTGTGGGTTTGTCATATAATGGCTTTATTACTTTGAGTTAAGTCCTTTCTATGCCTATTTTGTTGAGGGTGCTGGATTTTATTAAATGCATTGTGTCTGTTGAGACAATCATAGGATTTTCCTTTTTAATTCTATCTATGTGATGTATCACATTTATTGACTTGTGTATGTTAAACCATCCCTGCATCCCTGGGATGAAACCCACTTGATCATGATGTATTATATTTTGTATGTGCTGTTGGATTCGGTTAGCTAGTATTTTATTGAGGATTTTTGTATCTATGGTCATCAGGGGCATTGGTCTATAGTTTTCATTTTTTGTCATGTCCTGTCCTGGTTTTGGTATTAGGGTGACACTGGCTTCATAGAATGATTTGGGGGGGTAATTCCTTCTTTCTTTATCTTTTGGAATAGTTTCAGTAAGATTGGCACCAATTCTTCTTTGAATGTCTGATAGAAATCAGCTGTGAATCCATCTGGTCCTGGACTTTTTTGGGTTGGCAATTTTTTATTACTGATTCAACCTCACTGCTTATTGTTGGTCTGCTCAGAGTTTCTATTTTTCCCTGATTTAATCTAGGAAGATTGTATGTTTCCATGAATTTATCCACTTCCTCTAGATTTTCTAGTTTGTGCACATAAAGCTGTTCATAGTAGCCTTGATTGATTTTTTGTATTTCTGTGTGATCAGTTGTAATATCTCCAGTTTCATTTCTAATTGAGCTTATCTGCATCTTCTCTTTTCTTGGTTAATCTCGCTAATGGTCTATCAATTTGGTTTATCTTTACAAAGAATCAGCTGTTTGTTTCATTTATCTTTTATATTGTTTTTGTTTGTTTCAATTTCATTTAGTTCTTCTCTTATCATTATTTCTTTTTTTTTTTTTTTTTTTTTTTTTTTTTTTTTGAGACGGAGTCTCGCTCTGTCGCCCAGGCTGGAGTGCAGTGGCCGGATCTCAGCTCACTGCAAACTCCGCCTCCTGGGTTTACGCCATTCTCCTGCCTCAGCCTCCCGAGTAGCTGGGACTACAGGCGCCCGCCACCTCGCCCAGCTAGTTTTTTGTATTTTTTTAGTTGAGACGGGGTTTCACCGTGTTAGCCAGGATGGTCTTGATCTCCTGACCTCGTGATCCGCCCGTCTCGGCCTCCCAAAGTGCTGGGATTACAGGCTTGAGCCACCGCGCCTGGCCTCTTATCATTATTTCTTTTCTTCTGCTGGATGTGGGTTTAGTTTGTTCTTGTTTCTCCAGTTCCTTGATGTGTGACATTATGTCGTCAATTTGTGCTCTTGCAGATTTTTTGATGTAAGCATTTAACGCTATGAACTTTCCTCTTAGCACTGCTTTTGCTGTATCCTAGAGGTTTTGATAAGTTCTGTCACTACTATCATTCATGCCAAAGAATTTTTAAATTTCCATCTTGATTTCATTGCTAACCCAAAAATCTTTCAAAAGCAGATTATTTAATTCCCATGTATTTGTATAGTTTGAGAGTTCCTTTTGGAGTTAATTTCCAGTTTTATTCCACTGTGGTCTGAGAAGATACTTGCTATTTTGATTTTCTTAAATTTATTGAGGCTTGTTTTGTGGCCTATCATATGTTCTATCTTGGAGAATGTTCCACGTGCTGTTGAGAAGAATGTATATTCTGCAGTTGTTGGAAAGAATGTCTGTCAATATCTGTTAAGTCCATTTGTTTTAGGGTATAGTTTAAGCCCATTGTTTCTTCGTTGGTTTTCTGTCTTGATGATCTGTCTAGTGCTAACAGTGGAGTATTGAAGTCCCCCACTATTATTGTGTTGCTGTCTATCTCATTTTTTAGGTCTGGTAGTAAATGTTTTATAAATCTGGGAGCTCCAGTATTAGGTGGATTTAAATTTAGAATTGTAATACCTTCTTGTTGGACTAATTCTTTTATCATTATATAATATCCTTCTTGTCTTTTTTTACTGTTGTTGCTCAAAAGTCTGTTTTGCCAGAAATAAGAATAGCTACGCCTGCTTGGTTTTGGTTTCCATTTGTGTGGAATATCTTTTTTCCCTTTACCTTGAGTTTATATGAGTCCTTATGCAGCAGGTCAGGTTTTCCTCAGCAGCCAAGGTCAGTTTCCACTAACCCTTTACTATAATTTTGATGAATACATAAGTTAAATATTAAAGAACTGGAGAAACCAGTGTCTGGGTATATTAGTCTATTCTTACACTGCTGTAAAGAACTACCTGTGACTGGTTAATTTATGAATAAAAGATGTTTCATTGACTCACAGTTCTGCAGGCTGTACAGGAAGCATGGCTGGGAGGCCTCAGGAAACTTACAATCATAGCAGAAGGTGAAGGGCAAGCAAGCATGTCCTACCATAGCAAAGCAGGAGACAGACAGTGAAGGCAGAAGGGCTACACACTTTTAAACAACCAGATCTCATAAGAACTCACTATCATGAGAGCAGCAAGGGGGATATCCACCCCCAAGATCCAATCACCTCCCACCAGGTCCCTCCCCCAACACTGGGAATTACAATTCGACATAAGATTTGGGTAGGGACATGAAGCCAAGCCATGTCATTGAGTATGAGGACTAGAATGCAAAAATAAACCCATTAAGACCTTGCCTGGGTTTTCTCAGACCCTAAAGTCTGATCGAATAATAAAAGCATTCTAACACATATACCTCATACCAGGACCCACTTAAGATTAAGAAACTTTCCAAGGCTCTAGAGAAAGCTTTCCAGACTCCAGACCCTAGTTAAAGATTAGATATATATTGAATAAAACAATCTTGCTTGTAGGTGCACTCCCACATGTAGACATAGAGTGCAAAATATATATAAACACTGGGGGAAAATTTGTAACTTTGAGTTGGTCTGGTGAGTTATTCCAACCTTCTCCCTGTAACCAGTTATAGAAATAAACTCCCTTCTTTCCCAGTCTGTCTGCATCTTGTTATCAGACCATAAGTGCAAGCAGCCAGACCTTGTTCATCTGGGAACATTTACATGTTAGTTGTGTCTCTTGAAGACAGCAGATATTTGGTGGGTGGTTTTTAAGCCAATCCTGCCATTCTATATCTTTTAAGTGGAGCATTTAGGCCCCTTACATTCAATGTTAAAATTGAGATATTGTGTCCGGAATTGGTTCCTTCCAGTGGGTTATTGGTCTCGCTGACTTCAAGAATGAAACCATGGACCCTCGCAGTAAGTGTTACAGTTTTTAAAGATGGTGTGTCCAGAGTTTGTTCCTTCAGATGTTCAGATGTGTCTGGAGTTTCTTCCTTCCGGTGGGTTCGTGGTCTCACTGACTTCAGGAGTGAAGCCACAAACCTTCACAGTGAGTGTTATAGTTCTTTTTTTTTTTAATTTTACATTTTATTTTATTTTATCAAAGTTATGCTTGGTTCCAGATCTGTGAGACAATATTTTTAATATGGAAAACAGAGCATCAGCAAAACAAACAAGAAAATGACTTGCAGCCTTGAAGTATGCTCAGGGCAAGGTAATGTGGGTGACCCTCCGATTAAAGAAGCTAAGTCAGAGCCAGAAATCGCTTCATGTTTTAAGTATAATAATCATCAAGTCAGAATCACAGCCAATAATTAAACTTCTTAGGCAGTTGCTTCATCATGACATTCATTTCTGCATACATACTTTCAGGTAAGAAGTAGAAATTCTTAAAGGTCTGACTAACCAATATACAAAAACAATTCTGAAGACATTCATTAAAGAAGCACCTTCATACAGTGTTCTCAGATTCAAAAAGTTTTAAAAGGGGCTTGGATTTGGAGGAATGCAGGAGGCAGACAGATCGATGGGGAGAAAGGAGGATGGTCAAAGAGGCAGAGCTCTTTGCTATGAGAATCAACTTCAACCAGAAAAGATCCACTTTTACTAATTTTATGAAGTAGGATTTCACATGAGTTATCTTTAAAGATATCTTCAAAGAAAGTGTTTACTTTAAAAAGAGAGTCCAAAAATCACTGTCCTAAAGAATGAGGCAATAAGAAAAGTAGAGGCAATAAGAAATTTGTAGTATAGTGATGTTAAGGAAGAAAACTAACTTCTGAGCTATTGTCTACATTTCCGTTCATTTAATTCCATTCTCTCTGAGCTGTCCTGGTGTCTCCTGGTTATGAGAACACCCCCTTATCTTACACCATCCAACAAACAGAATCCTGTAATTGCTTTGGTAGATTTGGGATTCTGGTTTACGTAACTATTAGCTATGGCAGAAACACCTAGGACGCTATCTCAGTGTGTTTACATGGTTCCTTTTGATTCTAGATTTACATGGTGCCTTTTTGCTTCTTATGCTTGTTACTTATAGGGAATGCCGTTTTACAAGCTAAGATCTTCTTGACTGTGGTATTATTCTATGTAGAAACTAGCTCAACTCCTCCTAGTCACTAAGAGACCAAAGGCTGTAGTAACTCTGTCTCCCTATCACCTCTCTGGATTTCTATGTGGTCCATGCCTCCTGTAAGACTAATTTCTTCTTCTTTTTTTTAAAATTATACTTTAAGTTCTAGGGTACATGTGCACAATGTGCAGGTTTGTTACATATGTATACATGTGCCATGTTGGTGTGCTGCACCCATTAACTCATCATTTACATTAGGTATATCTCCTAATGCTATCCCTCCTCCCTCCCCCCACCCCACGACAAGTGTGTGATGTTCCCCACCCTGTGTCCAAGTTTTCTCATTGTTCAATTCCCATCTATGAGTGAGAACATGCGGTGTTTGGTTATCTGTCCTTGCGATAGTTTGCTGAGAATGATGGTTTCCAGCTTCATCCATGTCCCTACAAAGGACATGAACTCATCCTTTTTTACAGATGCATAGTATTCCATGGTGTATATGTGCCACATTTTCTTAATCCAGTCTGTCATTGATGGATATTTGGGTTGGTTCCAAGTCTTTGCTATTGTGAATAGTGCCACAATAAACATACATGTGCATGTGTCTTTATAGCAGCATGATTTATAATCCTTTGAGTATATACTCACTAATGGAATGGTTGGGTCAAATGGTATTTCTAGTTCTAGATCCTTGAGGAATCACCACACTGTCTTCCACAATGGTTGAACTAGTTTACAGTCCTACCAGCAATGTAAAAGCATTCCTATTTCTCCACATTCTCTCCAGCACCTGTTGTTTCCTGACTTTTTAATGATCGCCATTCTAACTGGTGTGAGGCGGTATCTCATTGTGGTTTTGATTTGCATTTCTCTGATGGCCAGTGATGATAAGGATTTTTTCATGTATCTGTTGGCTGTATAAATGTCTTCTTTTGAGAACTGTCTGTTCATATCCTTTGCCCACTTTTTGATGGGGTTGTTTGATTTTTTCTTGTAAATTTGTTTAGGTTCTTTGTAGACTCTGGATATTAGCCCTTTGTCAGATGAGTAGATTGCAAAAATTTTCTCCCATTCTGTAGGTTGCCTGTTCACTCTGGAGATAGTTTCTTTTACTGTGCAGAAGCTCTTTAGTTTAATTACATCCCATTTGTCTACTTTGGCTTTTGTTGCCATTGCTTTTGGTGTTTTAGTCATGAAGTCCTTACCCATGCCTATGTCCTGGATGGTATTGCCTAGGTTTTCTTCTAGGGTTTTTATGGTTTTAGATCTAACATTTAAGTCTTTAATCCATCTTGAATTAATTTTTGTACTAGATGTAAGGAAGGGATCCAGTTTCAGCTTTCTATATATGGCTAGCCAGTTTTCCCAGAACCATTTATTAAATAGGGAATCCTTTCCCCATTGCTTGTTTTTGTCAGGTTTGTCAAAGATCAGATGATTGTAGATGTGTGGTATTATTTCCGGGGGCTCTATTCTGTCCCATTTGTCCATATCTCTGTTTTGGTACCAGTACCATGCTGTTTTGGTTACTGTAGTCTGGTAATATAGTTTGAAGTCAGGTAGCATGATGCCTCCAGCTTTGTTCTTTTGGCTTAGGATTGTCTTGGCAATGCAGGCTCTTTTTTGGTTTCCTATGAACTTTAAAGTAGTTTTTTCCAATTCTGTGAAGAAAGTCATTGGTAGCTTGATGGGGGTGGCATTGAATCTATGAATTACCTTGCAATATGGTCATTTTCACAATATTGATTCTTCCTATCCATGAGCGTAGAATGTTCTTCCATGTGTTTGTGTCCTCTTTCATTTCGTTGAGCAGTTATTTGTAGTTCTCCTTAAAGAGGTCCTTGACATCCCTTGTAAGTTGGATTCCTAGGTATTTTATTCTCTTTGAAGCTATTGTGAATGGGAGTTAACTAATGATTTGGCTCTCTGTTTGTCTGTTATTGGTGTATAGGAATGCTTGTGATTTTTGCACACTGATTTTGTATTCTGAGACTTTGCTGAAGTTGCTTTTCAGTTTAAGGAGATTTTGAGCTGAGACAATGGGGTTTTCTAAATATACAATCATGTCATCTGCAAACAGGGACAATTCAACTTCCTCTTTTCCTAATTGACTACCCTTTATTGCTTTCTCTTGCCTGATTGAGTACCCTTTATTTCTTTCTCTTGCCTGATTGCCCTGGACAGAACTTCCAACACTTTGAATAGGAGTGGCAAAAGAGGGCATCCCTGTCTTGTGCCAGTTTTCAAAGGGAATGCTTCCAGTTTCTGCCCATTCAGTATGATATTGGCTGTGGGTTTGTCATAAATAGCTCTTAATATTTTGAGATATGTCCCATCAATACCTAGTTTATTGAGAATTTTTAGCATGAAGGGCTGTGGAATTTTGTTGAAAGCCTTTTCTGCATCTATTGAGATAATCATGTGGTTTTGTCTTTGGTTCTGTTTATATTATGGATTATGTTTGTTGATTAGCATATGTTGAACCAGGCTTGCATCCCAGGGATGAAGCAAACTTGATCGTGGTGGATAAGCTTTTTGATGTGCTGCTGAATTCGGTTTGCCAGTATTTTATTGAAGATTTTTGCATTGATGTTCATCAGGGATACTGGTCTAAAATTCTTTTTTGTTGTGTCTCTACCAGGCTTCAGTATCAGGATGATGTTGGCCTCATACAATGAATTAGGGAGGATTCCCTCTTTTTATATTTATTGGAATAGTTTCAGAAGGAATGGTACCAGCTCTTCTTTGTACCTCTGGTAGAATTCAGCTGTGAATCTGTCTGGTCCTGAACTTTCTTTGGTTGATAGGCTACTAATCATTGCCTCAATTTCAGAGCCTGTTATTGGTCTATTCAGGGATTCAACTTCTTCCTGGGGTAGTCTTGGGAGGGTGTTATGTGTCCAGGAATTTATCCATTTCTTCTAGATTGTCTAGTTTATTTGGTAGAGGTGTTTATAGTAGTCTCTGATGGTAGTTTGTATTTCTATGGGATCGGTGGTGATATCCCCTTTATCATCTTTTATTGCATCTATTTGATTCTTCTCTCTTTTATTCTTTATTGGTTTTGCTAGTGGTCTATTAATTTTGTTGAGCTTTTCAAAAGACCAGCTCCTGGATTCATTGATTTTCTGAAGGGTTTTTTGTGTCTCTATCTCCTTCAGTTCTGCTCTGATCTTAGTTATTTCTTGCCTTCTGATAGCTTTTGAATGTGTTTGCTCTTGCTTCTCTAGTTCTTTTAATTGTGATGTTAGGGTGTCAATTTTAGATCTTTCCTGCTTTCTCTTGTGGGCACTTAGTGCTATAAATTTCCCTCTACACACTGCTTTAAATGTGTCCCAGAGATTCTGGTATGTTGTGTCTTTGTTCTCATTGGTTTCAAAGAACATCTTTATTTCTGCCTTTATTTTGCTATGTGCCCAGTAGTCATTCAGGAGCAAGTTGTTCAGTTTCCATGTAGTTGAGTGGTTTTGAGTGAGTTTCTTAATCCCGAGTTCTAGTTTAATAGCACTGTGGTCTGAGAGACAGTTTGTTATAATTTCTGTTCTTTTACATTTGCTAAGGAGTGCTTTACTTCCAACTATGTGGTCAATTTTGAAAAAAGTGCTATGTGGTGCTGAGGAGAATGTATAGTCTGTTGATTTGGGGTGGACAGTTCTGTAGATGTCTATTAGGTCTGCTTGGTGCAGAGCTGAGTTCAATTCTTGGATTCCTTACTAACTTTCTGTCTCATGGATCTGTCTAATGTTGACAGTGGGGTGTTAAAGTCTCCCATTATTATTGTGTGAGAGTCTAAGTCTCTTTGTAGGTCTCTAAGGACTTGCTTTATGAATCTGGGTGCTCCTGTATTGGGTGCATATATATTTAGGATAGTTAGCTCTTCTTGTTGAATTGATCCCTTTACCATTATGTAATGGCCTTCTTTGTCTCTTCTGATCTTTGTTGGTTTAAAGTCTGTTTTATCAGAGACTAGGATTGCAACCCCTGCTCTTTTTTTGTTTGTTTGTTTTCTATTTGCTTGGTAGATCTTCCTCCATCCCTTTATTTTGAGCCTATGTGTGTCTCTGCACATGGGATGGGTCTCCTGAATACAACACACTGATGGGTCTTGACTCTTTATCCAATTTGCCAGTCTGTGTCTTTTAATTGGAGCATTTAGCCTATTTACATTTAAGGTTAATATTGCTATGTGTGAATTTGATCCTGTCATTATGATGCTAGCTGGTTAGTTTGCTCATTAGTTGATGTAGTTTCTTCATAGCATGGATGGTCTTTACAATTTGGCATGTTTTTGCAGTGGCTGGTACCGGTTGTTCCTTTCCATGTTTAGTTCTTTCTTCAGGAGCTCTTGTAAGGCAGGCCTAGTGGTGACAAAATCTCTCAGCATTTGTTTGTCTGTAAAGGATTTTATTTCTCCTTCACTTAAGAAACTTAGTTTGGGTGGATATGAAATTCTGGGTTGAAAATCCTTTTCTTTAAGAATGTTGAATGTTGGCCCTCACTCTCTTCTGGCTTGTAGAGTTTCTGCTGAGAGATCTGCTGTTAGTCTGATGGGCTGCCCTTCGTGGGTAACCCGACCTTTCTCTCTGGCTGCCCTTAACATTTTTTCTTCCATTTCAGCTTTGGTGAATTTGACAATTATGTGTCTTGGAGTTGCTCTTCTTGAGGAGTATCTTTGTGGCATTCTCGGTATTTCCTGAATTTGAATGTTGGCCTGCCTTGCTAGGTTGGGGAAGTTCTCCTGGATAATATCCTGAAGAGTGTTTTCCAACTTGGTTCCATTCTCCCTGTCACTTTCAGGTACACCAATCAGAAGTAGATTTGGTCTTTTAACATAGTCCCATATTTCTTGGAGGCTTTGTTCATTTCTTTTCACTCTTTTTTCCCTAACCTTCTCTTCTCACTTCATTTCATTCAATTGATCTTCAATCACTGATACCCTTTCTTCCACTTGATCAAATCAGTTGCTGAAGCTTGTGCATGTGTCACATAGTTCTCATGCCATGATTTTCAGCTCCATCAGGTCATTTAAGGACTTCTCTACACAGTTTATTCTAGTTAGCCATTCGTCTCGTCTTTTTTCAAGGTTTTTAGCTTCTTTGTGATGGGTTTGAACATCCTCCTTTAGCTCAGAGAAGTTTGTTATTACTGATCATCTGAAGCCTTCTTCTCTCAACTCGTCGAAGTCATTCTCCATCCAGCTTTGTCCCTTTGCTGTGGAGGAGCTGCATTCCTTTGGAGAAGAGGCACTCTGATTTTTAGAATTTTCAGCTTTTCTGCTCTGGTTTCTCCCCATCTTTGTGGTTTTATCTACGTTTGGTCTTTGATGATGGTGACATACAGATGGAGTTTGGTGTAGATGTCCTGTTTGTTAGTTTTCCTTCTAATAGTCAGGACTCTCAGCTGCAGGTCTGTTGGAGTTTGCTGGAGGGCCACTCCAGGCCCTATTTGCCTGGGTATTACCAGCAGAGGCTGCAGAACAGCAAATATTGCAGAATGGTAAATGTTGCTGTCTGATCCTTCTTCTGGAAGCTTCATCTCAGAGGGGCACCCAGCTGTATGAGGTATCAGTTGGCCCCTACTGGGAGGTATCTCCCAGTTAGGCTACTCGGGGGTCAGGGACCCACTTGAGGAGGCAGTCTGTCTGTTCTCAGATCTCAAACTCCATGCTGGGAGAAGCACTACTCTCTTCAAAGCTGTCAGACAGGGACATTTAAGTCTGCAAAAGTTTCTGTAGCCTTTTGTTCAGCTGTGCCCTGCCCCCAGAGGTGGAGTCTACAGAGGCAGGCAGGCCTCCTTGAGCTGCAGTGGGCTCCGCCCAGTTGAAGCTTTCTGGCTGCTTTGTTTACCTACTCAAGCCTCAGCAATGGCAGATGCCCCTCCCCCAGCCTAGCTACCACCTTGCAGTTCAATCTCAGACTGCTGTGCTAGCAGTGAGCAAGGCTCCATGGGCATGGGGCCCTCCAAACCAGGCACAGGATATAATTTCCTGGTGTGCCGTTTGCTAAGGCTGTTGGAAAAGTGCAGCATTAGGGTGGGAGTGTCCCAATTTTCTGGGTACCATCTGTCATGGCTTCCCTTTGCTAGGAAAGGGAATTCCCCAACCCCTTGTGCTTCCCTGGTGAGGCAATGTCCCACCCTGCTCCATGGGCTGCACCCACTGTCTGACAAGTTCCAGTGAGATGAACCTGGTACCTCAGTTGGAAATGCAGAAATCACCCATCTTCTCCGTTGCTCACACTGGGAGCTGCAGACTAGAGCCGTTCCTATTCAGCCATCTTGGAACCTCCTTCCGAGTGTTACAGCTCTTTAAGGTGGTATGTCCAGAGTTGTTTGTTCCTCCCAGTGGGTTCATGGTCTTGCTGACTTCAGGAGTGAAGCCACAGACCTTCGCAGTGAGTGTTACAGCTCGTAAAGGTAGTGCAGACCCAAAGAGTGAGCAGCAGCAAGATTTATCGTGAAGAGCGAAAAAACAAAGCTTCCACAGCATGGAAGGAGACCTGAGCGGGTTGCCGTTGCTGGCTCGGGTGGCCAGCTTTTATTTCTTTATTTGGCCCCGCCCACATCCTGCTGATTGGTCCATTTTACAGAGTGCTGATTGGTTCATTTTTACAGAGTGCTGATTGGTACGTTTTTACAGAGTGCTGATTGGTGCGTTTACAAACCTTTAGCTAAACACAGAGCATTGATTGGTGTGTTTACAATCCTTTAGCTAGACAGAAAAGTTCTCCAAGTCCCCACCCAACCCAGAAGCCCAGCCAGCTTCACTTCTCAATGCCCCCTCTAAACAGGACACCTCAACTGCTGTTGGGAATTGGGTGATGACCACTCTAGCTACTTCCTGCTGGATGGGGTGAAGAAGGGGCCCTGCAGTTGTAGTGTCCTCCAGAGGGGAACTCTTTAGGGCAGTGAAAGGGCCAGCTGGTTGGTCCAGGGGTCCTTGATAGAAGTTGTTAGTTGAGCTCATTTGGGGTTCCATTTGTAAGACCATCTGCAGCTTGATGGCTTCGATCCTAGAGGAAACAAATTTGACAAGACGGTTAAAAATACAGGGCCCGCAGGCAAGTAATAGCAAGATGGCTGCCACCAGACCTAGAAAGGGGAGAAGTCATGTTGCCCAATTCCAGAGGTTGGTATAAGAGTTTGACAGGCATTATCTGATTTCAGAAGACTTTTTCTGCAAATGCCGGGCAGCATCTCGTACTATCCCTGACTGGTTAGTGTAAAAACAACACTCTTCCCCTAAAAAGGTGCAGAGTCCTCCTTTCTCAGCAGTGAGGAGGTGTAGGCCTCAGCAGTTTTGGAGAGTCACTGTTGCCAAAGAGTCTATTTGGGATTGTAGAGTAAGGATAGATTTTGTTATTTCTTGTAAACTGTCTGAGAAATTCTTTGAGAGTGTGTGATAGTAGGATAATGAAGTAGATAAACTGGCTACTCCAGTTCCTGTAGCAGTAGCCATTCCTAGCCCTATAAGTAGGGGTATTAGTCATATGGCTTTGCACTGACAGACTTGAGCTTTGAGGGGTACTGATAGGGTCTGATTTCCTGGGGCAATGTTAATGTTGGAACTTAGAAAGACTAAGGTGCAGGTGCCTGTCCAGTTAGTGGAGAGACAGATATAGGTCAATGTTCCACATAAGAAGAATATACCTTGGCTGGGTAGAAAGAACTGGTTGTGTATGTTAAAAAGGCATGTAAGTTTGTTGTTTTCATTTTTTCATACTTCTAGAGTACTTGTCAAGTTAACTCTGGTGAGTGTCTGGAAACGGGCATTGGGAGCAAACAGAGTGACTCCCTGTGTTCTATTTTATTTTCATCCTGGCAGGAGCTACAGTATATAGTCCTATCACGAAGAGTATGGTTAGTATGCTGCTTAATAATATGATGAAATGGTAAAAGGATTCCATTAAAGGAGCAAGGAGAGGTGTTAAAGATTATGTAGGTTTTCACTTATCTTTTTTAAGGAGGAAGGGGTTTTTCTTCAGGATCAGTGGTAGGAGTCTTTTTAGTCTGGGATGTTTCCTTCCAAAATAGGAGACACAAGTCCTCCAGTGGTTCTCAGGTGTATTGAGGTTGGTCTGGCTGACCTTGGGACTCCTGAGCTGATGGTCCCACAGGTTCCTCAGGGGATATCCAAAATTTAACTCGGGTGTAGTGAATCCAAGATTCCACTCCTGCCACCTTAACTGCAGTGAGGGTAGAGAGGATTACTGAGTATGGTCCTTCCCACAAAGAGTCCATAGATGGGGAGGTAGAGGGAAGATATTTGACCAACACTAGATCTCCTGGTTGATGAAACAAGTCTGTTCCCTTTTCTCTGTGACATCCTTCAGGTAGGTTTTTAAGGTTTTGTTGATATTTTGCCAAAGAAGTTATATCTTTGACCAAGTTGGCTATTTCCTGAGCAAGTAGGTGATTTGTGAGAAAAGGTTGTCCATACAGCATTTCATATGGACTGAGCCCCATTTTGTGAGGAGAATTTTGGATTTTCAACAAGGCCATGGGCAAAAAAGTAGGCCATGGGAGATGAGTTTCTTGTGTTAGTTTCCTTAAGTGCCTCTTGAGTGTTTCATTTGCCTTCTCGACCTTCCCTGAGGATTGTGGCCTCCAGGTGCAGTGACGGTCATGTTTCCCTAGTGCCCTGGAAATTCCCTGAGTCATGGTGGCTTTAAAAGCTGGACCATTGTCACTCTGTAAGCTTTGGGGAAGCCCAAATCTAAGAATTATTTCATGAATTAGGACTTTAATCACTTCCTGAGCCTTCTCTGTCTTTCAGGGGAAAACTTCTATCCAATTTGTAAAGGTATCAACACAGACCAACAAGTATTGAAATCCCTTTGACTTAGGCATATGGGTGAAGTTTAACTGCCAGTCCTCTCCAGGATAGTGACCTATTCTTTGTTCCCCCAAAGGGGCCTTACAATGGGCCAAGAGATTGTTCCTTTAATACACCTCACAGGCTGTGACTACCTGTCAGATGGTCCAGAGGAGATTTGGCCCCGTAAATAGGGATTTGGCCATTTAATGAGTGTTTTCAATACCCATATGAAAAGTTTGGTGGAGAGTTTTAAGTATTTTCCCCTGGCTGGCTTCGGGTATAAGTACCTTTCCTTTTTCTGTTATTAAGCACCCCGAGGGGAGAAAACTATGCCCCCATGAAAGTCCCCATTCTGTTTCAGTCAGGGAATACTGGGCCTAATCTCTTAGAGGGGGTTGTTCCATACCAAGGGTCCTTCCATAGGTATTTCTAATGGGAGGTGCCACCTGGCAGCAATTTTGGCCTCAGCATCTGCCCAAAGGTTTCCTTCTGCCTTTTCTCCTTCACCTTTCTGATGGCTTTGGCAGTGTAAGACTGCCACCTCCTTGGGTTTTTGCATTGCATGCAATAACTCCATAATTTCCCTGTGGTGTTTAATGGGGGTTCCCCCAGAGGTTAGGAACTTCGTTTCTTTCCATATTGCAGCATGGGCATCTAGGATTAGATAAGCATACTTGCTATCTGTATACACATTTATTCTTTTTCCCTTTCCCAGTTCAAAGGCTTGGGTAAGTGCCACTAGTTCTGCTAACTGGGCACTGGTCCCTGGAGGAAGAGGCTTACTTTCAGGTACAGTTACATCACTAACTATGGAATAACCTGCCCTTCGTATCCCATTCTCCACAAATGAACTTCCATCGGTATATAAGTTAAGGTCAGGATTAACTAAGGGGACTTCTAAGAGATCATATCAGGTGGCATAAATCTGGACTATAATTTGTTGGCTGTTGGGAACAGGCTCCCCAAAATCTGGCCATTAACTGGCCCCCAAACTGGCCATAAATAAAATCTCTGCAGCACTGTGACATGTTCATGATGACCATGATGCCCACGCTGGAAAGTTGTGGGTTTACCGGAATGAGGGCAAGGTATACCTGACCCACCCAGAGCGGAAAATCGCTTAAAGGCATTCTTAAACCACAAACAATAGCAAGAGGGATCTGTGCCTTAAGGTCATGCTCCTGCTGCAGATAACTAGCCAAACCCATCTCTTTATTTCAACTCATCCCTTTGTTTCCCATAAAGAATGCTTTTAGTTCATCTACAATCTATGGAAACAATGCTTTTCACTGGCTTGCTGTCAATAAATATGTAGGTAAATTTCTGTTCGAGGCTGTCAGCTCTGAAGGCTCTGATACCCCTGATTTCCCACTTCACACCTCTATATTTCTGTGTGTGTGTCTTTAATTCCTCTAGCACCACTGGGTTAGGGTCTCCCCAACTGAGCTGGTCTCAGCAAGTGGCATCCATTGTGGGGGCTCAAATCCAGGTCAAAGGCTTGCTGGAGCAATGGTTGGAGAATGTGGAACTAAGCTGGAGGACACCCGAGTACTCTTAAAGCAGTCCCCATAGTGAGTAAGAAGGGGAGCTCAGAAGCATCAGAGTAACAATGGGACAAGTGTGGGCTCTGGTTTGTTCCACCTTGGAACCTTTTCACACTGATGATGAGGAGGAAGGAGAGTATAATGAAGTAACAGAAGAGGTTACAGAGCAGGTTTGTTTGCCAGCTAAAACTAAAACAGCAAAGGAGAGAGAGGTTCATCCCTACCCTTCTGCATGCCTTCATTATTATTTTGAAGAACAGTGGCCTGACCCTCCAGATCTTTCTTTTCCAGAGGACACGGTGAAAAGTAGTTGCCCCAGTGACTGTTTGAGCAGTGCCTCGAGTGATCGCTCTCAGTTCTATTCAGGCAGGAATTCAGCAAGCTAGACAAGAGGGTGATATGGAGGCTTGGCAGTTCCCTGTTAGAATATACCCCCCAGATCAACAGGGAAATATTATAGCTACATTTGAGCCTTTTCCTTTTAAATTTGGGAAAGCACATTTAGTTGATTATATCAAGGCCTATAATGGTATCGGAGGTAATCTGCATAAAGCTACTTTGTTGGCACAGGCAACAGCAGGACTGAGAGTGGATAAAGGAAATACTCTGTTTCCTGGAGCTTGTTTTAACTGTGGGAAGCATGGTCACACTAAAAAAGAATGTAGAAAAAATCAGCTAGTCAGGCCACCAGATAGGGGATGAAAGAAAACTGCTGAGTCTGAAATATGTCCAAAATGTAAAAAAGGAAAACATTGGGCTAATCAGTGTCACTCTAAGTTTGATAAAGACGGGAACCCGATTTCAGGAAATGCCATGAAAGGCCCGTCCTGGGCCCCATTCCAAACCAGGGCATTTCCAGCTCAGGCCATTCCCTCACCCCTGTACAATGTCTGTCCCCCGCCACAGCTGGTAGTGCTACAGTAGATTTATGCTGCCTAAAAGCTGTGAGCCTTCTGCCTGGGGAACCCCTGCAAAAGGTCCCAACAGGAGTCTGTGGACCCTTGCCAGTGGGAATGATAGAATTACTTCTAGGCAGGTCTAGTTTAAATTTAAAAGGGATACAAATACATGCAGGAGTCACTGATTCATATTACAATGGGGAAATTCAAATTGTTATATCTACTTCTGTTCCCTGGAAAGCAGAGCCATGAGAGGGCATAGCACAGCTCCTGATTGTGCCGTATGTGGGAATGGGGAAAAGTGAAATTAAATGAACGGGAGGATTTGGAAGCACAAATAAACAAGGCAAAGCAGCTTATTCGGTAAATCAAATTACTGATAAACATCCTACCTATAAAATAACTATTCAGGAAAATAAATTTAAAGGGTTGGGAGATACAGGAGCGGACATTTCAATCATTTCTCTACAGCACTGGCCATCCACATGGCCAATTCAACCCACTCAATTTAACATAGTTGGAGTTGGAAAAGCCCCTGAAGTATATCAAAGTAGCTATATTTTGCATTGTGAAGGGCCCCATGGACAACCTGGGATTATTCAACCAATTATAACTTCTGTACCTATAAATTTATGGGGGAGAGATTTATTACAACAATGGGGAGCACGAATTCTAATTCCAGAACAATTATATAGCCCTCAAAGTCAACATATGATGCATAAAATGGGGTATGTCCCTGGTATGAGACTAGGAAAAAATTTGCAAGATTTAAAGGAACCACTTCAAGCGGAAAGACAAATTACCACCAAGGTTTAGGATATCATTTTGATGGTGGCCATTGTTAAGCCTCCAGAACCTATACCTTTAAAATGGTTAACAGATAAGCCAATTTGGATAGAACAATGGCTGCTGAGTAAAGAGAAACTGGAGACTTTAGAGAACTTAAAATTGGGCTTTAATAGTCATAGATTTAAAAGCCTGTCTCTTGACTATGCCCTTAGCTGAGCAAAACTGTAAATGGTTTGCATTTACAATTCCTGCAGTAAACAACCTGCAGCCTGCTAAGCATTTTCATTATTTTACAGATGGGTCTAGTAATGGTAAAGCTTCTTATTCTGGCTCAAAAAGTAAGGTTTTCCAGACGTCCTACACTTCAGCTCAAAAGCAGAGCTTGTAGCTGTAATTGAGGTGTTGACTGCTTTTGATATGCCTATTAATGTGATTTCTGATTCTTCATATGTGGTTCATTCCACAAAGTTAATTGAAAATGCTCAGTTATGATTTCATACAGATGAACAACTGAAAACAAAAACAAAAAAGGGGGAGAAACGGATTATAGCACAGCCCATATACAACTTAATCTAGCATTATTAACTTTAAATTTTTTGAGCATGCCCAAAGGCCAGATGTTATCAGCAGCTGAACAGCATGTACAGAAACCAGCTGCAAAGACACAAGCAGAACAACTGGTTTGGTGGAAAGATCTGATAACAGAAAGTTGGGAAATAGGTACAATAATAACTTGGGGTAGAGGTTATGCTTGTGTTTCTCCAGGCCAAAATCAACAGCCAATTTGGATACCATCAAGACACCTGAAACCTTATCATGAGCCATATGCTGAGGAAGATACTCTGGGAGGACCCCCAGGACCCCCTGGTTGCAGCCATGTCAAGGCCAATGCTGAGAAGGACCCCAACTGTCATAAGCAACACCTGTCAAACACAGCCACCCACCTGGGGACAGATCAAGAAGCTGTCACAGATGGCAGAAGAAAACCTGAGGAAAGCGGGACAACCAGTCACAATGAGTGATTTAATGGTAGCTATGATCGCGGTGATCACCATTGCCATGAGTATTCCTTAAACAAGGTCTGACACAGAGAACAATTATACTTATTGGGCATATTTATCAATCTTGGCTAGCAATAATGCCTGGATGTAATCACTCTGTGACAGTTACACGTGCTTTCTGATCTCAGTATTTACTATAATAAATCTGCTCCTATGATTGAAGCATACCACCCTCAAAAACCTATTTGTAAACAAAATAGAACCTGCCCAGAAATAATGAATCTACTTGTTTAGGAAGACTGCATTGCAGAACAGGCAGAGGTACTGCACAATTCTGATGGAATCATTGTTGATTGGTCCCCTAAGGGGATGTTTAGCTTAAATTGCACCTCTCAGTCTGCATGCCATGGCCACACTATGTCCAGCTAGTCTGAACAAAAGGGTCAGATGGTAGAGATGATAAGAAGTATGGCAAGAGTGCCTATTATCTGGAACCATGACAGCATAGTGGCACCTCAACCTCAAGTGACATGGCCTGCTCTAGGAGCTTAACATAAGGATTTGTGGAAACTGTTAATAGCTCTTAATAAGATTAAAATTTGGGAAAGAATAAAAAATCATCTAGAAGAACACTCTACAGGCTTGTTTTTGGATATTGCAAAATTAAAAGAACAAATATTTAAAGCATCCCAGGCAAACCTGACCTTAATGCCAGGAACCGGAGTGCTTGAAGGAGCTGCAGACAGATTAGCAGCTAGTAACCAATTAAAGTGGATAAAAACACTTAGGAGCTCTGTGATTTCAATGGTGATTGTGCTATTAATCTGTGTTGTTTGTCTTTGTATAGTCTGCAGATGCAGATCCTGACTCCTGCAAGAAGTAGCTCACCGTGACAAAGCTGCCTTTGTTTTTATCGCTTTGCAAATCAAAGAGGGACATGTTGGGAACAAGCCCCTCAAACTCTGGCCATTAACTGACCCCAAAACTGGCCATAAATAAAATATCTGCAGCACTGTGACATGTTCATGATGGCCACGAGGCCCACGCTGGAAGGTTGTGGGTTTACCGGAATGAGGGCAAGGAATACCTGGCCCACCCAGGGTGGAAAATCACTTAAAGGCGTTCTTAAACCACAAACAATAGCATGAGTGATCTGTGCCTTAAGGTCATGCTCCTGCTGCAGATAACTAGCCAAACCCATCCCTTTATTTTGGCCCATCCCTTTGTTTCCCATAAAGAATGCTTTTAGTTCATCTACAATCTATAGAAACAATGCTTTTCACTGGCTTGCTGTCAATAAACACCTGGGTAAATCTCTGTTCGAGGCTCTCAGCTCTGAAGGCTGTGATACTCCTGATTTCCCACTCCACACCTCTATATTTCTGTGTGTGTGTCTTTAATTCCTCTAGCACCGCTGGGTTGGGGTCTCCCTGACCAAGCTGGTCTTGGCAGTTGGCAGTCATGCTCGATTGGTTCCCCATCCTCTCGGAGAAAGGTGGCAGGGTTGAGGGTCATGCACGTATGTATTTGAAGCACCAGTCCCTCAAGGAGTAGTACCTAGTATCTAAGTAGGCAATTGTCTGATAGCCATAAACTTCCTTTGACACCTAGTATGCTATTTACATTATGAGTAGTCCAGACAGTGAGATCCTTTCCTTGTATTATTTTGATAGCCTCTGACACTAAGATGGCCACTGCTGCAACTACCCATAAACAGTGAGGCCAGCCTTTTGTTACTACATCAATTTCATTACTTAGGTATACCACTGGTTGTGGGGTTGTCCCACGAGTCTGAGTATGGACTCCAAGAGCTATCCCTGCTCTCTATGTGACGTATAAAGAGAAGTTTTGTCCTGTGGGAAGGCTTAAAGCTGGAGCTTTACTAGGGCCTGCTTTAAGGTTTTGAAGGCTGTTTCTGTCCCTGGTTCCCATTCTACTAGATAAATATTTGCCCTCCTTGATTTGAGTATAGAGGTGCCTGGCTATCTCACTGTATCTGGGGATCCATAGTCAGCAAAAGCCCGTGATTCCAAGGAACCCCCACAACTGTTTTAATGTCTTAGGGTGAAGATAAGCCAGTATAGGCTGTATTGGTTCCTTGCTGAGGGCCCTGGTCCCTCTGGCTAAGATTAGGCCTAGATATTTGACCTGCTGTAGGCAAAGCTGGACCTTCAACCTAGACACTTTGTACCCTTGATTAACTGGAAAGTTCAAAAGATCTAGAGTAGCCTGCTGGCATGAGGCTTCTGAACTGGTAGCCAAAAGTAAATCATCCACATACTGAAGGACCAGAGTGCCTGGACTTGAGAAGTGGCCTAGTCTTGGGCCAGTGCCTGACCAAACAGATGAGGGCTATCCCTAAACCCCTGGGGCAAGACCATCCATGTAAGTTGGGACGTGTGGTCTGTGGGATCCTCAAAGGAAAGAGAAACTGGGAGTCAGAGTGCAGGGGAATACAGAAGACGGCATCCTTGAGGTCCAGAACAGTGAACCATTCTGCTTCCTCTGGTATTTGAGAGAGCAGGGTATAGGGGTTGGGTATAACTGGACATAGAGGAATTACTGCCTCATTGATAAGTGTAAGATCTTGCACTAGTCTCCACTGACCATTCGGTTTTTGTACTCCTAGAATTGGGGTGTTGCAGGGACTGCTGCATTTCCTTACTAAGCCTTGAGCTTTTTTAAATGTTTAACAGTATTCTGTAATCTTTTATGACCTTCAGGCCTTAAGGGATATTGCCTCTGATAAGAAAAAGTGGTGGGCTCTGTTAGCCTGATTTGGACTGAGCGGGCATTTTTTGCCCTTTCAAATTGTCCTTCTAATGCCCAGATTTCAGGATTGATTCCCTCCTCAAGTAGGGGACAACAAATGGGTAACTTGTTCTCCATATTCATGTAGATAATAGCTCCATCTTTGGCTTCCCTTCCTAATAAGGGCGTGGGACTTTCAGGCATGACAAGAAAGGCATGTGAAAAGAGCAAAGTTTCCCAGTTACAACTGAGGAGGTGGGAGAAATACCTGGTTACAGGCTGTCCCAGGATTCCTCAGATGGTAACGAACCTTGAGGACAGTCATCCGGGACAGGAGATTAACACTGAGAAGGCCACATCAGTGACCAGGAGGAAGTCAATTTCCTGGCCCTCAATGGTTAAACATACCTGGCACTCAGTGAGGCTGATGACATGAGCTGGCACTGGCCCTAGGCACCCTCAGTCCTGTTTTTGGATCATCTGGTTGGGGGCTTCTGGCCCAGAGAACCTTTGTCCTCTGGGGCAGCATGCCTTCCAGTGATTGCCTCGGCATAGTGGACATGGGCAAGGGGGCAACTTGTTTCTCACTGGACAATCTTTTTTAAGGTGTCCTTGTAAACCACACTGATAACAAGTCCTACTGGCTGCTCCATTTTCTGTCCTCTCTGAACCACCAAGGTTTCGGCCTTTCTCTGATCTCACTTTTCCTTTGGGGCCTGTTCCTCTTGGTCCCCATTATAGAACACTGAGGTTGCCAGATTTAATAATGCCTCTAGATTTTGTTCAGGTCCAGGGCTTGCTTTTGGAGCTTTCTCCTGATATCTGCAGCTGATTGGGTAATAAATTTATCTTTTAGAATCAATTGACCCTCCAGTGAGTCAGGTGACAGGGGAGTATATTTTCTTAAGGCCTCCCATAGCCACTCGAGGAAGTCAGAGGGATTTTCTTCCTTTCCCTGAGTTATGGTAGACATCACTGAATAATTTATGGGCTTTTTCCTAATTCTCCTTAGTCCTTCTAGAATACAGGTCAACAGATGTTTACAACTCCAGTCCCCATGATCTGAGTCGAGGTCCCAGTGGGGATCCATACTGGGGATGGCTTGCTGACCAGTAGGGAATTTGTCTCTTTCTTCGGCTGTCATTTTATCATTTACTTGACTAAGATACCAGGTATCTCCAAACTCTCGGACTGCAGCTAAAGCCACATTCTTTTTATTAAAGGCCAAGGTTTGATCTAACAATAGCATGACATCTCTCCAAGTGAGATGGAAGGTTTGCCCTAGACCCTGTAGGACATCTATGTACCTATCAGGATCATCTGAAAACTTCCCCAGTCTGCCTTGATCTGCTTTAAATCAGAGAGGGAGAAGGGGTCATGTAACCAGGTTGGGCCAAATTCCCCTCCCCCTACAGCTTGAAGGGGACATAACTGATAGCCCGGAGGGTTTTGTGGTCCTTTGGAGATTTCTTTGCTTATTTCCTTCTGGGCAGGGGAGATTAAAGAAGGCTTATCATTAATAGGAAGGGGAGATATAGGGAGGCTAGGATACGGGGGTAAGCTGAAAGATCAGCTTACCTGATCTTTCAGGTAAGGGGTGGCATGTAAATTGCAAGCTTTACATAGTTGTGTATTCTCCTTCAATGAAAAGAAAACTTGGACATAAGGTATTTCACTCCATTTGGCTTGCCTCTTATAGAAAAGGTCAAGCTGCAAGATAGTGTTGTAATTTATACTTCCCCCAGGTGGCCATTTTTCCCCATCAGAGAGAGAATAGCGGGGCCAGGACACAGTGCAGAAAAAAATGAGCCGCCTCTTTTTCAGGGTTTGCAGGTCAAATTGGTCCCAATGGCTTAGGATGCATTTCAAGGGTGAACCTGTTGATGCCTGAGTGTTTCCCATCTGAAAGACAAAATCACCCACGATTTTGGTTTGTTTGTTTCTCCCCCTGCCCAAGAAACTGCAACAGTCCCTTGACTCTGCTGATTGGAATAGCTGTACTCACCAACGCAGCAGCAGAAATACTAGTTTTACTCCTAGACCACAAGGAAGACCAAGGAAGGTCAGATTTAGTGGCCCTTACTGATGCATTCTCAAAAACCTGCACCCTTGCCTGTCCTCCTAGACCACAAAGAGGACCGAGAAAAATCGGATTTAGTGGCCCTTACTGACGCATTCTCAAAAATCTGTTAGAGTCCTAAGCCTTCTCCTGTTAGTATCGGGAACTTACCCATGTCCTATAAAGATGTTATGCCCCAAAAATGAAGTGGAGGGCTATACCCTGAGGGAGGGAAGGGATTTCCAGAGTTGGAAGAGTGATGCCTTTTGTCCTCATTTATATGAATAGGAAAGATACAATTTCTGAGGCTCCCCATATCCTAGCTTCAGGAATAGCTTTTGTTAGGCCTGCTTGTCTGGGGAGGGATCCTAAAATTCCAGATAGACACCCCTATGATGGGGCTTTCAAGAAAAATTATGTCTTTCTGATTGGTGAGCCCAGGTGCCTACAGAAGGTAACAGAGTCCTGAAGTTTATACTAGAAATCATTCTTACAAGAGAAACTAGAAAAGCACCAGAGACAGAGAGTGGTTTTTAGAAGCGGGACTAGCCTCAGAGAAGAGAGGTGAGAGGAAGTTTGTCTGACAGGCATTAGGACCCAGGAGGCAATGGTCAGGATAGATAGGAGAGATGGGCGAGTCTCGCTTGGGTGACATGACTTTGAGAGTTCCCCTCATGGCCGTAGGGTCAACGAACTTGTTGTCAGGACCCTGGAGCTAAATGATTTTCCTCTCTGTCAACCCTTGGCTCAGCCCAGAAGTACAGGAATAGTGGAAACTGGTTCCAAGCAAACCAATGCTCCCATCTCCGAAGAGTCGGGGATTGTTAGAGAGCCCTTTCCCAGAAAGCCTGACACCCATGTCTTTAGTCCAGCAGCCGTGCTAGTCGCTTTTAACCGGCTGACAGGTGCCCAGTAATTAGCCCCTGAATTCTAAGGAAAAATAGGACAGAATAGGAAGTGAAAGGGATCCGATGGTACTCACCGCTTGGCGATAGGCAATAGTCCCTTTGTGGTAACCAAAATGTGTCCAGAATTGGTTCCTTCCAGTGTGTTCTTGGTCTCACTGACTTCAAGAATGAACCCACGGACCCGCACAGTGAGTGTTACAGTTCTTAAAGATGGTGTGTCTGGAATTTGTTCCTTCAGTTGTTTAGATGTGTCCAGAGTTTCTTCCTTCCAGTGGGTTCGTGGTCTTACTGACTTCAGGAATGAAGCCGCAGACCTTTGCAGTGAGTGTTACAGCTCTTAACGGAGGTGCATCCAGAGTTCCTGGCTCCTCCTGGTGGGTTCGTGGTCTTGCTGACTTCAGGAGTGAAGCCACAGACCTTCGCAGTGAGTGTTATAGCTCATAAAGGTAGTGTGGACCCAAAGAGTGAGCAGCAGCAAGATTTATTGTGAAGAGCGAAAAAAACAAAGCTTCCATGGCATGGAAGGGGACCCGAGTGGGTTGCCACTGCTGGCTCAGGTGCCCAACTTTTATTTCCTTATTTGGCCCCACCCACATCCTGTTGATTGGTCCATTTTACAGAGCACTGATTGGTCCATTTTACAGAGTGCTGACTGGTCCATTTTTACAGAGTGCTAATTGGTGCATTTACAAACCTTTAGCTAGACACAGAGTGCTGATTGGTACATTTTTACAGAGTGCTGATTGGTGTGTTTACAAACATTTAGCTAGACACAGAGTGCTGATTGGTGTGTTTACAACCCTTTAGCTACACAGAAAAGTTCTCCAAGTCCCCATCCAACCCAGAAGCCCAGCCAGCTTCACCTCTCAATGTGAGTTACTGTTCTATTCATCATATTAGTTGTTACCTAAATACTTTGTTTTTTTCATTGTGTTATTGTTTTATAGGCCCTGTGAGATTTATGCTTTAAGGAGGTTCTATTTTGGTGCACATAAAGCTTTTGTTTAAATATTTAAAACTCCTTTTAGAATTTCTGATAATGCTGGTTTAGTAGTGGCAATTTCTGTCAGCATTTGTTTGTCTGAAAAAAGACTTTATCTCTCCTTCATTTATGAAGCTTAGTTTTGCTGGATACAAAATTCTTGGCTGACAATTATTTTGTTTAAAGTAGCTAAAGATAGGACCCCAATCCCTTCTGGCTTGCAAGGTTTCTGCAAGAAATCTTCTGTTAGTCTGATAGGTTTTCCTTTATAGGTTACCTGATGTTTTTGTCACACAGTTCTTAAAATTCTTTCCTTCATGTTGACTTTAGATAACCTAATGACTATGTGCCTAGGTGATAGTATTTTTGTAATGAATTTCCCAGAAGTTCTTTGAGCTTCTTATATTTGGGTATCTACATCTCTAGCAAGGTCAGGGAAGTTTTCCTCAATTATTCCCTCAAATAAGTTTTTCAAACTTTTAGACTTATCTTCTCTCTCAGGAATACCAGTTATTCTCAGGTTTTGCTGTTTTACATAATTTTATATTTCTTGGGGACTTTGTTCATTTCTTTTGATTTTTTTTTAATCTTTGTCTGATTGGTCTAATTCAAATGCCTTTTCTTTGAGCTCTGAAGTTTTTTCTTCTACTTGTTCTAGTCTATTGTTGAAACTTTCCACCACAGTTTGTATTCCCTAAGTGTACTTTCATTTCCAGAGGTTTTGATTAGTTTTTCTTTATGATATATACCTCTCCAGAAATTTTTTCATTCATATCCTGAACTGGTTTTTTTAAATTTCTTTATGTTGGTTTTTACTTTTCTCTGGTATCTCCTTAAGTAGCTTAATAATCAACCTTCTGGGCCAGGTACAGTCATTCACACCTGCAATCCTAGCACTTTGGGAGGCCGAGGCAGGCAGATCACTTCAGGCCAGGAGTTCGAGACCAGCCTGGTCAACATGGCGAAACCCAAGCTCTACTAAAAATACAAAAATTAGCTGGACGTGGTGACACATGCCTGTAATCCCAGCTACTCAGGAGGCTGAGGTAGGAGAATCACTTGAACCTGGGAGGCAGAGGTTGCAGTGAGCCAAGATGATACCATTGCACTCTAACCTGAGCAACAAGAGTGAAAAATCTGTCTCAAAATAATAAGAATAAGAATAAGAATAAGAATAAGAATAAGAATAAACCTTCTGAGTTCTTTATCTGGTATTTCGAAAATTTCTTCTTGGTTTGGATTTATTGCTGGAGAGTTAGTGTGATCTTTTGGGGGTGTTACAGAACCCTGTTTTGTCATATTGCCAGAACTACTTTTCTGATTCCTTCTCATTTGGGTAGACTATTTCTTCAAGTTATTCTTGAATTTATTTTTGGTTTGACTTTTTTTTTTTTTTTTTTTTTTTTTTTTTGAGATGAAGTTTCGCTCTTGTTGCCCAGTCTGGAGTGCATTATGTGATCTTGGCTCACTGCGACCTCTGCCTCCCGAGTTCAAGCAATTCTCCTGTTTCAGCCTCCCAAGTAGCTGGGATTACAGGCATGTGCCACCATGCCTGGCTAATTTTGTATTTTTCATAGAGACAGGATTTCTCCATGTTGGTCAGGCTGGTCTCAAATTCCTGACCTCAGATGATCTGCCAGCCTCAACTTCCCAAAATGCTGGTATTACAGGCATGAGCCACCATGCCCAGCGACTATGTTTTTTTTTTTTTTAATTTGTTTTTCTTTCCTCTTAAGGATCTGACTTTAATGTTTATAGTTTATTTTACCCTAATTTGATCCTTGGTTTTTAGGGGTGAAGACTTTTGGGTTTTAGGAGTGAAGACTCTGTATGAGTTCCTTAGCGTGAGAGAGTGTGTGCTGGCTTTCCCAGATCCTGGTTGTAGTAGTTATGTACGTAGTGTGTGAGAAGGTTTACTGTCTCCTATGGGGTTGGAATGGCAGGAATCTCTTTAAGCTTACCTCATTCTCTCGTGGTGTACTCTTTATTTATTTAATTTTTCCCCAGTATTTTATTTACTGAGTTGATGATTCAGGCTTCGGACCAGTAGGGGAAGTATCCCTGGGTAGGCACCAGTTGTAGCTAAAGCAGGTGGGTAGATGTAATACCCAATGGTGGGCAGAGATCCCAGCCTTGATGAAAGTGGCTGGGGGAGCTCTCAATTAGATATGCTGAGGTTTTGTCAGGGTGAAGGGTAAGAGCTACCTCAGGTCCCCCACAAGGCCAGCTGGAAAGCTATCTACCTCCCCACTTCACTCCTGTCCCAGTGTTCTGGCTATTCAGATCAGACAGGCAGTTATTTTCATCTGTAGAAATGTTGATGTTCCAAGTAGAGTGGAATTGGGACTGCCTGTCTTGCAAGCCTGAATCTGGGGAGTGCTCCTCCCGTGGAGATGCAATCACCCTGATTTGTTCAGGAAAGCTGTTTGTAGGTGCATCCATGCTGCATTCCTTTGGGAGAAGCCCCAGCTCTGTCTGCAGTGGCGTACCAGGGGGAAAAAGGATCCCTTCTCTAAGACCCTTCACAATACCAGAGGCTACCTGCCTGTTGGGTAGAGGTGCAAACTTTCCCTACTCTGCCCAGCACAGCACGGCAATTGTGTCTCTGCTATAGGAAACTTCACACCAGTGAAAAGATCTGGCACTCAAGACCTGCCGTTCAGATTATTTTGTCCCACAGGGTGTTCCCTTGATGTGATGTTCTTCCCCTTTCTTTAGGAATGGGACTTCCTGAGACCAGACTACAGTGCTCTTCTGGGTCTAGCTCCTCAGTGGGCCTACCAGACTCTGGGCTGGTGCTGGGGAATGTCTGCAACGGATCCAGTGATGTGACCTGTCTTTAAGACTCCCAGCAGTGAATACCAGCACCACCTCTGATAGACATGGAAGGGGAGTGATGTAAACTCTGCAAGATTCGAAAGGCTTAGCGTGCTGACTTTCTCAAATGCTGGTTATAATTATAGTGATGTTATCACGTGGACGGATGCAGGACTTCTGGTTAGCCAGGGTGTTGTAAGCAATGGTGATAGCTGAGAATATGCAGCCGTTTTCTCCTTCCTGGGTGCAGTACTATTCTGCCTAGAGGTGAGTTTTTTGCCTGTCTCACAGAGTAGGCTGCAGCTGCCACTTCTTTCAAAAGTTTTGTGGATTCTTTCAGTTTTCCTGTTCAGTTCCTGCATTCATTCCTGGAGAAAAAAAAATTTATAGTGTGAATCTCTACACACTATTCTGTCCTTCCAAGTGGGAGAGGCATGCGAACGCTACCTCCAATCTGTTTGTCTTGGGGGGAAAAGAAGCAATTTGGTTTAAAAAACAAAACAAAACAAAAAAATGGATTTGCTGGGTTTAGCAACCCAGAGGTCATTGGGAACCTTGGCGAAAGCTATTTCAGTGGAGCAGTAGGAAGGAAGCCAGTTGCAGTGTCTTTGTTGAGCAGCAGAGGGGAGGTAAGGAAGTGGAAAGAGCAGCTGTGGTAGCCGAAGGGTGCTAGGACAGAGGCAGCATGATAAAGCCATAAGTAAGGTGTGGTGGAAGGAAAAAGAGCCAGGACAGAGGGCAGAGAAAGAGGATCCTCAAGGACTGGAGAGGCAGTGGGGCCCACAGAGGTGTGGGGATTCAACAGAAACAGAAGGAGGGACGTTTCTCACTCTGGCCCTGGAAAGAAGGAAGAAACTGCGTGTAAGTTCAGACACGTCCATTGGCGGGGGCTGGGATGCCTGCATCTTCCTTGTTAAAAAAGGAAGTCCAGGTTCAAAACATTTAGAGACAGAAGGTGGGTAGGCAAATCTCCACCTTCAGACTGGTAGGCTCCTCCAGAAGCCATCAGACAGGAAGATGTGAAAATCCCCAGCACTCATCCCAGAATCACTAAGTGGCACCTCTCCTGGGCCAAAGTCCCAGGACAGACCTCATTGTTCCTCTGTGGGAACACCTCCCCAGGAGGGCCTCTTGGATTTCCCCCTTGCAACCCAGGTCAGAAGTTTCATCGTCAAAGCTGTCTCTTTTTTTTTTTTTTTTCTTTTCCTGTCTAACAGCTCTGACTACCATCCAACCTTGAGGCACAGTGAAGACATCGGTGGCCACTCCAATAACAGCAGGTAGGTGACTTGTTCAGTCTGAGATGCTGGGAACATATTTCTAATGGAAGAGATCTAGAAACTTCAGCCTCCTCTGAGGACCTGAGAACTAGGGTGATGAAGTGTAGAAACTTAGAGCTAAAGACAACTAAGTCTTCACCTAGACAGCGCTGCACAAAAGAATTTTCTGCAATAATAGAAATGTCCTAGATCTGCCCTGCCCAATATGGTAGCCACTAGTCACACGTGGCTACGGAGCACTTGAAGTGTGACTAGTGTGACTGAGGATCTCAATTTTTATTTTATTTTATTTTATTTTTTCTTTTTTGAGACAGGGTCTCACTCCAATGCCCAGGCTGGAGTGCTGTGGCATGATCTTGGCTCATTGCAACCTTGACCTACAGGTCTCAGGTGATTGTCCCGCCTCAGCCTCCCAAGTAGCTGCAGCTACAGGCACGTGCCGCTACACTCAGCTAATTTTGGGGGGGTTTTTTGGGGTTTTTTTGTTTGTTTGTTTGTAAAGACAGGGTTTCGCCATGTTGCCCAGGATGGTCTCAAACTCCTGGGCTCAAGCAATTCGCCCACCTCGGCCTCCCAAAGTGCTGGGATTACAGGCATGGGCCACCTTGCCTGGCCTTTATTTTATTAATTTTAATGTAAATAGCTACACATGGCTAGTAGCTATCATGCTGGACAGAATAGACTTGAAAGAAGCTCCCATTTTCCAAAGGCACACACCAAGGCCCAGAAAGAATGACTTCTCCAAGCAGGATTAGAAGCCAGGTTTTTGTTTTGTTTTTGTTTGAGACAAGGTTTCGCTGTGTCACCCAGGCTGGAATGCAATGGCACAATCTCGGCTCACTTCAACCTCTGCCTTCCTATTTCAAGCAATTCTTATGCCTCAGCCTCTGGAGTAGCTGGGATTACAGGCATGTGCGACCACGCCTGGCTAATTTTTGCATTTTTAGTGGAGGCGGGGTTTCACCATGTTGGCCAGGCTGGTCTCTAACTCCTGGCCTTGAGTGATCCACCCGCCTCAGCCTTTCAAAGCACTGGAATTACAGGCATGAGCCACCTCACCAGAAGCCAGTTTTTTAATTCACTCTACCCTACATATAACAGCAGTGATCTCCATGGAAATGAAATTGACCTAAGGAGTGTGAAGGAGGCTGACTGGGAAACGTCAAATCTGGGCTCCCCTCTCTACATCCTTCGTATCTGGCTTTCTGGGACACAAGGAGGTACCTAATGGGGCTCAGAAACTTTAGGCTGGGATCCTGCTCCTTATTACAGTGAACAGGAGATAGCATTTGAGAGTAGATTTTTAGAGGTTTTTTAAACTGAAAGCCTAATTCAGCTGTGTCACTCTAGGTAAGTTTCTTAACCTCTCAGAGTCTTCATTTCCTCATCCAGAAAGTGCCTGCTTCATGAGGTTGTCCTGAGGATTAATTGATATAAATTCTAGAAAGCACTTTGCCCAGAAGCTAGAACCTGGTAGACATTCAACATTACAGCTAATATGGCAATTAATATCCAGGGCAAAGCAAATTAGATGTCATCAAAGTCAGCCTTGAAAGCAGACCCACTGCCCACTGCTTTCCCTTGATTGGGGATGTAGTGAGAGAGGCAGCATGTTATCAGTGAATAAACTATTCCGGTAATAATGATCACAATAATAAAGGTTAACGTTGTACTTTATGTATGTCTTACATGATTTACAAGCAATCCCTCATTTCATCCTCACCACAACCCCATAAGTTGGAGTCTGTATTGGCCCCATTTTACAGATGAGTAAACTGAGACTCAGATGGGAAAAGTCAGTAGCTCAGAATTGCTCAGCTAGCTCTGGTCTCATCTGCCTCTCTCCATATGTAATAAGCCTCTATCTGGTTTTAGCGTCAGCTGGCCAGGTGGCATTGCATTCTTCCCCAGCTTGGGAAAGAGAGGTGACGAAGACTAAGAAACATTTGCTAAACAGTTAGACTCAAACATTCTTTCTTTGGGGTAGGTAGGCAGTTTAAGTGCGTCTGCCACAGGCATTGAGTGCCCTCTGGGCCCTGGGATGCATGGAGCAAGAGATAGGGTAAAGAGTAATGGAGAGGATTGAGGTGTTGTTCACTGGGGTGGGCACTTGGGAGGGAGCAGAATTAGTGTTCATAGCTCTCCCTGGATTAATTCATTCATTTGTAATCAATAGCAAATTGATAAAATACATTATTAGGGTCACTCAACACTGTTTTAAAAAATATATTTGGACTTGGGTGGAATCTTCACTTTTACCAAAAGGCTTTCTTTCCCAAATTAGAGGGTCTTGGCTCCAAGGGTGGTAGCTGCTGCAGAGTTGGGGTCCTCAGACCCAATGCCAAGTGTATGAACCAAGAAAGAATATCAATACCCAGAGATGGACTTGTGGTCAGAGCAGATGGTTGGGGAGTGAGGGGAAAGAAGAGAGGCAGGAGTGGGGCCGAAAAGTAGAGGCATCAGGTCCAGGGAGGAACACCACCAGACTCACCAGAAGCTTTAGTCCATCTCTGTCGTTTTAATGCACTGCTCCCCTTTGACATGTGAAAGACATTCAAGAGCTATAGTACTGCCGATGGTACGACGGGGAAGCCTGAGGCAGCTGGAGTGCCAGGAGACTCAGACAAGGTAGCTGAAGGAGCCAGGGGCTCTGAGATACAGCAAAGATGAAAGAAATCCATGCAATCCTGGGCAAGCCATTTCCTTTGTCTGGGCTTGTTTCCCCATCTGTAAAATGAAAAGACTAGCTAGAAAACCCCTCAGGTCCCTTCCCAATATAAACTCTACGAGTCCGTGAAATGACTATGGATCCAAGAGCTGACCTGGGAACTAATTATTCAAAGTTATCAGAATCACCCGCACCCTCAGGAGCTCCACCCCTGCACTGCATTGAGCAATCTAATCCACCACTCACTTCCTCCACTGTGTTCTCACCACCACCTCCCTTTCATAGGTTGCAGCTGCCCTCCTGGAGGTGTCCTACAGGTGAAAAGCCCAGCATCCTGGTAAGTCTTGGAACACCCACCCTTCCCAACAGCTAGAATGTTTCTGTTCTTTGTTTCCCTTGATACTCAGCCTACATTTATCCCAAGCATCTCTCCCCACCCTTGGTGGGCCCCTCACCCTCACCCCTTGGCCTCTTCATTTTCTCCCTTTGGGGACCCGATCCCCAAAGGGAGAACTTCTGTTCCTCCTCCCTCACAACCCTCTCCAACCGCTCAGGACCACTTGATGCCCACGCTCTTCCCTTGGCCTAGTGGCCTTCCAAGACTCAATCAGCCCTCCTGGCCTGGGCTAGGACTGGGTCTGAGGATGGGCCGAACACTGTTCACTTCCCACTTCCCTACACTAAATGCAAATATTTGTGGATTATATTTATAGAGAGAAAGAATACTGAAACTGTACTAAAATGACTGTTTTGTTGTTAAAAAGATTGCCTTAAATGTTTGAGATCTTGTAAATGTCTCTCATTCTATAGCATTTTCATGTAATAAATTAGAATTCATGCCATCATCTATGGAGTTTCCAAACTACCATGAGTCACTAAGGGGCTGGCATTTTCCCTAAGTCAAGAAAGCCCCCTTTTTTTTTTTTTTTTTTTTTTTTTTTTTTTTTTTTTTTTTTTTTTTTGAGACGGAGTCTCGCTGTGTCTCCCAGGCTGGAGTGCAGTGGCGTGATCTCGGCTCACTGCAAGCTCCGCCTCCCGGGTTCACGCCATTCTCCCGCCTCAGCCTCTCAAGTAGCTGAGACTACAGGCGCCCGCCACCACGCCCGGCTAGTTTTTTGTATTTTTAGTAGAGACGGGGTTTCACCATGTTAGCCAGGATAGTCTCGATCTCCTGACCTCGTGATCCACCCGCCTCGGCCTCCCAAAGTGCTGGGATTACAGGCTTGAGCCACCGCGCCCGGCCGAAAGCCCCCTTTTTATCCTGGAAAATATGACTGGGTGGCCAGCCGGACCCAGCCATTTCAAGGGTGTTTGGTTTATCATCCCTGCCAGAGCTGTTTCTTTCATTCTGGGCCTAAGAAATGGCAAAAGAAAACAATGCATAAAACATCAAAGAATGTGAGTGGACCATACACAGGTTGATTTAATTATATCTCAAGAACTTAACTTACAAATATGTTTAATAGATGAGGTGCACTTTTTTTAAGAAGAAGGGCTATAGACTGCAAATAATACAAGTGGAGCCCTTTACACCTCACTGGAACAGTGGTTTCACCACTTCTCCACCCTGTGATCGCAGGCTGGTTACTGAGCCTCCTGTTAGGTCAGCTGAACCTCCTTGTGTCTCAGTCTTCTAGAAACAGGACCTAATTGTATCTATTTGTAATGAGCCATGGAGATCATGTACCTGTGAGGCACAAAGCAGACCTCAGATGTGTCATCTCCTTCCCTTAGTTTGTCCCTCTGTCTGCCAAGTCATCCTCTGTAGAGATTGGTAAACTAAAAAACAACACCAACAGCGAACACCCCTCTCCCTGCCCTAGGAGCTGAAGGTCATTGGCCTGACCTGGTTCTCCTTGCTGAATTCTCTACCTTCTGTCCTGACTTACATGCTCTCCCTCTGGAACCTGCAGTTGACCCATAATGCCTGGGAGCATGGGCTCACCCATATACGTCCAGCCCACCCCCAGCACAGCTGAGCACTGGATTATCCACAGTGAGGATTTACCTGTGAAACATGCTCTGCCACTGCTGCCTGTGCCGACACGACAGTTTCTGCCGCAGCCCCAGTCCTGGCTTCTCACAGCCAATACTCATACATACAAGGCCCTGCTCTCTAAGAGCACAAGCTCTCTGCACCCAATATGCCCTGCATCTACTCTCAAAGATGGGTCTTCTCTTGGGTCATCTGTTCCCTTAAGAGCATCTGTAATCATCTGCTCTCAGAAGTGATCCACCCTTGACCTCGTGATTTCATTGGACATACCCTGGACCTCTGAGCAAACTTGCTCTCAACCATGGGACTGTGGTGCTGGTGACTTCTTTCAGGTCTTGCTGACTATACTGGTCCAGCAAGCTGTATTACCCGCCCTCTCAATACCTCCCCAGCCTTCCGGCCAGGCAGGGCCTCACCATCATCATCATGTCTCTCTAGGTTCATCAACTGATTGAATCTTCTCTATCAGTTGCCTTGGTATGCTGGGAAGGCAATGTATCTGGCCCCTAACTCTCAAAAGAGAAAGTAAAAACTTGTCAGGAAGGTGATGGCTAAGAATTCCGTCACTCTTGGGGGAAAAAGGGCATTATTTTCCCAGTTTTGCTTAATCTTCTTCCGCTTTCTTCTTTGCTACATATGATTGACAACAACAGAGACTTCCTTTCTGCTAAAGAGAAATCCTCCCTAGGACTTTTGTTGTTATTGTTGTAATATTTGCATTTGCTTTGCAAGGCTGTGCACCCTTTGATTAATCTTTTTGTTTTTAATTGAGACATAAGTCACATACCACAAAAGTCACCCATTTAAAGTTTTTAGCATATTCTACAACTATTGCCACTAATTCCAGAACACTTTTATCACTCAAAAGAAAAACTCTGTAGTCATTAACATTCCTCTCCCAACTCCCCTTGCCCCTGGAAACCACCAATCTACTTTCTGTCTCTACCAATTCTACCCATTTGCCTATTTTGGTCATTTCACATATATGGAATCACACAATAGGAAAACTTTCGTGTCTGCCTTTTTTCACCTAGACGAACATTTTCAAAGTTCATCCATGTTGTATTGTGTATCAGTACCTCATTCCTTCTCATGGCTGAATAATATTCCATTGTATATAATACAGTCATAGGTTGCTTAACAATGCGGATGCATTCTGAGAACTATGTCATGTGAACATCATAGAGTATATGATGTTATAGCCTACTACACACATGGGCTATACGGTAAAGCCTACTGCTCCTAGGCTACAAACCTATACAGCACGTTACTGTGCTAAATACTATAGGTAATTATAACACAATGGTAAGTATTTGTATATCTAAACATAGGAAAAGAACACTAAAAATACAATATTATAATCTTATGGGACCACTGTGGTATTTGTGATGTGTCATTGACCAAAAGTCTTCCAGTTGCTCATGACTTTTCCTCAATTTGTCTGTCCATTCATCAGTTGATGGATATTTGGTTTGTTTCCACTTTTTGAGCTTAATGATGACTGCTGCTATGAACATTAGCTTTCAATTCTCTTGGGTACATACCTAGGATGGGGTTTGCTGGTTCATGTGGTAACTCTATGTTTAACTTTTTTGAGCAACTGCTAAACTGTTTTCCAAAGCAGCTGCACCATCTTCCATTACCACCTGCAATATGGGAGAGTTCTGACTTTTCCACTTCCTCACCCACATTGTTCTTGGGCGTCTTTTTCTGAGTGTGCCCAGCCTGGTGAGTGTGAAGTGGGTCCTGGGACCTTTAACTTCCTGGTTTTTCTCTGACACTGGGTTCCATTTGGAGGTAGGTTATGGACTTGGACATGGTTGGTGGTGGGATAGTCATCCCTTACTCTAAGGCAATGGCCGGAGGGTGATCTGTTTTGTGGTTCAAAAAGAAGCTAATTAGGGAGCTGGATTGCTTTAGTTGACTTCTTCTTTGAGAAACTGGGATTTTTTGTTTGTTTGTTTGTTTTTGTTTTTGTTTTTTTGAGACGGAGTCTTGCTTTGTCGCCCAGGCTGGAGTGCAGTGGCACCATCTCGGCTCACTGCAAGCTCCGCCTCCTGGGTTCACGCCATTCTCCTGCCTCAGCCTCCTGAGTAGCTGGGACTACAGGCGCCCGCCACCATGCCCGGCTAATTTTTTGTATTTTTAGTAGAGACGGGGTTTCACCGTGTTAGCCAGGATGGTCTCGATCTCCTGACCTCGTGATCCGCCCGCCTCAGCCTCCCAAAGTGCTGGGATTACAGGCGTGAGCCACCGCACCCGGCATTTTTTTTTTTTTTTTTTTTTTTTTTGAGGCAGAGTCTCACTCTGTTGCCCAGGCTGGCGTGCAGTGATGTGATTTCGGCTCACTGCAACCTCCACCTCCTGGGTTCAAGTGATTCTTGTGCCTCAGCCTCCCAAGTAGTTGGGATTACAGGCGCACATCACCATACCTGGCTAATTTTTGTAATTTTAGTGGAGATAGCGTTTTACCATGTTAGCCAGGCTGGTCTCGAACTCCTGACCTCAAGTGATCCTGCCACCTTGGCTTCCCAAAGTGCTGGGATTGCAGGTGTGAGCCACCACACCCAGTCAGGATCATACTTTTGAATAGCTGCAGCCCACCCTCTACACCCAGGCTTCCCCAAAGCAGGATCTGTGCTGTCCTTGTGGCAAGGGCAGAGCCCGGGGAGTTAGACTAAATCTGAGAGGAACAGGGGAGTCAGGGCTGGATGGAGACAAACACATGCAGGACAGGAAGGGTCCCCAACAGGGCTGGAGAGCCACCAAGCAAGGGTAGTGCAACCCCTGTCTTCTCTGCTTCCTGCTGTCCCTCTCTCTTATTGGGGAGCAGACTGGCTGTGTCTGCTCATCCTGCATGGTGGCCATGGCTGCCCAGAGCTCCCTGAATAACCTGTTACGTTTCCACCCACAGGGAGAATCAGGCAGCCCGCTTGCTTATTATTTTTAATATACTTTTCCAAACTACACACACATTCCCAAAGCAGGCCTCCTTCTACCCAAAGGAGAAACGCTGGACCTTACTAATTAACTGAAGATTCTTCTAGCTCAAGCCTTCCAAAACTCCATGCCACAATTGTTCAAACCATTTTCCAGAGTACCTCTTTTAAAATAACTTTTAGAAAATTGAACAAAGGGATTCATGCCTCAGTTTTATAGTCAAACCATGATCTTTTCTGAGGGTACAGCCCATTTGGAGTGCCTGCTTAATCCCCTGATTAAAAACTGAATGGGGCTGAATGCAGTGGCTCATGCCTTTATTCCCAGCACTTTGGGAGACAGAGGAAGCAGAATTACTTGAGGTCAGGAGTTTAAGACCATCCTGAGAAACATAACAAGACCCCATCTCTAAAAAAAAAAAAAAAAAAGAATTGAGTGGCATCTCACATTTCTGAACATGAAACCCAGCCTTGCTAGCCAAAGATGCTCACCACTGCAGGATCCAGGCAGTATTGAGTGTTCTGTGGGGATTATCCAAAGAGAACTTTCTTTTTTTTTGGGAGGGGGTTATATATTTTATAATTTTTTTATTTTATTTGTTTTTATTACACTTTAAGTTCTAGGGTACACGTGTACAATGTGCAGGTTTGTTACATATGTATACCTGTGCCATATCTGCTATAAAGACACATGCACACGTATGTTTACTGTGGCACTATTCACAATAGCAAAGACTTGGAACCAACCCAAATGTCCATCAATGACAGACTGGATTAAGAAAATGTGGCCCATATACACCATGGAATACTATGCAGCCATAAAAAAGGATGAGTTCATGTCCTTTGTAGGGACATGGATGCAGCTGGGAACCATCATACTCAACAAACTATCACAAGAACAGAAAACCAAACACTGCATGTTCTCACTCATAGATGGGAATTGAACAATGAGAACACTTGAGACACAGGAAGGGGAACATCACACACCAGGGCCTGTCCAAAGAGAACTTTCTGCAAAGTTTTAGGTGATGGCAATGCTAAAAGAAATGCTAAGAATTTCTCTCTTATATTAAAGAGAACTATAGTCCTTTCATAAAATGTACCATTTATCACCAAATTTATCTCATAACCTAAGAGCTACTGATTACAAATTTGTAGGGAAAAATTACTTCAATGTAATACTCAAGCCAACACAAAGAATCCTATCCCAGTTTCTTGGGTGGATGTGCAAGAATCTGGGGAATTTATTGTGCAGTAACCTTCGTCTCTCTTCTATAGGTCAGGATTTAAGTTTACCTCAAAAACAGAAGATATTAACATGGAGAGTTTCAATTTTGAAGATCTCTGGACAGGTGAAGATTTTAGTAATTACAGTTACAGCTCTGACCTGCCCCCTTCTCTACCAGATGTCGCCCCATGTCGACCAGAATCCCTAGAAATCAACAAGTATTTTGTGGTCATTATCTATGCCCTGGTATTCCTGCTGAGCTTGCTGGGAAACTCCCTCGTGATGCTGGTCATCTTACACAGCAGGGTCGGCCGCTCCATCACTGATGTCTACCTACTGAACCTGGCCATGGCCGACCTACTGTTTGCCCTGACCTTGCCCATCTGGGCTGCCGCCAAGGTGAATGGCTGGATTTTTGGCACATTCCTGTGCAAAGTGGTCTCACTCCTGAAGGAAGTCAACTTCTATAGTGGCATCCTGCTACTGGCCTGCATCAGTGTGGACCGTTACCTGGCCATTGTCCATGCCACACGCACACTGATCCAGAAGCGCTACTTGGTCAAGTTCGTATGCCTCAGCATCTGGGGTCTGTCCTTGCTCCTGGCCCTGCCCGTCTTACTTTTCCGAAGGGCTGTCTACCCGCCCTATATTAGCCCAGTCTGCTATGAGGACATGGGCAACAATACAGCAAAATGGCGGATGGTGTTGCGGATCCTGCCCCAGACCTTTGGCTTCATCGTGCCGCTGCTGATCATGCTGTTCTGCTATGGATTCACCCTGCGCACGCTGTTTAAGGCCCACATGGGGCAGAAGCACCGGGCCATGCGGGTCATCTTTGCTGTCGTCCTCATCTTCCTACTTTGCTGGCTGCCCTACCACCTGGTCCTGCTGGCAGACACCCTCATGAGGACCCGGTTGATCAACGAGACCTGTCAGCGCCACAGTGACATCAACCAGGCCCTGGATGCCACCGAGATTCTGGGCATCTTTCACAGCTGCCTCAACCCCCTCATCTACGCCTTCATTGGCCAGAAGTTCCGCCATGGACTCCTCAAGATTCTAGCCACACATGGCTTGATCAGCAAGGACTCCCTGCCCAAAGACAGCAGGCCTTCCTTTGTTGGCTCTTCTTCAGGACACACTTCCACTACTCTCTGAGACGTCCTGCCTAAGTGCAGCCCCATGGGATTCCTCCCTTCTCTTCACAGTCACATTCCAAGCCTCATGTCCACTGGTTCTTCTTGGTCTCAGTGTCCGTGCAGCCCCCATTGTGGTCACAGGAAGCAGAGGAGGCCACGTTCTTACTAGTTTCTCTTGCATGGTTTAGAAAGCCTGCCCTGGTGCCTCACCCCTTGCCATAATTACTACGTCACTTGCTGGAGCTCTGTCCATCCCGCCCCTGAGCCCGTGGCACTCTGTGTTCTAAGAAGTGAAAATCTACCCTCCAGTGAGACAGCTCTGCATACTCATTAGGATGGCTAGTATCAGAAGAAACAAAATCAGGCTGGGCGCTGTGGCTCAGGCCTGTAATCCCAGCAATTTGGGAGGCTGAGTCGGGCAGATCACTTGAGGTCAGGGGTTCGAGGCCAGCCTGGCCAACACAGTGAAACCCTGTCTCTACTAAAAATACAAAAATAAAAAAATCAGCTGGGCATGGTGACAAATACCTGTAATCACAGCTACTTGGGAGGCTGAGGTGGGAGAATCGCTTGAACCCGGGAGGCAGAGGTTGCAGTGAGCTGAGATCGTGCCCATGCACTCCAGCCTGAGTGACCGAGTGAACTCTATCTCAGTCCATGAAGATGTAGAGGAGAAACTAGGACTCTTGAGCATTGAGGGCGGGAATGTAAAATGGTGTGGCCACTGTGGAAGACAGTATGGCAGCTTTCCTCAAAACATCGGACATAGAATTATCACATGATCCCGCAATTCCACTTCTAGGAATTGACCCACAAGAAGTGAAAGCAGGGACTTGAACCCATATTGTCCACCAATGTTCATAGCAGCTTATTAGCTTATCCACAAGACCCAAAAGGCAAAAACAACCCAAATGTTCATGCATGAATGAATGAATGAATGAATGGCTGAACAAAATGTGATATGTACACAACAAAGTATCCTTCAGCCTGAAAGAGGAATGAAGTACTCATACATGTTACAACATGGACGAACCTTGTTATGCTAAGTGAAATAAGCCAGACATAAACAGCTATGATTCCACTTACATGAGGTACTGAGAGTGAACAAATTCACAGAGACAGAAAGCAGAACAGTGATTACCAAGGACTGAGGGGAGAGGAGCATGGGGAGTGATGGTTTAATGGGCACAGGGTTTATGTTTGGGATGTTGAAAAAGTTCTGAAGATAAACAGTAGTGATAATTGTACAGTAATGTGACTTAATGCCACTAAATTGACACTTAAAATGGTTAAAATGATCAATTTTGTTATGTATATTTTATATCAATTTAAAAAAAAAAAAAAACTAAGCCCTAAAAGGTATTTTAAGCACCAAGGCTGATTAAACCAAGGCTGGAACCAAGGCTGGAACCACCTGTCTATATTTTTTGTTAAATGATTCCATCAATATCTTTTTTTTTTAATAAACCATTTTTACTTGGGTGTTTATATTACTGCTTCCAAATTGCTACAGAGCGGTGGGGCAAGGGTGAGCAGAGGTCTTGAGTGAGAGTCTTTACAAGAAGTAAATCTCTTTGTTATTTGTTGTGTCGTAGAGAGAAGGACGCAATAGAGATGGAGCCCAGTCTTGCCATCCCCTTGCCCCCAACCCAAGCTTCCTGCTGTAGACCACGCATCATAGAAAGAAATGTGTTCTGGGATGCTTTAGGGCCTCTCATGTCCTTGGGTTAGGCAGTAGTCAGGAGTGTCAGGGGTGAGACTTAGAATTAGAAGGTGCAGAGGGTTGAGTAAGTTCACCAAATCCCCCTGATCACGTAGTAGGAAGGCAGAGAGCTCTCCCAGCTCAGCCAGCAGCACCCGCTGTGAGTGCCCTACCCTCTTCCCTCTCTCCCACCCAAGCACACACCCATCATTCCAGGTTTGACAGGACAGCCCGATTGCAGAATGGGGAAGTGGTTTATAATCTGTCATTAGGAGAAAACAAAAGATTCGAATCATGCCTCCAACAGCATGGAGTTCTGACTGTTCAGAGAGTGGGGATACAGCAGAGATCAAGACAGACAGTGCCTTGCCCTGGGGGAGCTCGCATTCCTAGGGCTTGTCTCTGCAGGGTCTTTGTCTAGAGGGCGTCTGGGTCTGAGCAGCCTGAGAAGGAAGGAAGGAGGCAAGAGGAACTAAATGACCTCAGTTCCCAAACAACCCCCTTCAGGTTAACAACTAAATCTAGGAGAAAACAGGGAGGCAGGAGCACACCTCTGAGTGGGAGGGCTTGGGGGCAGAGAACTTCCACTCAAAAGCCACAAAACTGCCTTTCCTATTGCATTCAGCACAACAATCCCTTCTTTCCTGCTCATTCTATACTGGGCACTTGCTAAACTCAGGACCAAGCATGACTCAACTGCTCTGGCTGAGTCTTCGGAACAGCTTCTGATTCAGTAGCAGGAAATGCAGGGGAACGTGTATTTTTTTTTTTTTTTTTGAGACGAAGTCTTGCTCTGTCGCCCAGGCTGGAGTGCAGTGGCCGGATCTCAGCTCACTGCAAGCTCCGCCTCCCGAGTTTACGCCATTCTCCTGCCTCAGCCTCCCGAGTAGCTGGGACTACAGGCGCCCGCCACCTCGCCCGGCTAGTTTTTTGTATTTTTTAGTAGAGACGGGGTTTCACCGTGTTCGCCAGGATGGTCTCGATCTCCTGACCTCGTGATCCGCCCGTCTCGGCCTCCCAAAGTGCTGGGATTACAGGCTTGAGCCACCGCGCCCGGCCGGGAACGTGTATTTACCAAGGACCTGACTTGCCAGAGGAACCAATGGTGCTCTGCCTGGACAAGGCTGATGGACCAGGTGGCTCCCCGAGACGACTCCCAGAGGGAGGAGGCCAAATTATGCCTCTAGTTTCAGGACTCTGCTCTTTCCTCTAACAAGGACTGGTTTCAGGACTCTGCTCTTTCCTCTAACAAGGACTGGAAGAAACATGGTTCTCCAAGGATAATAAAAGGATACCCTCAGCCTAGGAAAATGAGGCAGAGATTAAATTATGCTTACATGAACTCTGTAATTCATCTCTATCTCCAATCTCTCTCTGTCTGTCTCTCTCTGTCTGTCTGTCTGTCTCTCTCTCTCTTTCAGACTCTCTTTCATAAGAACAGTCTTGGCACAAATAATTTACCAACCACACCATCCCTAGGACAGGCAAATCTGGGGCTTGCCTTTGAGTTGTTGACTTCTTTCTTCCCTCCGATGTTTCTGAGCCTGAGTCCCAAGGTCTCAGGGTCCAGCACCTTTCTGCCTGATCTGCCTGCTCTGTCTGAACTGGCCATTCTTGCTTCCTGTACTCACTCTAACACCATTGTCTATTTTTATCTATCTCTCTGAGTTCATGGTGTCTCTTTCCACCACAATCCCCAGTCTCTGCAGGATGGGCTCCCTTTGTTCATTAAATCAAGGCAGCACCCAGTCTAAAGAGCACCTCAGTCTGCATGTCCTGTTCAAACTCATAACATGCAGACCCACAGGGAGAACCACACTACCATGCATAGCAGAGTCAAAGAGGCCTGAAGATCCGCATTTCCATACATAAACGAGGAAACTGAAGCTTTACCAAAGCAACCTAGCCAAAATCTCATGGCTAGACAGTAGTAGAGCTGAAATAAGATTCCTAGACAGTTCGTTTTTTAACCAATATTTTGCTTTTCGGCACAAGCACCTGACAGATGGAAAATTACATGTAGATAAGACCTTTTCAGACCATTTCACTCACATGGGTAAGATCAGTCTACATTTTCTGCACCTGCACTCATCTGTGCCTTGAGCTGGGGTTGCTGGAGTCTCTGTCATCCTGATAGGGGTGCCCCAGCGGAGGCTCAGGGGCACAGGTGTGGGAGTAGCCTCAGGCTGGGTTTTCCTATTCTCGGCTGGCAGGCAGGACAGTTAAAGACACAGTCGTGGCCAGGCACAGTTGGTCACGCCTGTAATCCCAGCACTTTGGGAAGCCGAGGAGAGCAAATCACCTGAGGTCAGGAGTTCAAGACCAACCTGGCCAACTTGGTGAAACTCAGTCTCTAACTAAAAACACAAAAATTAGCTAGGTGTGGTGATGGGGACCTGTAATCCCAGCTGCATGGGAGGCTGAGGCAGGAGAATCACTTGAACCTGGGAGGCGAAGGTTGCAGTAAGCCGAGATCACGCCATTGCACTCCAGCATGGGCAACAAGAGTGAAACTCCATCTCATAAATAAATAAATAAATAAAGACACAATCAGAGCCCAACACAAAATTCAGAGACAGGCACAACTAACCCCTCTACAGAGGACACATATCTTATCAGGCAGGGGCCAATCAGAGAAGCAAAACCACTGGGAGGAGGAATTTGTGACAAGCATTTGACCCTAGGCAACTGTGGGAGCTGGCTAAACCATTAGTGTCAGGCTGTTGGCTTTGTTTCTTGCCTGGGATCTGAAGCTGGTAGGATGGACAGCCTGGAAGGAAAGATGGATGTAAAGTGGGGAATCGCGAGGAGGAGTTGGAACCTACCAGGATAGGCTGACACCTGTGTTGATCCAAGTTCAGTATGTGAATGGCCTATGGAGAAGCTGGCACCTGCACCAGGCAGGTAAACCCACACCTGAGGGGCTACAGGCCAACTCAGGCCCCACGCCTACAGAAGCCGGCAGGTATGTGACTTATATGGTGGTATCTGGTACTTTGCACTGACCTTCCTGAGCTGAAACAGAATGTAGCTGCTGCTCCACCTCCACCTTCCAGATCTCACATACAAGGTTCCTTCGGGCCCCTCGCTGACCTGGAAATGTGAAAGGAAGAGAATTTAGGGAAATACAGTTCTATCTTATCTATGCTGACGCAGTACAAATTCTCTGCACAAACTTATGTGCAAACTCTAAAGAAAAGGAATTGTTCCCACAAAGGTTCATGTGATATTTATTAAAGGGTCGGGAAAGGGAGGAACACATGGGGGCTTTAGAGACCACTGATAATGTCCTCTCTCTTATCCTACATGATAGATGCTTAAGAGCCATTATATTATTATTTTTTAAGCTATAAATGTTAGTTTTCTGTAACCTGTGGTATGTATGCTATTCACAATAAAAGTGATTTTAATCATTCAAATGAAGGGAAAAATAAAGAAACAGTCATCAGAAGAACAAAAGGACAACCTGGGTCATTTCAAGGAACCACTGCAGGGAGTGGACTGCAAGCTTTTGTGTGGTGTAGTTTGGGGATCAGAATTCACCAGATTAGAAGATATTATCATCCACTGCCAGTAGCAGAGGAATTAGGAACGATCTTTCAAGAAGGCAATTTTGTGATACATACTTTAATGCACACTATCTCTGATCCAAGAATTATACTACTACAAATCTATCCTATAGAAATACACATCTAGGTGGATAAATGTGTACAGGATATTCATCACAGCATTTTTTAATAAAAGTCAAAGCTCAGAAACAACCTAAATATTCATCAATGGGGAATTGGTTAGAAACACTTTGAAGGTGCAGCCACACTGTGGAATACTGTGAATGCAGTGGTTTGAAAACGATGTTTAAAACATGGAAAGTACGGCCAGGCGCAGTGGCTCACACCTGTAATCCCAGCACTTTGGGAAGCCGAGGTGGGTGGATCACGTGAGGTCAGGAGTTTGAGAGTAGCCTGGCCTACATGGTGAAACCCTATCTCTACTAAAAATATAAAAATTAGCCAGGCGTGGTGGTGCACTCCTGCAATCCCAGCTTCTTGAGAGACTGAGGCAGGAAAATCACCTGAATCAGAGAGGTGGAAGTTGCAGTGAGAGGAGATCGTGCCATTGCACTCCCGCCTGGGCAACAGAGCAAGACTCTGTCTCAAAAAATAAATAAATAAAATAAAAGTAAAACATGCAAGGTGGAAGCCACTGATCAGAAGACCACATATTGTATGATTCCGTTTACATAAAATGTCCAGAAAAGACAAATCTATACAGACAGAAAGCATATGAGCAGTTGCCTGGAGTTGAGGGTGTGAAAAGGGATTGACTACAAACAGGCACCAGGGTTCCCTTTGGAGTGATGGAAATATCCTAAACCTGGATTATGGTGATGGTTGCACAACTCTGTAAATTTACTAAAATTTACTGGATGGTATTCTTAGGACAGACTGAATCTGATAGTAGGTTAGTGATATCTCAGTAAACCGTTCTTTAAAACAATCTTTAAAAATAATGAAGTAGGGACAGGCATAGCGGCTCATGTCTATAATCCCAGCACTTTGAGAGACCGAGGCAGGTGGATCATTTGAGCTCAGGAGTTTGAGACCAGCCTGGCCAACAAGGTGAAACCCCACCTCTACTAAAAATACAAAATTCGCCAGGCATGGTGGCAAGTGCCTCTAATCCCAGCTACTTAGGAGGCTGAGACACGATAATCGCTTGAGCCCAGGAGGCAGAGGTTGCAGTGAGCTGAGATCATGTCACTGCACTCCAGCCCGGGTGACAGAGGGAGACTCTGTCTAAAAAAAAATAAATTAAATATAATGTAATATAAAAATAATGAAGTAATTCTGTGAATGGACATGGAAAGATCTTCAAGAAATAATGTTGGATGGAAAAGGAAGGCAGATGATTCATGAATTGCTGTTTGCTCAAATACAGTGTTTAAAATTGCAACAACAGCCGGGCGCGGTGGCTCAAGCCTGTAATCCCAGCACTTTGGGAGGCCGAGACGGGCGGATCATGAGGTCAGGAGATCGAGACCATCCTGGCTAACATGGTGAAACCCCGTCTCTACTAAAAAATACAAAAAATTAGCCGGGCGAGGTGGCAGGCGCCTATAGTCCCAGCAACTCGGGAGGCTGAAGCAGGAGAATGGCGTAAATCCGGGAGGTAGAGCTTGCAGTGAGCTGAGATCCGGCCACTGCACTCCAATCTGGGCCACAGATTGAGACTCCGTCTCAAAAAAAAAAAAAATTCAACAACAGAAAAGGAAAAGGAAGGTAGAACAGCATGTGTAGTAAATGGCTTACCTGCCTGTGTAAAAAACACTCTAATCTATATATGGGTTTGTAAATGTTCAGAAAAATGTCTGAGAGAACATATAGCAAGCTGTCAGTAGGAGTTAGGCTGGAGAGAACTAGAGGATGGGGTTCATCACTGGTTTGTACAGTTTTGCATTGTTTCCATTTATTTGGTTGGGGCTGTATTTTTCCAAAAACGAAAGAGCTGAGGCTGATTTTGGAGGGGTCTGCACAGGCCTCCTTATAGGCAAAGAAGCTGGGCTTTGTGGACATGACCATTTCTATGTTTTATATTCTTTCTTGAACAATATTCATATTCTTTTTTTTACTTCATTTCCTGGTAAAGTTGCTTTTTGAAAAACATCACCTTAGTCCCAAATGAGTTAAGTAATAAAGAGGCTTGTTGATATTTGACCAAAAAAGAACTGCGTACCACTGATGGCCCTGGGACAGCATTTCTAAAATACTCCATGCTAAAAATGGGCTTCTTGGCCAGGTGGTTCCTGCCTGTAATTCCTGCACTTTGGGAGGCCAAGGCAGGAGGAGGACTGCTTGAGCTCAGGAGTTCGAGACCATCCTGAGCATCAGTGAGACCCCATCTCTACAAAACATGTTTAAAATTAGCCAGACATGGTGGCGTACATGTGTAGTCCTAGCTACTCAGGAGGCTGAGATGGGAGGATCATTTAAGCCCAGGAGGTGGAGGCTGCAGTGAGCTGTGATCATGCCACTGCACTCCAACTGGGACAACAGAGCAAGACCCTTTCTCAAAATAAAATAAAATATAATATAATAGGCTTCTTGCTTAAAATATGGATTTATGGATAATCCCCAGTTTCCTGGCAGAAACTAGACAGTGCACTTGAGCTAGGCAAGGAGAGAGAGTTTTATCAACTTCAGTAAGAGTTGAATAAAGGGACCTTGAACAACAGTGTGTGGAGGATTTGGGGAAAGTAATGTGAAATTCAGCACCCTAAGGACCGTGACAGTAGGGAGCAGTCACTATCCCTAGGCTTGAAGCAACAAGGTGAGGAACCATGACAGGAGTCCAAGAGACAGCAATATGATGTGGGCTGCCTGACAGGTGCCAACCCCAGCAACCAGCAGGGACAGGGCTGAGCAAAGAAAAGCCCCGACTTGACACTGCTCCTGTTTAGGGTTCCTGAAGCCTCTCTCACCAGAGTTCCCATTGGCTGAACTCAGTCCCATCTCCCACTTGGGTCCCCTTGGGTTGAGCTCAACCCAATCTCTTACCAGTGAAACAGGAGGAGTTCCCTTATCCCTCTCGCAAGGCGTATGACAGGGGTGTGTCTCGCTTCTTCAGTGCCCCGCCGCTCAAACCTCGAGGGGGAGCATGCAGATGGGCAGGTCGTGGGGAGCATTTTTGGGCTCCAACCCCACAACAGCGCCTATGGTTGAGAGTTTACAGCTCCCGAAACCTCAGTGGGCATGTGTTACACTGTGCTCTTTCAGTTCTGCCATCTGCAGGTGGCTTGTGTTAATCAGCTCAATTAGATCCTCTGCCTTATCACAAGGACAGAGGGCTTTCTGTATCCCAAGTTCTTGCCCTAGTGTACCAGAAAAATCAGATCACACATGGGCTTGGAGGATGGGTGCAAGGTTTTATTGAGTGGTGGAGGTAGCTCTCAGCGAGGTGGATGGGAAGCCAGAAGGAGGATGCAGTGGGAAGGTGGTCTTCCCCTGGAGTCAGGCTGCCCAGCAGCCAGCCTTTCCTCCTACCACCCCCAACCGATTTCCGTGTTGTTCCACCCTCAATGGCCTGCTGGTGTCTGCTGGTGTCTGCTGGTGTCTCCTGGTGTCTGTTGGTGTGTTGTTCTGCTCCTCTTGACATCTAGCTACTTGTGTGTGTGTACCTGCTAAGGTCTCTCGGGTTTATATGGGCACAGGAAGGGGGGTGTAGGGGGCCAGTGTGACCTTAGAAAATGCAACAGAAATGACTCTCCTCATTTAGGTCCGTGGACACAGGCCCAGAGTGGATCCCTCACCAGGGACCCCACCCTTCTCTACCCAGCACTTCCCTGCCCCACTCCCGTATCACCAGGATTCCCATTGGTTCAGCTCAGAAACCAGAGGACAAGGGAGTGCCCTGAGATAGTCCATGTAGTCAGCATCCCAGGGCATAGAACACAGTAAAGAAAGGTAGAGAGTGTATCTGGAGGAAAACACAGATGATATCCAATTCACCACCCAAGCTTCAAGTTAAGAGTGATGGTTCCAGTTCTACCAAATCTGTATGGCTGAGGGTGGATCCTGAGAATCTGGAGCCCCAATGACTCTGGTCATGACTCAAGTTTAAAACCCACCAACCCAGAAGTAATAGCAGCAGAGCTCTCAAACTGGAGATGAGAAATGCCCTCTTGGAATTCGAATTGTTTCTGAGGGTGATTTTTTTTTTTTTTTTTTTTTGAGGCAGTCTCGCTCTTGCCCAGGTTGGAGTGCAGCGGTGTGACCTCAGCTCACTGCTCCTCCACCTCCCAGGTTCAAGTGATTCTCCTGCCTCAGCCTCACAAGTAACTGGGATTACAGGTGCCCGCAACCAGGCCTAGCTAATTTTTGTATTTTCAGTAGAGACGGGGTTTCACCATGTTGGCCAGGTTGGTCTCGAACTCCTGATCTCAGATGATCTGCCCTCTTTGGCCTCCCAAAGTGCTGGGATTACAGATGTGACCCACCACACCCAGCTGTTGGGAACAGGCCCGCCAAAATCTGGCCATAAACTGGCCCCAAAACTGGCCATAAACAAAATCTCTGCAGCACTGTGACATGTTCATGATGACCATAATGCCCACGCTGGAAGGTTGTGGGTTTACCGGAATGAAGGCAAGGAACACCTGGCCCACACAGGACGGAAAAACCACTTAAAGGCAGTCTTAAACCACAAACAATTGCATGAGCGATCTGTGGCTTAAGGGCATGTTCCTGCTGCAGATAACTAGCCAGACCCACCCCTTTATTTTGGCCCATCCCTTCGTTTCCCATAAGGGATACTTTTAATTAATCTAATATCTATAGAAACAGTGCTAACGACTGACTTGCTGTTAATAAATACCTGGGTGCATCTCTGTTCGGGGCTCTCGGTTCTGAAGGCTATGAGACCTCTGACTTCCCACTTCATACCTCTATATTTCTGTGTGTGTGTCTTTAATTCCTCTAGCGCCACTGGGTTAGGGTCTTCCTGACTGAGCTGGTCTTGGCACTCGGCCATGATTTTGGCCTAGCCAAAAAGAAGATGGCCTTGCATTGGAGCCTCTTGTGGTCATTCCATCTGCCCAAGGTGGAGCAACTATGGGAGTCCAGAGGGAAAACAGGAAGGAGCAGAAATCATGGCCCCAACTCAAGGGCCCTCCACTAAGGACAGCTTCAGAAACGTGAACAAAGGAGCACCTTCCGGAAGAAGACAAACACACCACTGATTTCTCAACAGGGACTTGCTAGGTCTGATGTCAGACATGTTCCCTGCTCATAAACAGAAGAACCAGCTTCCCATCAACACTGGCTCTGTGCCAGGCAGACCCAGAGACAGGGCTAAAGTCCTGGTTCCCACGAGGTGGTCTGTCCAGTGTTTTTTGTCTATTCTGCTACAGTCATGATCCCAGCTGGCATTTCTAGAGGACTTTCTTAGAAGTCAAGCAACATGCTAAGGGATTTGCTCTGCTGGACTGCACAGCTAGCTATGGCACTTGGAATACCTCGCTTCCCCATGCCTAATTCCATGCTTGCCCAGCAGCCCAACCCAACTGCCAAAAATGCATAAGCAGGGCTACCAGGGATCTTCTGCAAGGCTCAGGGGTCTCGATGTCATAGTAGTTCCCAGGGACCACAGTCAGAGGTGCCCAGAAACCCTCTGTTTATGGGAAGATTCTGCTCATTCAGTTTAGGACATACACACAGAAGTGTGTTATTTATATCATACTCTCCACTCTCCACTCATCACTTGTGTGAGTGGTGGCCTTGAACTGCTTTACCTAAATCCACCCTGTCTGGGTGGAAGGAATCTTGAAGATCCACTTCTGAACTGACCTCCCCTTTTGACAGGTGAATGACTGGAGGCCCAGAGCAGGTGGACACTTGCAAGAGATCTCAAACTACAAGTGACAGAAGCAGCACTGGACATTGGTCTCCAGATTCCCCATTCATTACCCTCCTCACTACCAGGAAGCCACTCTCAAGTCACTGAGAAAATGATTCTTATGGGACTGGTGGCAAGACTCATAAGATTATGCCCATGGCCTTTTTCTTCCAGTACCTGTAGATAAAGATTCAGAGAAAAAGAAGACCCAGGAATAGAGACACAGAGGACAGTCCTAAAGCTACTCCTTCACTTATTCGTTTTTTTCCTCTTCATCATGCAAGTCAAGTAAACATTTGGAGCTGGTTTAGTGGTAAACATTGGCATGATGACAGCTTCTTGCAAGAGCTTTTAATGCCAAGATGCCTTGTATTCAAACAGAGAGATGTTTCATTTTTTACCCAAAAACATAAACATTTAAGAAGTGTTAAAAGAAAAACTATTTTTAAGTATGGTGAACAAGACATAACTGAAATAACAACCATTAATGAATAAGTATTGGGAGAAAGGTACCAAACTGTGCCTTGAGGCGGTCTAGCAGAGTGGTTAAGGGTGTAGGCCCTGGGGCCAGAATGTTAAATGCACATCCCAACTCTAGTTACTTAAACTTTTGTGCTTCAGTTTCCTCCTGCATAAAATGGGCTCATTACAGAACCAGCCTTATAAGGTAATTTTAAGGATTAGGTTAGTTAAGAAAAACATATATAAAGCACTTAGCCCAGGGCCTAGAACGTGGTAAGCTCTCAATAAATGTTAGCTGTTGATCTTTATTTAAATCTTTAATTTTGTTTCAAGTTCACAAATAAAATAATTTGGGCTAAATTTTGTAAACAGAAATTTTGATATAAAGTTCAAAAAAGATCCTAGCTATAGTATTAATACAAAATACACACAGCCATCATCAACTAGCCTGTCATATAAAAGTAGTGACTTTTTTTTTTTTTTTTGAGACAGAGTCTCACTATGTCACCCAGGCTGGAGTGTAGTGGCGCAATCTCAGTTCACTGCAACCTCCACCTCCCAGGCTCAATCGATTCTCCTGCCTCAACCTCTCGAGTAGCTGGGATTGCAGATGCCTGCCACCACACCAGGTTAATTGTTGTATTTTTAGTACAGACGGGGTTTCGTCATGTTGGCCAGGCTGGTCTTAAACTCCTGACCTCAGGTGATCTGCCTGCCTCAGCCTCCCAAAGTGCTGGGATCACAGGCATGAGCCACGGCACCCAGTCAAACGTTGTGACATTTTTAAACCTGTTCTAGCTAGGCATAGTGGCTCACACCTATAATCCCAGCACTTTGGAAGGCTGAAGCAGGAGGATCACTTGAGCCCAGAAGTTCAAGACCAGCCTGGGAAACATAGGGAGACCCCATCTCTACAAAAAATTTGTAAAAATTAGCCAGGCATGATGGTGCACACCTGTGATCCCAGCTACTCAGGAGTCTGAGATGGGAGGATCCCTTGAGCCCAGGAGGTGGAAGCTGCAGAGAGCCATAACCATACCCCTGCACTCCAGCCTGGGTCTCAGAACACGACTGTCTCAATAAAAAACTAATTAAGTTAATAAAATCTGTTCTAAACCAGGCTTATTCTACTTTTAGCCATTCATTTATTTACACCACCTAATAAGTGAGATTGGGCAATTTTAATCTACAAAGCCACAGATAACCCTGTAGTGTTGCAGAAAATGAATCCTAAGTTACGTAGCTTCCTGAGGGTTGATACTCGTGGGACTCTGATGAGCTATGAGGAACAGGCAGCCAATGCCGTAAGCAAGCTAGCTGTGGCATTCTCTTTTTTTCTATCACATGCCCTGCGTCCTGCCCAGGGTGGATGAAAACTAAAAGGCTGTTTGGCTCCTTCATTTAAAAATTGAACCTATCAGCCAGGCACGGTGGCTCACGCCTGTAGTCCCAGCACTTTGGGAGGCTGAGGCGGGTGGATCACAAGGTCAGGAGTTCGAGACCAGCCTGATCAACATGGTGTGAAACCCTGCTTCTACTAAAAATACAAAAATTAGCCAGATGTGGTGGCACATGCCTGTAATCCCAGCTACTCAGGAGGCTGAGGCAGGAGAATTACTTGAACCCAGGAGGCGGAGGTTGCAGTGAGCTGATATGGCACCACTGCACTGCAGCCTGGCTGACAGAGCAAGACTGTCTCAAAAAAAAAAAAAAAAAAAAAAAAAAATTGAATCTGTCCTTATTTTAGACCTGGTTCTTCCCCTGACTCTAGAGAAAAGGAGATGAACAGGTTCTGAGCCTACCCCCAAGGATCTCATGGTCTACTGAGAGACAGACAAGAAATCAATGGATATGACCCAAATATGATGTGTTCGAATCAAGGTTTGCTATGGATTTACAGGAACACATGGAGGGGTCTCCTAACTCAGCCAAAGGAGGCTTCTGGGAAGGTCTAACTCTTAAGGGATGAATAGGATTTAGCCAGATGGGCCGAGTGAGGTGGCTCACCAGTACTTTGGGGAGCTAAGGCAGGTGAATCACTTGAGATCAGGAATTTGAGATCAGCCTGGCCAACATGGTGAAACCCAGTCTCTACTAAAAATACAAAAATTAGCCAGACGTGGTGGTGCACACCTGTAGTCCCAGCTACTTGGGTGACTAATGCAGGAGAATCGTTTGAACCCAGGAAGCAGAGATTGTAGTCAGCTGAGATGACACCACTGCACTCTATCCCGGGCAACAGAGTCAAACTCTGTCTCAATTAAAAAAAAAAAAAATGTAGCCAGATGAAGACACAGGGAAGGGTATCCAATGACAGGAAATAGTATACATAAAGATTCACATGGAGAATTTGGGGATTTTTCTGGGGCTGTCCCTCCAAGCCTTCTTTCTCCAAGCTGTGTTTGTTCTCCATGAGGCTGCCTCCCTGGCTATAGCTAATAGCAGGGCCAATCACAATTGCTTTCCTGGAAATGTGAGCCTATAATGCCACCTGGACTTTTCAGTGGATCTGGGGTGATGTAAACTCAGGGAGTGTCCATGGGCAGAAAAGGGCAGGGAAAGATAGTGTGCTTAAAAAGAGGAGTGACACAGATCCCCTAAATGAAGTAGAGGTGAGGAATCAGTGGCCCCAAAGATAGTGAGCCTGAGAAAATCATGGAATCTCAGGACCCTGGGGCCCATCAGATACCCTTTGATCCTTCTGCTAAATTCCTCTTGGCTTCAGCCTTTTCAAAGCAGGTTTCTGTCCCTTACAACAAAAGAAATCCAGTCAATGGCAGAAGACATGAGGCATCAGGGGAAAACTAAGGAATCTAGAATGACCAGAGCAAAGGCCATTCCAGATGTGGGATGAAATAGATAAGACATGCACCTGGCCCAGAAGGCAAGACCAAACCACAAAGGGCTTTGAGTGCTGAGCTAAAACGTTTGCACTTTATCTCACAGGCAACAGGAGCCCTGGAAGAGCTTTCAGCAAATGGATAATACAATCCCATCACTCCCCTGAGCTTGTGTGTGAATACATAGAAAGAGGTAAAGGCTCAAGGCAGGAGTCCAGTTAGGAGGCTAGAGCAGAGGTAGTGAAGACCTGGAACAACAATGGGGGTGGAGATAGGGGTAAGTTCAAGAGATCTTTAAGGCAAGTCCAACAGGACTTGGCTAGCAACTGGAAGGAGGATGGGGCAGTGAGAAAAACAGAAGGATTCAAACAGGATTCTTCAGCCTATAGCTTGGACAAATGGCTTAAAGGGACAGGTTTTGGGGGAAGATGTTGGCTTCAATTCTGGTCTTGTGGTGAGAGTACAAGTAGATGTGTCACTGTGCATTGGGACACTTAGCTTTGGGAGCCCAGGAAAAACATTTTTCAGAGCCTCCACACACTTTTTCAGAGATCATTCTCCCAGAGATGGCACATTAAAGCCACAGGAGGAGATGACGTCACACAGGGAAACTGGGAAACAGAGAAAGGGCAGAAAATGGGAGAGAACAGAATCTTGGAGAATGCCAGCATTTGAGGGACTAAAAGAGGAAGAGGGGCTTTCAAAGGGGACTGAAAAGAAGCCAAAGACTCTGGATAAAAAGAGGAGGCCTGAGAAATAGAACTTGAAGCAAGGGGAAGCATGACATGTGAGAAAATAATGCTCTGCTGCGCTCCTGATGGGAGTGGAAATCCGACCACCTTTCACCATCTCCTCCCCTATCACCTTCATCCAAGCCACCATCACCTCTCTCTTGGAATGACTGAAATAACCTCCTAACTGGTCTTCCTTCTTCCACCCTTTCCTGCCTTCTCCTGGAGGCGCCTCCCTGACCACAGCTGAGCCAACCACAATTGCTTTCCTGGAAGTGGGCAACCGCGATGCTACTTGGACTTGTCAGTTGATCTGGGGTGATGTAAATTCAGGGAGCATCTACAGGCAGAAAAAGGCAGGGAGAGGTGGTGGGCCTAGAAAGAAGAGTGACACAGACCTGCCAAATGACGTAAAGGTGAGGAATCAGTGGCCCCAGAAACAGCAAGCCTGAGAAAGGCACCACCTTCCTGCTCCTGGTGCTGGTCCCTCTTGGAATCTCAGAAGACTTGAGAAAGTAATGACTTAGGGTTGCATCTTAGGGAGAACTTGAAGGTGACAGTTTATAAAATGACAGGAGACTCTACACATCAGGGATAATAAGAGAAAACTCGTCTTTTGAGTAAAAGGTGGACTTCATCAACTCTGAATTTGCTTGGTGATATTTAGGGCTTATAGCCATAGACTTAACTATCTTCAAAAATTATCATTATGTACGTTTCTAGAAAGCAATAACTGTTATTGTGAATTTGAGCTCTCTGGATTACAACACTTCTTCTCCCCTTAAGACACTTTTGGTATAACGAAATTTCCTAGGAATACTGTATGGTGTTATGGCAAAACGGATGGTACTGAGAGGAAAACAAACAAGGCTACAAAATACCACATTTTTGTTTTGTTTTTTAAAGTGTTATATGCATAGACCAAGGTACGGCAGGATATACCACAAGTTGACAGTGGTTATCTATAAGTGAGGAAATAGACTCTTACGGTCTTCTTTAGTTTTTCTGAATCTTCTCATTTTTTAATGTTTTTTAATTGTGTTAATTTCTTATAGAGACAGGGGTCTCACTATGTTGCCCAGGCTGGTCTCAAACTTCTGGCTATAAATGATCCTCCCACCTGGGTGTCTCAAAACACTGGGATTACAAGTGTGAGCCACAACCACTAACCCCCAAAATAATCTTTTATACGTAAATTTTCTCCTTTTCATACTGTGAATCTGGGGATTTGTGTTTTTTTAAAAAATCAGGCAAGAGGAGGCCAGGCGTGGTGGCTCACACCTGTAATCCCAGAACTTTGGGAGGCTGAGGCGGGTGGATCACAAGGTCAGGAGATCAAGACCATCCTGACTAACACGGTGAAACCCCATCTCTACTAAAAATACAAAAAATTAGCTGGGCGTGGTGGCGGGCACCTGTAGTCCCAGCTACTCAGGAGGCTGAGGCAGGAGAATGGTGTGAACCTGGGAGGCAGAGCTTGCAGTGAGCCAAGATCACGCCCTGTACTCCAGCCTGGGCAACAGAGCAAGACTCTGTCTCCAAAAAAAAAAAAAAATCAGGCAAGAGGTGTGGATTTAGGCTTTTGTAGGGCAGGTTTTGCTCCTGCTGTTCCTCAGGTACTGCAGGAGGCCTGACACACAGACATTGCTCCATTTCTTTTTCATAAATGAAGAAAGGATATGAATAGGGTCAAATTCTACAGAGAGGAAGTGTTGTCCGGAAATCCCATATGCAGAGACCTAGGGGAGGAACTGAAGACTGGGAGAGGTTGACACAACAGTGGGTTAAGAGGGGGCAGGAAGCCAGAGCTGGTTCAACATTGCTGAGGAGGTGGGTGGATCAGGCACTGCAGGGGGATTCAACCGAATAGAAGGAGTGGAGGCCACCTCCTCCCGGGACATCACATAAGGGACAGGGAGGAGAGGAGAGTAAGTGTGGATGCTGGTGAGGCGTCAAATTGCTGAGGAACCTCCAGCCCAGCAGCCTTAGTTTCTTTTTTTTTTTTTTTTTTTTTTTGAGATGGAGTCTCGCTCTGTCGCCCGGGCTGGAGTGCAGTGGCCGGATCTCAGCTCACTGCAAGTTCCGCCTCCCGGGTTTACGCCATTCTCCTGCCTCAGCCTCCCAAGTAGCTGGGACTACAGGCGCCTGCCACCTCGCCCGGCTAGTTTTTTGTATTTTTTAGTAGAGACGGGGTTTCACCGTGTTAGCCAGGATGGTCTCGATCTCCTGACCTCGTGATCCGCCCGTCTCGGCCTCCCAAAGTGCTGGGATTACAGGCTTGGGCCACCGCGCCCGGCCAGCAGCCTTAGTTTCTTAGGTCGATGGGAGGCATCTAGCTGGGAGAGAGAAAGCAAGACTATGCACAACCTTGGGATGGCAAGCTAGAGAGGAAAGTGACCGAAATAACAAGAGGCCAGGAGAAAGCCGGAGAAAATCACTAAGTGGGAGGAATATAACAGGCAAGGAAATGTTAAATATGATAATAACATGAAATCAAAGCACTATGTAGGCTGATTTTTAAAAATGAAAAAAAGATTAAAACGTAATAACATGAAAACTGCATTAAATTATTCAACGAACATAGTATGAACCTAAGCTGTACTGACAAGACATTGTGGTGATACGATCACATATGACATTGAAACATTCAAAAAGAAATACCACAATGAAAAAATGTGGCTGAGCACAGTGGCTCACGCCTTTAATCTCAGTACTTTGGGAGGCCAAGGCGGGTATATCACCTGAGGTCAGGATTCGAGACCAGCCTGGCCAGCATGGTGAATCCCATCTCTACTAAAAATACAAAAATCAGCCGGGCATGGTGGCAGGTGCCTGTAATCCCAGCTACTCAGGAGGCTGAGGCAGGAGAATCGCTTGAACCCAGAAGGCAGAGGTTGCAGTGTGCCGAGATCGCACCATTGCACTCCAGCCTGGGCGAGAAGAGCAAAAATTCTGACTCAAAAAAAAAAAAAGTAAAGTGAAGAAAAAATACTAGAAGATTTTCTGTTCAATTTTGCTGTGAACCTAAAACTGCTCTGAAAAATAAACTCTTTATTGTTTTTTAATGCTAGAAGGCAATAAACCAAAATGTGCACTGGGTTGACTTTGAGTGGTGGAAATATGAGTGCTTTTTTTCTTTTTTTACCTTTTTTTTTTTTGGCTCTTTCTGTGTTCACACTCTGTACCTGTGTACCCCGTGAGCCAACCTGTGACTCAGCACCCCAGGTAGCCTCCCCAGGTCCTTCCTCCCACATGCATCCCTGAGGTTGCCTGCACCCATTTACCACGTTGGCCTCCACCCTCTACCAATTCCAGCCCAGCCACCTGCAGGGGAATAGGGCCAGGTTTCCCTGAGTGTGTTGCTGGCACTGCCAAAATCTCCCCAGTTTTTTTCACTTTCCCTCCCAGCCCCATCTCCCTACTACTCAGGTGAGAAGCCCTGGACCTGGGCTGGTCTTGGCCTCAGCACTCAACTCCTGTAACCCTCAAGGTCTCTCTAAGCCCCAAACCTGAAGCATTGCCTTCAGCAGGCCTGTGTGCTTTCCTCCTGACCCCCAGAAATGAGCTCCTCCCTAAGAGCTCTCAACTCTTCATTTCTTTCAGGGACGTTGCTTGCATTGACTTACGTGAATTCCAGAGTGAAACCAGTTTAGGTTCAAACTGAGACTCTGCTCAGTGTTGCTAATCTCCCCTCACGGACTTGAAGTACCCCTTGGGCAGCGGGCCTCAGACATTAGCTGCGAAGTGGAGCAGAAAAATAGGACCGTAGCTGATGTGATGTGGGATCAAGGGAGGGTTGTTATAAGATGGGAACTCCTAGAGCGGGTTGTGCGCTGACGGGCGATCTAGGAGAGAAAAAAATGGATGTCACAGGAATAAGGATATACCTTGATCACCTTTCCAAGTTTTATCTTTTCATCTCAAAGCATCTCTTGGAAAGAGGTATATCCCAACTCTCCTCCAAGTTCCCTGGAGTTATGACATCATGTAGGAAACACTGCCATCACAGTTAGAGGATTTGAAGTTACATCCCGATTTCCCAGTGGACTTGCCTTTCCAAGATTTCTCTGCTATGATATATAATGTTTGCCATTTATGGAGACCCTAGTCTACCCTGAGAGCCTGGCATATATTACCCTGAACCTTGACAAGCTTCCAATGCTGCCATCCCTTCAAGGAGGGAGGGGTCCAGAGAGGTTAAATTACTTGCTCAAGATCACACGAGTCGGGATAGACTAAGCCCTAGGCTACCGCAAATTCACTCCGTGGCTCTCTCTCCACCACAGCACCTCTCCGTGTGTCACACTGCAGTTGAGAGCTCAGACTCCAAAGGCAGCTAGTCCTTGACTTAAACTCCAGTTTTGCCACTTACCCACTGCTGTTACCTTGAGTAAGGGACTTAATCTCTTTGGCCCTTATTTTCCTCTTCTATAAAATAAGGATAATAATAATTCCCACCATCAGGTCTTGATGACCATTAAATAAAGTAAAAGTGTTTTTTTCAGTGCCTGGCACAGAGTAAATCTTCAATTACAATATCATGGGAAACACACTGTACATATAAGGATTTAGATAAGGGTTCTCCTTGTGTTGTAGAATCTAAAATAGAACTCAGGGATCAAAGTGACAATTCCATGGAAGTAGGGCAGAAGCAGCTGACCTTTGGGTGCTTTTTTTTTTTTTTTTAAGACGGAGTCTCGCTCTGTCACCCAGGCTGGAGTGCAGTGGTGCAATCTCAGCTCACTGCAACCGCCACCTCTTGGGCTCAAGCGATTCTCCTGCCTCAGCTTCCCCAGTAGCTGGGAATACAGGCGTGCGCCACCACGCCTGGCTAATTTTTATATTTTTAGTAGAGACAGGGTTTTGCCATGTTGGCCAGGCTGGTCTCAAACTCCTGACCTCAAGTGATCCACCCGCCTCAGCCTCCCAAAGTGTTGTATTACAGATGTGAGCCGCTGCCCCCGGCCTGGGTCCCTTTCAACAACTCATTGCTCTTCCTTTGCAACAAAGCCCTCAGGAATCCCAGATTACTCCTCTCTCTCTCCTTGCAAAATCTTCCAACAGATTAATGTTAGCATCTAAGAGGCTATTCCTAAATCCAAAGTGGGGTCATATCAGTGAGCACGGACCTACCTGTTAGTGAGAGGCTGAGCTTAACACGTTGGACTGGAGTGTGCCAGTTTGCTCATGACCTTGAAGGCTTAGAATAGAGGATCCTATGCTGGAGAACACTTTCAAAACTCCATTCTCATCCCTGGCTTAATGACTGAAAGAATTCCCCCAACCCAGCAGCATTTGCTCTTTTTCTAAGAGGCCTGCCTAGGCCAAATAAAAGAATGGCTGACAGACCAGGGAGGGAAATATTGGATGGGGAGGTGGAAGAGAGGAGAAAGAGAAGGGGACAGAGAAAGGCCTCCTAGGAACTCCTCAGGTCAGACTTGGCCAGCAGCTACCTGGAAAACACATAGTAAGAATCGACCTTCACAGGACACCTAATTGCAGATAATCATAATCTGGGCAAAGATAGACGTTTCATGTCAAGTTCACTAGAGCTATAGTGCTGTTTGTCCGTCGCAGTACACTCTTAGATTTAGAGCATCGCCCATTCTTAGAACTGAAAGGAAGCTTGCCTAATCAAACTTCATTTTATGGGAGCGGAAACCAAGGTTCTGAAAATTTAAGTGAAAATTCAAGTAACACAGCAACACAGCAACTAAGTCTGTCTTTTTGCTCTGTTTTATTTAATTAGAAACATTTTTCCAAATCTTCAATTTCGGCTTGTGGTACACTAGGATCCCCAAATAGATCTCTTTTTTCCAATGACCCTACAGGAAGTTTCATAAACTCCTCACATATCCTCCATTCACTCACTTCCTTTGTCCCCTTAGATTTTACTTCTTTTTAGTACATTACTTTGTTTGTTTGTTTGTTTGTTTGTTTGAAATAGAGTCTTGCTCTGTCACCCAGGCTGAAGTGCAATGGCACAATGTTGGCTCACTGCAACCTCTTCCTCCTGGGTTCATGCGATTCTCCTTTCTCAGCCTCCCGAGTAGCTGGGATTACAGGCGCCCACCACCACGCCAAGGTAATTTTTGTATTTTCAGTAGAGACCAGGTTTCACCATGTTGGCCAGGCTGGTCTTGAATTCCTGACCTCAGATGATCCACCCACCTCAGCTCCCAAAGTGCTGAGATTCCAGGTGTGAGCCACCGCGCCACCCATTACTTTAATACCTAACACAGAGTTGGATGCAAATAAGCATTTGTTACATAATCAGACAACTAGCGGATTCTCACTTCGGAACATGTGGGAATGTGCACAAAGACAGTACATGCTGAGTCTTGCCAGGGTCCCACTCAGAGGAGTGCTCAAGGATGCTGGCCAAGTGGGGAACCCTGCACTGCACAGCCCTGAGACCTGTACCTGCCTCATCTCCCCACACCCACAATACCTTTAAAGCTGGAGCAATACCTTTAAAGACAGCCATGTTGTTTACAGTATGGGAACCAAGGGAGAGGTACGGATGTGGCCTCTTAGGTTTCAGTTGGGCAACACAATTCCTTCCTATGTCGGAAGTGACTAGATTTCTTCAGAGGCCCCTCCCCATTTACGTTCTAGATCTTACTTCTTCCATCCCGCTGATGCAAGCCTGGCTAAAAGAAGGGGGTGATAGTTCTGGAATAACATTGGATCATTCATCCCCAAAACGGATATACGTATGCACCCATGCATAAGCAACATGCACGTACACACTGTGGGTTACCTAGAAATCCCGTCAATGTATCCTCCTGGGGTACGTAACATTTTCTGGAAGAAAGTTTTAACATAAGAAAGGGAAATAAAATACAAGAAAAGGAACTTTGTTTTTTGTTTGATGTGCTGTCTGAATTCGTACTGATTTCTGGTCATGATAATGGACTGAGGAGGCATAGTAGCAACACAGCAATACAAGGATGCCCTCCATAGGCATCCTAAATAAAATTCTTTCTAATTTTTAAAACTAGGCTGGGCGTGGTGGCTCACGCCTGTGATTCCAACACTTTGGGAGGCTGAGGCAGGAGGATCACCTGAGGTCAGGAGTTTGAGACCAGCCTGGCCAACATGGCAAAACCCTGTCTCTACTAAAAATACAAAAATTAGCTGGGTGTGGTGGTGGGTGCCTGTAATCCCAGCTACTCAGTAGGCTGAGGCAGGAGAATTGCTTGGACCCGGGAGACAGAGGTTGCAGTGAGCTGAGATCATGCCACTGCACTCCAGCCTGGGCAATAGAACAAGACTCTGTCTCAAAAATGAATGAATTAATTAATTAATTTTAAAAAATAAATATCTGAGATCAAAAGCAGGCAAGGGAGACAGAAAAAATCTCCAAGGGCCAGAAATGAAGAGGGAGTTTAAAAATGTATGGGCTTATCAGGGGGTAGGATTAAAACCAGAGGAACCCAGAAAGATACTAAAATTGATCATGTGCCTTAAGGATGGGAATGATAATACCAGTGACCCTAGAGGCCCCATATATAGCAGGAACTGTAACTTGATTGCCTATAAAATGTCAGGACCAAGAAAGAGCTGCCATGCCCTTGAATGGGGATAGAAAAGCACTTTGCAGCCTGAGACACAACCCCCAAGTGAGCTGCCTTCCTAGGTCGTGAGAGGAAAGGGGCCAACTGAGGAGCATTTCAGAATCTCAAGCCCTAGTATCAAGTGATGAGGACCTAAATCTGCCATTTGCAATGGTGTGGAAACTTAGGGCCAAGAAATATCAATAACAAAAAATGCTCTGAGCCGTGTAACCCAGTAAGGCCCCAGCAGGTGCAGCCATAAAGCCACCCTGTATAGACTTCTTCATAATCCAGGGCACATGCAAGACTCCCATGAAAAAAAAAAGATACCTTCAAAAGATGAATTCACAATAAAATGTTACAAAGAGCTGACAGTCATCGTGATCAACAGTCAGTCAACAGCAAATGGGAGAATTCACACCTGAGGAGCTAAAGATAATACAGCAATTTGGATTTGACTTTAAAATAACTATATTTTTTGCCATGCACAGTGACTCACAGCTATAATCCCAACACTTTGAGAGGTAGAGTTGGGAGAATCAATTGAGGCCAGTGATTCGAGACCAGGCTGGGCAATGTAGTGAGACTCCATCTCTACAAAAAAAAGTTTAAACATTAGCCAGAGGTGGTGGTGTGTCCCTGTACTCCCAACTACTTGGGGGCTAAGGCAGGAGTATTTTTTTTTTTTTTTTTGAGACAACAAGGTCTCATTCTGTTGCCCAGGCTGGAAGGCAGTGGTGCAATCTTGGCTCACTGCAACCTCTGCCTCCCAGGATCAAGCGATCCTCCCACCTTAGCCTCCAGAGTAGGTGCACGCCACCATGCCCAGCTAATTTTGTGCATGTGTGTATTTTTTTGTGGAGATGGGGTTTCACCATGTTGCCTAGGCTGGCCTTGAACTCCTCGACTCAAATGATCCTCCCACCCTGGATTCCCAAAGGGCAGTAATTACAGGCATGAGCCACTGCACCAAGCCCCTAAAATTTTTTTTATAATAGGTCAAGTTTGGTGGTTCATGCCTGAAATTCCAGAACTTTGGGAGGCCAAGGAAGGAGGATTGCTTGAGCCCAGGAGTTCAAGACAAGCCTGGGCAACATAGTAAGATTCTATCTCTACAATTTTTTTTTAAATTAACCAAAGGTGGTGTTGCATGCCTGTAGCCCCAGCTACTAGGGAGGCTGAGGTAGGAGGATTTTTTAATTTTTTTTTTTAAATAGGCAGGGTGCAGTGGCTCAACCTGTAATCCTAGCACTTTGGAAGACAAGGTGAGGGGACCACTTGGGCCCAGGAGTTGGAGACCAGCCTGGGTGGCATAGGGAGACCCCGACTCTATTAAAGAATTTTAAATTAGCCAGGCAGGCATGGTGGCACACACCTGTAGTCCCAGCTACTTAACAGGCTGAGGTGGGAGGATTCCTTGAGTGGGAGGTCAAGGCTGCAGTGAACTGAGATTAGGCCACTGCATTCCAGCATGGGTGATACAGTAAGATCCTATCTCAAAAATAAAAACAAAAAAATTCTTTAAAAGAAAATTAAAGAATAAGGAAAACAAAGGGTGGAAAACTGTCAAAGAACTAATACCAGATAAATTTACATAACCTAAACTTCCAGATTAAGAAAATTTACCAAGTGCCCAGCACAATGAATGAAGAAAAGCACCACCAAGGTATACATCATGAATTCTAAAACTAAAAAGAAGATTTAAATGCTGAAATGATTGCATACAGTTAAAATCCAAAGCAATCTTAAAAAAAAAAAAAGCTGCTAGAACTAATAAATGAATTTACTTAGGTCCCAAGTTACAAGGTCAATATACATACTGCAACTACATTTCTATATGCTATAGTGACCAAAAAAAACTTGGGAAATGAAAACTTTTTAAGATATCGTTTGTAATAGCATCCAAAAAACCCATAAAATACTTAGGGACAAATTTAGCAAAATAAGTACAAGATTTATGTACCAAGAACTATAAAACATCCTTTGCAAAAAATTAAAGAAGACTTAAATGGAGAAAGATATCTTGCCCATGGACTAGAAGACTCAATACTATAGTGTCAATTTTCTCTAAATTGATCCCTGGATTCTACATAATCCAAATCAAAATCCCAGCTGGGTGTTTTATAGAAATTGATAAGCAGATTCTAAAATTTCTCTGGAAACATAGTCAAAGCAACTTAGGAAAGAGGAACTGGCCCCTTCCCTAAGAGTCACCTGTCCAGGTTGGAAGAAGACAATGAAGGACTCCAGGAGAGAGGTCTTCGAGAAAGAAAAATTAATAGATTATCTGCTGAATGTGGATGTGTTGAGGGAGACATTGGAACTGATGTCATGATAAATACATGGAACGTCCTCTCCTCAACTGCAGGGAAAACAAAACTTGTACAAAGAAAGGAAGTGTAAACATCGAACCCAACTGTGAATAATTTTTTACCCAGTGATAATAACAAAAAATTGAAGGTTGACTTAACCAAAAAAGGTGGTATCTGTTTCTGGAGAATGGAGAAGGCAGTACTTGTGTTTGCTTGGATGGGGGTGAAAGCAGGAGAGAGATTGGGAGAATATTACATTCTCAAAGTCAAAAGAGAGAGTCAGTGATGATACCTAAACCTGGAGGGGGAAAAAAACAAGAACTAGCAGAGCGCTGGTCACAGTGGCTCACACCTGTAATCCCAGCACTTTGGGAGGCTGAGGTGGGGGGATCACTTGAGGTCAGGAGTTCAAGATTACCCTGGCCAACGTGGTGAAACCCTGTCTCTACCAAAACAATGCAATAATTAGCCAGGCATAGTGGCAGACGCCTATAGTCCCAGCTACTCAGGAGGCTGGGGTGGGAGAATGACTTGAACCAGAGAGGTGGAGGTTGCAGTGAGTTGAGATCATGCCACTGTGCTGGATCCAGCCTGGGAGACTGAGTGAGATTAAAAAAAAAAAAAAAAAAAGGAAAAAAAGAAAAAACTAGCAGAACAAGTACGATATTTAGAAATATATAGATCACTATCAGATGAAACAGCTAGGAGAGCTGACAGCTGCTGCCCTTGTCTGCAGGGATTGGAGCTGGAAGACTGCTGGTTTTTTGTTATAAGCTTCATAAAGCCATTTCATTTTTTCAACAATGTGTATGAAATACTTACACAATAAAAAGAAAATTTAATCTTAAAAAGTCGAGTTAACATATTTCCATTATTTTTTATTTTATTATGTCTTTGATTCATTTCTACCCTGAAGATTGGAAGGAAGACTTTGGATTTAAAAACTGAATACCAAGCTGGAAGAAAACATTGGTGCTGAGAGCTCCACTGTTAGCTCCTTAGGGCTTTCTGGGTGGAACCCAGAGTGGCCTCTCTGACCTCTGCACGGAAACAACAAAAGACTGGGCTCCACCACTGTCTCTTGGTGAGTGGTCTTCTCTAGGAAGGTGCATCTTTGGGACAATCCTCAGACCAAAGAGGAGACTGTCATTTTACTTCATTGGCATCTTTGAGATTTTTCAGTCTCTGAAAGACTCTTGTTGAAATACTACTTTGCTGAGAAAGGGGCAAATTTTACCTCTATGGCATAAAATGTGGATTATCAATAGTATTTTTGCTAGAATTAACAAGAATGGGCCAGGGGATGGAGGGCAAGGGGTGGTGAGAGGCTGTGGTAGGTCAGAAGGAGAACTGGTTTAGGGGAAAACAGTAGATTTTGACATTTGATTTAGAGTCTCAAATGTTGTCACCAAGGCTACAAAACAAATTTTAGAATTTTAACATCGGGAAGCATTGTGCAGAACATGCTGTTACCTCCTAATCCCCGTCCCTCACCTTACCCTGATATGCATCTGCTCCATAATCCCAATCTCATCACTGACCCCTCCCATTTCTGACCCCCACTCCTGTCCTAAGATTCACCCCATCCCTAGTCCCAGCCCTATCCTAGACAAGTGAGTCCCTCCTTAAGGCAAACACTCTCCCTGCCTCTGACCAGATCTAATCCTCACCCTATCTAGTAATTGAAATATCAGTTTTTGATACTTCAATATGCTGTTAACTAAGTACCAAAATCCTGACATTTTTAAAAAATCTGAAATCCAAATCATTTGTGTCTTGAGCTATACCCAGAAAATTACAGGCTGCATTAAAATTTCCAATCAACCTGGGTGCAGTGGCTCACACCTGTAATCCCAGCACTTTAAGAGGCCGAAGCAGGCAGATCACTTGAGCTCAGAGGTCGAAGGCCAGCCTGGGCAATGTGGCAAGACCCCATATCTACAAAAAATTTTAAAAATTAGCTGGGCATGATGGCACACAGCTCTGGTCCAAGCTACTCTGGAAGCTGAGTTGGGAGGATTACCTGAACTCAGAAGGTTGAGGCTGCAGTGAGCTGTGTCTGCACCACTGCACTCCAGCCTGGGTGACAGAGCAAGACTCTGTCTCATTTAAAAAAAAAAAAAATCTAATCAAAAAATGTTGCACTTGTTTGAAGAGTCCACTATATCCTTCCCCTGTATAAAGCACTTCTGAGTTGTTTTGTTGCTGTTTGAGCCTCATTTCCCAAGTTCCCAGTGAGGCTGAGCATTTTTCATGCTCTTATGAGTAATTTGCATTTCCCCTGGACCCAACATGGAAGCCCCTGATGGAATCATCCTGGCAGGGGCATAGGTGAAGAAGGAGGAAGTTGGACTTTGAGGAAACAGTAGGAGAGGTGGAGGGGGATTAGAGGAGGGAAGAGAGGAAAAGGAGGTTCCAGTTCTCAGCCTTCTGCCCTAGATTCTCTCTGCATCATCTGTATCCCTCTTGTCTTCTCTGCTGAATCAGGTCTATTTCTTAGGGCTCGAGTGCCTAACTCACTCCTCACTCACCTGCCTGGAGAGCCTCAAGCAAGACAGACTGAGGAGCCTCAGTCCTGGCCCCTGGAAGAGCATCTTAGATAATACCCCATATGGGGTGATGACCCTACCAGGCACGTCTTCTGCTCCAGCCTCGTAGCTACTAAGCCTTCCCTGACATTCATTCTAGGCCTGACACCCCCTCCCTGAGCCTCACCACTCCCCCACACTTATCCCATTCCAAAGCCTCACACTGTATCTGGTCCCAGCTCCATGTTGAATCTCCCTGTTCCCAACACCTCACTGCGACCCTGACTCTTACTCTCCCTCCTTGTAGATCTCTCCCAATTCCTGGCATTCATCCTTCTCTGACCTCCTCCCAAGCTGCCACCCCATCCTTGCCTCCACCCCATCTTTGATTTCAACATCAATCGCTGATCCCCATCTCAAGCTTGATCTAGGTCCTGTCTCTGAGCCTCACCCTATTCCCAACCTCAAGCCATCCCTGATCCTTCCCCACACATGCTAAACCCACACACTCTCAGTTTTGCTTAAGCTAGTTTGACTTCTGTTTCTATCATTTGCTATCAGAAGAGCCCTGACATCGTCAGCCCTCACTTGGGACATCTTTACACAGATAAATATCTAATGAAGCTAAACCACAAAGGCAAACTTAATAAGTGGACAGCGAGAGGCTGAAAGGGGAGAGGACAGACAAGAGGAGCTTTGAGCAGATGGTGTGCAAATGAGCTGTGGTTGGCCGGGAGCAGTGGCTCGCACCTGTAATCCCAGCACTTTGGGAGGCCGAGGCGGGTGGATCATGAGGTCAGGAGATCGAGACCATTCTGGCTAACACAGTGAAACCCCATCTCTACTAAAAATACAAAAAAATTAGCCGGGCATGTTGGTGGGCACCTGTAGTCCCAGCTACTCGGGAGGCTGAGGCAGGAGAATGGTGTGAACCCGGGAGGCGGAGCTTGCAGTGAGCCAAGATCGTGCCACTGCGCTCCAGCTTGGGCGACAGAGCGAGACTCCGTCTCAAAAAAAAAAAAAAAAAATGAGCTGTGGTCTTTTCAACATGCGTTCATTCCTGTGATCATTATTTATTGAGCATTTAACAGGCTCCAGGCACCAAGGACACAGAGTGAATAAACTGACAGGGCCCTGTCTCCAAGGAGGGAAAACAGACTAGGAAAAAACTGCAACTCACGGAAAGCATTTTGGGAGGGAGAGGCAAGCTCACGTAGTTCGAGGAAGCCAGGCAAGGCCTAACCCAGAAGATGATGCTCACCTCAGGGTGAAGCTGAGACTCCCTGGAGGAGCATTTCCTTTTACTTGTGGACAAAAGGATCCTCCTCCGCCTGGAGTATGGGCATGAACAGGAGTTTCTGTGCCTCAAGAGACTGTTCTAGCAGGAGTTAAAGCCCCAGGGAATGCTGCCTTTCAACCCAGAGAAGTGCCTTCTTAGGAGGTGCTGCCCCCATTCTACTGCAGGAATAGTCAACAATGCCGCACACACCCTTGACTCTGTCACACCCAAGATACTTCCACAGGGACAAGCATGGAACAGACACTTTATTAGGAACATCTGCCTGCCCAGTGGACTGGTGGCTGTGCATGGCTTTCTGGGGATGCTGATGCTCCGTGCCAGCCTGGAAGCTGCAGGAGGGAAGGGCTAAGGGCTGCTTGTCTCAGTCCACCTGGGGCTCAGCAGGTGGCCAGCACATGTGTGTGCAATGTTGGGCATGGGAGTAAAGGGGGTTCTTGTGGCATGGATCTGGCATCCAAAGCCTCTTCCTCTTTGTTCACCCAACACCCCCAAGGGGAACATGTGTTTCCAGCTCCTCACAAAGCCACCTGGTGGGTTGATGTTTTGGCAGTGCCTGCCTCAATGACTCCAGCCGACACTGTAACAAACCTAAGGTGGGAAAACCACTCCCGGAGCTCAGATCACAGCACACAGAGCCACCAGCCTGGGGGCTCAACACTTAACACTCAGAGTTGAAGAGATACTCCTGAGAGGGTCAACGAGAGCATCCAACCCTTATGAGGACATAGCTTCAGCCCTAGTCTTTCATCTAATGTCAGATTCGGGGCTCAGATGTGACTATGCTAATTAGCCAGTTAGGGGTTAAAGATGTGACGTTCAACAGGAATGATGGTGCTTCCTTTCCATGGAGCCGCAAAGGCTGGTCCTTGGAGGTACCTCAGCAGCTCCTCAGAAGGTGGGTATGGCCCCTGAAGACAACAGTTCCTAACTTCCCCACACCCTATAGTGTCCCCCCAAAACCCAGATAGTGCCTGTCCAGAGCCAGACCACCTTCCACACACAACCTCAGAGTGTTGGTTATTCTTTCCTTATGAGAAGAGATATTCCTTCATCGATGGTTTTCAGAGGTTGGAAGAGACATTGACAGAGGAAGAAGTGTAGGAGGTAACATGATGACGTGCCAAAAATTCCTTGCTGACCAGGCCATGTGTGGCCAGGATCTTGAGGAATCCATGGCGAAAATTTTGACCGATGAAGGCGTAGATGATGGGGTTGAGGCAACTATGGAGAAATCCCAGAATCTCGGTGGCATCCAGGGCCCGGCCAATGTCACTGCGGCGCTCACAGCTCTCCTTGATCAGGTGGGTCCTCATGAGGGTGTCTGCAAGCAGGACCAAGTTGTAGGGCAGCCAGCAGAGCAGGAAGATGAGGACGACAGCAAAGATGACCTTCATGGCCCGGTGCTTCTGCCCTATGTGGGCCTTAAACAGCGTATGCAGGGTGAATCCATAGCAGAACAGCATGATCAGCAGCGGCAAGATGAAGCCAAAGGTGTGAGGCACGATCCGCAACACCATCCGCCATTTTGCTGTGTTATTTCCCAGGACCTCATAGCAAACTGGACTGGAGTTGTTTGGATGATAAGCCTGGCGGAAAAGGAAGAAGGGCAGGGACAGAATCACAGACAGTCCCCAGCAGCTGAGACAAACAAATTTGACTGAGTGACGCTTCTGGATCAGTGTGCGTGTGGCATGGACAATGGCCAGGTAACGGTCCACACTGATGCAGGCCAGTAGCAGGATGCCACTGTAGAAGTTGACTTCCTTCAGGAGTGAGACCACCTTGCACAGGAGTGTGCCAAAAATCCAGCCATTCACCTTGGAGGCAGCCCAGATGGGCAAGGTCAGGGCAAAGAGTAGGTCGGCCATGGCCAGGTTCAGCAGGTAGACATCAGTGACGGAACGGCCGACCCTGCTGTATAAGATGACCAGCATCACGAGAGAATTTCCCAGCAGGCTCAGCAGGAACACTAGGGCATAGGTGACAATCACAACATACTTGTTGAGTGACTCAGTCTCTAGCCTACAGGGGCTATAAGCTTCATCTGTAGGTGGCATGCCAGTGAAATTTAGATCAAAGTCATCATCCCACATCTGTGGATCTATAGCATTCGACATGTTCTCTTCAGTTTCAGCAATGGTTTGATCTAGCTGGAAGGTTAGAAGGAAGGAAATGTGATTTAGTAGCTTGGATTCAAGGCATTGTCGTAAAGGATGAGAGAGCAGTTACTGGGATATCCTTTGCTTCCCTGTTTTTTTGGCAATGAGAGCCCCCCTTCCTCCTTTGCCTCCGACCTGGGGTTCTTTGGAGGTTGGCTTCCCAGTGTTCTCCACCTTCCACAATTCCAAGGCCTGGCCTGAGTATGGGGTAATATGGGGAATATGGGGAAAATGCCTTAGCCCTAGCTCAACCTACAACTTCCTCCTCTCAGCCTATGTCTCTACCTCTGTCCCTCTTTAGCCTTCTCCATCCTCAGTTGTGTCTGTGCATTCAGATGTGGGAACCAGGTTGGTCTTAGACATTCAGGGAAGGGCCAGCATTAAGCAAAATGCAAGAAGGCAAACCTGTTCCCAGGTGGCCCCTTCTACTATTTCCTTTCCTATATTCTCCCTGATTCTTGTTTTCCCTCCTTAAAATCTACTGGGGGAAGCAAGTGATAACAACACGTTGCATTAAACTGGATATTTTAAGCCTTGTCTTTAAATGAGCAGCATACATTTTGTTCCTCTGTCTAAAGGAGTTTTAAGTATTTGAGAAGACAAAGTCTCCTTCTTGGTCCCTGAAACCCTCCACCCCTGACAAAATTCACAAAATTGTTCAAGAGTTTTCAAATGTATTTCCTATTGTGAAATATTTTGCTGAAATAAGATCTTGCCAGAAGCCCAGCATGTGAAACAGATAAAAGCTAAGCCACTGTGGGGCAGAGTGTGCTAACCTCCCAACCCAGATGGCCCCTAAAGAGCCCCTTGAAGCTCCAGGGCTCTCCAGAGAACCGTCTGAAAACCTTTGGAAAGTCACCTAGGTTGGTTGTAAAGTCACCTAGCATCCAGTCTTCATTCTATCCTGAGTCTACTATTAATAAGTCTCGTGTGTAATCCCAGCACTTTGGGAGGCCGAGGCAGGTGGATCATAAAGTCAGGAGTTTGAGACCAGCCTGACCAACATGATGAAACCCTGTCTCCACTAAAAATACAAAAAAATTAGCTGGGTGTGGTATCGTGCACCTGTAATCCCAACTACTCAGGAGGCTGAGGCAGGAGAATCACTTGAACCTGGGAGATGGAGGTTGCAGTGAGCCAAGATCGTGCCATTGCACTATAGCCTGGGCAACAGAGCGAGACTCTGTCTCAAAAAAATAAGTAAATAAGTAAGTCTCATGACCTTCAATGGAGTCTCATATCCCTATAGATTTCAGTCTTCTCATCTGCAAATCGAGGAAGACAGAGTTGTCCACTTCTCATTTGCTGCCAGGCCTGAGGGTGTATGATGAGTCCACTGAGATCCACACATTTTAGTATGTTCCCTCCCTACCAGTATTTGCATCTTCACCAAAGACAAAGTCTTAAGGTGAAGCAATAAACACCAAATTGGGGAATTCTCAGCCTCTTTCCACAAAAGGGTGAGGTATAAAAAGAGAGGACAAGGAGGCTGTCCTCCTCACCTGCTACCTCTATGTATGAGTGGTGGTCACAAGAGAGGAAGCGGGCAGCAGAAATCCCCAGCTCCCACAGAAATGAACACATTTTCCAAAATAAAGTCAAGCTGAGCAGCCCTACCCCACAGAAAGTCCTAGCAAGCGGAGGCGGCTTCCTACCTGAGGCACCAGCCAGGTGTGTCCAAAGGTAGGAGCTGCAGTCAGAGATCAGAGTGACTTAACAGCTAGAGGGCCCTTGATGAATAAAGGAAAATAAGGAAACCACGTCAGACGACACCTCCCTTCTGAGCCCCACCCATGTCTACGTTTGGGGAAGAACAGTTTAAGTCAAGGGATCACAGACTCGTGATTAGACTGCCAGGGTCCATATGACCAAGCAGGGGTCCCAGGTGTGAAGCTGGGATTGAGGATCCATTATCTGAGTTCTCCACTTTATGGATGATCGTTTTTATTCTTTTCCTTTTCTTGGATTTATTTCCATTTGTTTATTCCTAAATTCCCTGGTAGATCACCTGTAGAAGCTTGCAACTTGCCTGACAAGAAGAAAGGGGGAAGGATTTGACTTACCGCAGAGACTTCAGAAGGAGTCCCCTGTAGGAGGGACTTGGGGGCAATTCGATGGGAAAGAGGAGGAGGACTGCACTTGAGTTGTGTTTGAACAGCAGGCCCTCAATCTCTACTTATTTTGCAGCCTTCTTTGATGTGGCCTGGTGGGGATTTGAAGGGAACACGAACCCTCCTTTGCCGCCAGCCACTCTTTTGCACAACCACTGACAATGACCAGTTGATTGAAATGGCTCTGAGGCTGAGGGCATAGGCCACTCCCAGAGGCTGGCTGGTTAGCAGAGAGACCACAGAGCTGGGGCAGTCCACGAATGGAAGAGCTGGGGTCAAGGTCACTGCTGCCCCTATCTCAGTAATGGAGAACAGCGTCTCTGGAACCCACCTTAGCTGCCTCCAGCAGCTAATAGCTGTCCTCTAGCTTGAGTCTTCCGGCACCTTCGTCACTTCTCCATATAACATGAACCCAACTGTGAGGCATTTACAAGTCACCCCTCTTCTAGCTTGGGAGCCATGAGACAGCAAGAACCCTCTTCGGTTCATTTTTATGTTCTCTTTCAGGGAATATAGTAGGTGCTCAATCAATGGTTGTAGAATAAATGAAGAGAGACATTGCGCCTGTGATTCATGGACCATACGTCACCACCACGACTCAGCATCTATTGCTTTTGGCTACACACTAAAGTCACTGGTATGCCTGATAGTTTCACTTCCATACAGCCCAGCTGGTCTGCCTGGCATTGCTTCTTCCCAACCTTCCTCTAATGTTTGGAGCTAGTGCCAGTCTGTGCAAGTATAAATCCTGCCCTACCACAAATGCCAAATTTATCATGCCATGGATTCCTACAGCTCTGCACTGGAAAGACAATTTTTCTTTTTTTTTTTTTTTTTTTTTTTGAGACGGAGTCTCGCTCTGTCTCCCAGGTTGGAGTTCAATGACGGGATCTCAGCTCACTGCAAGCTCCGTCTTCCAGGTTCACGCCATTCTCCTGCCTCAGCCTCCCAAGTAACTGGGACTACAGGCGCCCGCCACCACGCCTGGCTAATTTTTTTGTATTTTTAGTAGAAACGGGGTTTCACCGTGTTAGCCAGGATGGTCTCGATCTCCTGACCTCATGATCCGCCCGCCTTGGCCTCCCAAGGTGCTGGGATTACAGGCGTGAGCCACTGCACCCGGCCCATTTTTTCCTTTTTTAAGAGACAGGCTCTCACTGTGTTGCCGAGGCTGAGTGCAGTGGTGTAATCATAGCTCGGTATAACCTCAAATGCCTGGACTCAAGTAATCCTCCTACCTCAAACTCCTGAATAGCTGGGGCTACCAGCAAGAGCCACTACATCTGGCTTTCTTTTTTTATATATTTTATTTTTATTTTTATTATTTATTTATTTATTTATTTGTAGAGAAAGGGTCCTGATATACTGCCCAGGCTTATCTTGAACTCCTAGCCTCTAGTGATCCTCCTGCCTTTGCCTCCCAAAGCACTAGGATTACAGGCATAAGCCACCATGCCCAGGCGGCAAGCCTATTTTTTAAGCTAAGTCGTGCTCTCCTCCTGGGCTCTTTTATCATTCATAAATGGTAACAGGAAGTGCAAGGAGACAATAGCCACTCACGCTTTGCTTTTACTGATGTTGGACTATTGTGCTCTGATGCCTAGACTAGAAAGGAGTCAAAGATGGGGTAGTCCCAGGAGGTGGGAGACTCCCTCTATTAATCATCTAGGGTAAAAGCAGCCCCGAGGGCAGAAAATAGTCACTGGGGACACAGGAGAAAAAAGACGGGGGCCTGGATTGCAAAACACCTGCCTATTATGACCCTGAGGCCAGGAGAAGGATAGTTTTTGCCACAAGGGGGCAGCAGTCGCTGGACAGGGAATCCCCTGCGAGACACCCCCTTGAGAAAGAACAGGGCCAGCCAAGAGCAGGTATATTTAATACCCGGTGTGAAGTTCTTCTTGGTGTATAATTCCCTTCTGCTTTTCCTAAACCCTCAGTAAGTCGGTTCACCATTCCAGTGTATTTCAAGGAATCACTGAGGGGTTAGGGAAAGGTCTGGTCTCCTGGAGCCGGAGGAGTGAAGGGGAAGCAGCCCTGCTGCATGAGTGTGGTGGGGGCAACAGCGATGCGGGTGTCTCCAGGAGAAGTTGCATCTGGAGGACAAGGGTGGAAACCTTTCACTTCGCAGTAGGACGAGCATTTTACTGAAGGAGGGAGAAAGCACATATAGATGAGTTTAGAATAAAATTTTACCCACTTTAAAATGCTCCAGCGAGTCAGCCCACCCAAACTATCTTCCATACCTCACTTCCCACTTATAACTGTGCCCTCTTAAAATGGCCTAGAATGCTCCTGCTGAGAAACATTTTTCCATTCCATATAGAACTCCCAATGCCACAAAGAAAGCTGTGACAGGTGCAGCCCAAATGCCAGTCAACTGGCAAAATGTGACATCTCTTTGGGTGACATCTTCTTACCACTCTGTTTCAAACATGGTGGCTTCTACACAGACCATATGAACAGCACAATAGGGCTGTAAGAACATCTATTTTGTCCCTGAATCAGCCTTATGCCAGCTTAAGCATCTCTTCTCATTCCTCCAGAAGAATCCACTTGGATCTGGGATCAAAGTGGAGGAACGGGGTAGAAGGAGGTTTCTCCTCTCTCTCCAGTGACATCCTCATAACTACAGCAACAGGCTCAGGGAGTAAGTCTGTGACCTGAGATGATCCAGTCAGAGCAAAGGTCAGATATTTGCTCAACGAATGCAGAAAAGCAAGTATATAGTCTTGTTGCAGACAGCAGCCATTTTGCTACCATAAATGGCAAAAACAGTCCAAGGAAGAAACCAACACACAGAAGAAGGCACAGCTGAGAGAATCAGAGAAACAGACCCAGAGTCCTGAACAAATCATGCCCAGAGGCCATCTTCTCTCTGTACTTTGTTCAGTTCCAAAAGCCAATAAATTCTCTTTATTGTTAAGACCAGTTCAGGTTGACTTTTCTGTTACAAGCAACCAAAACATGCCCAACTGTGAGAATTCTGGAAACCAAACATGGTCTAGGATGAGAGGAGCAGGATGTAGTGTCAGTGAGACACTGGGTCCCGGCTGCAGTGGTAAAGATACAGGGTCATTGACAGACATGTGACCTGGCCAGGCGCAGACCTCCCAGCCCTGATCTCCAACCTCCAGAGGAAGCCAGAGAAGGACCTTGAAAAATGAGCATATTTGTTTCCTGCAATCTCTGTTTTAAAAATTAAATTAAAAAATTGTTTCCTGCAATCTCAATTTAAAAAAAAAAAATAACAAATAAATAGGCCAGGCATGGTGGCTCATGCCTGTAATCCCAACACTTTGGGAGGCCAAGGTGGGAGGATTGCTTGAGTTCAGGAGTTCAAGACCAACCTGGGCAACACAGCAAGACCTCATCTCTCTAAAAATAAAAAGTAAAAGTAAAAATTAGCTGGGCATGGTGGTGAGTGCCTGTAGTCCCAGCTATTAGGGAGGGTGAGGCAGGAGGATCGCTTGAGCCGGAGAGATCAAGGCTAAGTGAGCTGTGATTACAGCACTGCACTCCAGCCTGGGTGATGAAGTGAGATCCTGTCTCTAAATAAATAAATAAAGTCAGCCTGGGCATCATAGTGACACCCCATCTCTACAAAAATGTTTTAATTATCTGGATATAGTGGCACACACCTATAGTCCCAGCTACATGGAAAGCTGAGGCAACAGGATTGCTTGAGCCCAGGAGCTCAAGGCTGCAGTGAGCTGTGATCACTCCACTGCACTCCAGCCTGGGAGACAGAGTGATATACTGTCCCGAAAGAAAGAAAATTTAAAAAAAGAAAGTGAGCATCTGAACACTCATCTGAATGAAACCCTCTGGAATGGATTCAGAAAATTCTCATGAATGACCCAGAATTCCCTGCTTTGGAGCCAGACAGAGCAGGATAGAAATACTGGCTCTTCTTTACCAGTTCGTGATCTTGATGGTGATAGGAAAGCATTTTTATATTCTATGCTGAACACCCAGTGCCACGAAGAAAGCTGTGACAGGTGCAGCCTGAATGCCAGTCAACTGGCAAAATGTGGCATCTCTTAACATTTATCAAAATCTCCTTATCTATAAAAAATGGGGATAATAATACTCACCTCTCCAAGCTGTTGTGATGATGGAACGCTTGAGCACCAAACCAGCTGGTACAAATCCTAACTCTGTCCCTGGCTAGATGTATGCTCTTGGGCAGCTTACATGCTCACTCTGTGCCTCAGTTTTCTCACCTGTAAAAGGATAATAAAAGTAGGACCTAGTTTGTAGGATTGGCATCAGGATCAATTAGTTAATATGTGTAAAGTAGTTGGCACAGTGTCTGGCAGACAATAAGTGTTAAGTCACTTTTAGTTCATCCTGGTCTGGCTGGCTCCAAAGCAGGGAATTCTGGGTCCCTCATGAGGATTTCTGAATCCATTCCGGAGGCTTTCCTTCAAACGAGGGCTCAGATGCCCACTTTCCTTTATTTTTGTTTCTTTCAGGACAGGACCTCACTCTGTCTCCCAGGCCGGAGCGCAGTGGAGTGATCATAGCTCACTGCAGCCTTGAACTCCCGGGCTCAAGCGATCCCCTTGCCGCAGCCTCCCGTGTAGCTGGGACTACAGGTGTGTGCCACCACACCTAGATAATTAAAACACTTTTTTAGAGATGAGGATCTTGCTATGTTGCCCAGGCTCTTATGATCACTTTATTTATTTATTTAGTACACAACCCCCTGTGGTCCTGTTGGGGGACTGTGTATCAAACACACCCAAAAATGCAGAACCTTTGACCCTGAAATTCCACTAAAGGAGGGAAGGGAGGAAGGGAGGAAGGGAGGGAGAGGAGAGAGGGAGGGAGGGAGGAAGGAGGGAGGGAGGGAGGAAGGAAGGAAGGAAGGAAGGAAGGAAAGAAGGAAGGAAGGAAGGAAGGAAGTTAGTTTATCACAGGGTTGTTTATAATAATAAAACAGCAATAATTTCAATGTTCTTCAAAAAAGTTTATACAAATTACACTGGATTTATAAAATGAAACACTATGCTTCTATTTAAAATAATGTACAGCTATAATTAATGCTATGGAAAAATGTTTGTAATAGGATGCCAAGTGGCAATAAAGATTAACAAGCAGAATGTACAGTATAACATTTTGTGTCAAATACATATATGTATATGCACAGGGAAAACATGGGAAATGTAGTCAAATGTTAGCAGGGGTTATCTTTGGGGACTGTAGATATTTGGGATTGTAGCTATTTGCTTCCTTGCTTACGTCTTTCGATGTTGCCCAATCTTTAAAATGAGCATTACTTTTGCAATCAGAAAAAAACAAAACAAGACAATACACACCAGGCGCAGTGGTTCACGCCTGTAATCCCAACACTTCAGGAGGCCGAGGCAGGTGGGTTGCTTGAGATCAGTAGTTTGAGACCAGCCTGGCCAACATGGTGAAACCCCGTCTCCACCAAAAATAAAAAAAATTAGCCGGGCATGGTGGCATGTGCCTATAATCCCAGCTACTCGGGAGGCTGAGGCAGGAGAATCACTTGAGCCCAGGAGGCGGAGGTGAGCTGAGATTGCACCATTGCACTCCAGCCTGGGTGGCAGAGCAGGACTCGGTCTCAAAAAATAAAAGAAAAAAAATACATATTTAGCCGTTTTCATAAAAATCAGTAAATAAATACCACTGCGGCAGTCATTCCCGTCCCCTCACTCCAATTTGCCTGCACAGCTCCATTTGTGAGCAGATGCCCAGGACTCTGAGCTTCCGCCCCACTGGGTTCCTCCCTCCTCAGCCCTGAAACCTACAGGCTTTTTTGCCTCTGGGCTCCCACACCACTTAGTTCTCCACCGCTGCTGTTTTCTCAGACTGTTTCATGCTTATTTTTAGGAGTCTTTGTCTCCCACTGGAGTATCAGTAGGCAGGACTCGGGCACCACGCCTGGCACGTGGTCATGATTCATAAAGCTCCCCTGCCTTCTCCCTTGGCCCCTCCTGAAGGCAAGAACTGTAAAGGATTCTAGTTTGCATCCCTGGTGCCCAGCAAAGTGTGTGACACAAGGAGGGGTGTGTGACCTCTGCAGCTGCCTGGGACCTGGGCTTAGAAAAGCCCCAACTTAGGGTCTGATATTCTACAGTCACTGTCTTATAAATCTTAATAATTTTATCTTGGAATGTGTGTTTTACAAGTGAAGTCAGCCAGGCACAGTGACTCATGGCTGTAATCCCAGCACTTTGGGAGGCAAGACTAGAGGATCGCTTGAGTTCAGGAGTTTGAAATCTGCCTGGGCAACATAGCGAGATCCCCATCTCTACAAAAAAAAAAATTTTTTTTTTTAGGCCGGGCATGGTGGCTCACGCCTGCAATCACTGCACTTTGGGAAGCCAAGGCAAGTGGATCACGAGGTCAGAAGTTTGAGACCAGCCTGGCCAACATAGTGAAACCCTGTCTCTACTAAAAATACAAAAACTAGCCGGGCATAGTGGCACACATCTGTAATCCCAGCTATGCGGGAGGCTGAGGCAGGAGAATCGTTTGAACCTGGGAGGCAGAGTTTGCAGTGAGCCGAGATCATGCCACTGCACTCCAGCTTGGGCGACAGAGTTAGACTTCCTCTCAAAAAAAAAAAATTGTTTTGTAACTACAAATTAGAAAAAAAACATGTGAAGTCCACTGGATCATGCACAGGTACTGGGAGCCTCAGCTCACATGCTGTCCTACCTTTGTTGCCTTGAGGGATGAGGTCTCAGCTACCCACTCCCCAGCCGCTAGACCACCACAGTCCTCACCCCCTGGAGGTGACCTTGGTGCAGCCACAGGGAAGGTTAGCATCGGGACCCAGGCTCCCACAACAATCTGAACTTGTCCCACAAGTATCCCTGTGCCCCAGGGGTTGCAACATTAAAAGCAAATAAAAAACACTCTGTCCAGCGAATACAACGATGAAATGAGCTTAGACATGCCACAAATTCTCTTTATCCCTTCAGTCCTCGATCTGCTCTTTCTTCTTGTTACTTGGGCTGCAGGGCATATGAAGATTATTCCAGAGGTTCAAGCAGTTCTTGTCATCTCTGAAAAGACAGGGGGATGTGAAATATCCCCACCTTAACACAGTGGATATGATTTGTCAAAGAATGTTTCATGCCCCAGACACCAACCTGTTAGCAGTGTGGCACTGTTTGATCTTGGGCACTTGTGGCATTGCCTGGCACTCAGTCTTCAGGGTCCATGACCGAGAATGCTCTTCTCAGACGCCCCTGCTCAAATCAGAGGCATGCCGGCTTCCAGAGGCCTCATATTGGACTCACACCTAATGTGTTGGCCTCAGAGGAGGACTCGAGGAAAACAAGAGCAAAAACTACCCTCCAGCCTCATCATGTCATAAATGACCCCGTTTCATATCAGTTACAAAGCCTGGGAGGGTGGGTCCCCTAACAGCATTTCCTAAGCCCTAAGACTCTCCCAGAGAAGAATGCCTGGGGTTGGGGAAGGGAAAGATGTCCTTCGCTCACCACCCCTCAGGCACGTGGGCAACAGGAGATAGCACAGGATTGTGTGTGGAAGGTGGACAGTCAGTGATCTAACTACCCAAGGGGTTCACCTTGCCCGCTGCCTAGACAGAGCCGATTCCTCAAGACAGGGGCATTGTGATGGAGAAAGAGTAATTTACACAGAGCCAGCCATGTGGGAGACTGGAGTTTTATTATTACTCCAATCAGTCTCCTGGAGCAATCAGGGAGCAGAGTTTTTAAGGACAACTTGCTGGGCGGGGAAAGCCAGTGAGCAAGGAGTGCTGATTGGTCAGGGATGAAATCACAGGGAGTCGAAGCTGTCATCTTGTGCTGAGTCAGTTCCTAGGTGGGGGCCACAAGATCAGATGAGCCAGTTTATCGATCTGGGTGGTGCCAGCTGATCCATCAAGCGCAGAGTCTGTGAAATATCTCAAGCACTGATCTCAGGAGCAGTTTAGGGAGTGTCAGAATCTTGCAGCCTCCAGCTACATGACTCCTAAATTATAATTCTAATCTTATGGCTAATGTTAGCCCTACAGAGGCCATCTAGTCCCCAGGCAAGAAGGAGATCTACTTTGGGAAAGGGCTGTTATCATCTTTGTTTTAAACTATAAACTATAAACTGAGTTTCTCTCAAAGTTAGTTCAGCCTACGCCCAGGAATAAACAAGGATAGCTTGGAGGTTAGCGGCAAGATGGAGTGGATTAAGTTAGATCTCTTTCACTGTCTCAGTCATAATTTTCCAAAGGCAGTTTCAGTGATGTGTGGGGTGAAAAAGCAGATTGATAAAGTTCCCTTGTTGGGACTCGTTTGTGAAATCAATGGCTGTAAGTGGTGAAGAAGATTCACACTGCAAACACGGTGTTCTCATCTCAAAGCAAACTATACTTCCCAAGGAAACCGTGTATGTCAGGGCAAGCAGACAACACCATTCTGTATCAGGATGTGTCCCTCACGCCGTGAAGTGAGGCTTCTCTTAGCTTCCCCACCAGTGACGGGTAACAGCTCCTGTTCTCAGCTGCCCTGGCTGAGCTAAGCGATGAACGCTTACCTCCCTGAGGTGGCTGCCTCACCTCACACCCCTGAGCGGAGTCAGGGAAGGATCCTGCTTCCATCAAAGGACCTCTCTCCTAGCAGACAGAACTGTTGCCTCTGCCACAGCAATTTTGGCCAAACTGGGGATGTGGGATGGGAGTTGCCCCACATTCCCCTCTCCTCTGCTTCCAAATGCCTTTGTCATACAAAGGGCAAGGGAAGCCCACACCTAGCGCTCTGACCAGAGCTGGTCAGAGATTCCCCGAGTGTCTGTCCTTACCCCAGTCTGCTCCCTGTGTCTGTGTCGTAAAGCCTGGGACTCTGGAAGGAAATGGGGAAACGGGGATAGGTAAATGTTGCCCTAAGAATGAGTATCATTCCTCTGTTCTTGTTGGGATCCGTTCTTGGGGAGAGTGGAGATTGGGGGAAGCTTGACTGTGTCTTCATCAATAAACTGACTTACACACACAGACACACACACACACACACACACACACACACACACACACACCCCTCTTTCCAGTCAAGGGAAAGACAAAGGAAGAAAGGAAAAAGCTTTCTCCAGCATTTAAACAAGGGGCCTCGCTGGGCACAGTGGCTCATGTCTGTAATCCCAGCGCTTTGGGAGGCCGAAGCAGGTGGATCACTTGAGTCCAGAAGTTAGAGACCATCCTGGGCAACATGGCACAATCCTGTCTCTACAAAAAATACAAAAATTAGCCAGGCATGGTGGTGTGTGCCTGTAGTCCCAGCTACTTGCGGGGCTGAGGCATGATGACTGCTTGAGCCCAGGGAGTTGAGGTTGTAGTGAGCCATGATCATGCCATTGCACTACAGCCTGGGTAACAGAGCAAGAACCTGTCTCAAGAAAAATAATAATTTTAATTTTAATGTTAAAAAATTAGGACAGGCGCGGTGACTCACGCCTGTAATCCCAGCACTTTGGGAGGCCGAGGCCGGCAGATCACAAGGTCAGGAGTTCAAGACCAGCCTGGCCAATATGGTGAAACCTCATCTCTACTAAAAAATACAAAAATTAGCCGGGCGTGGTGGCATGCACCTGTAATCCCAGCTACTCAGGAAGCTGAGGCAGGAGAATCACTTGAACCCGGGAGGCAGAGGTTGCAGTGAGCCGAGATTGTGCCACTGTACTCCAGCCTATGTGACAGAGTGAAATTCTGTCTCAAAAAAATAATAATAAATAAAAATTTAAAAAAAAATAGAAAGAGGCCTACAATTTCATTTTGTAATGGGTACTGCAAATTATGTAGCCAGTCTTGATGCCAGTTAAATATGTGTTAGATAGATGAAATACTGAAGGAGTGGAGAGGAGAAATAGCAGAACAGAATTCTCACCTTAGCTCAATGGATAGCAACTATTCTTCCAATTGCCAAAATTCATGGAAGCATCACTGATGCCTCTTTATCTCTTACACTCAACATTCAATCCACCAGAAACTGCTGCTGGCTCTGCCAAAATAAATTGCAGCTCCTGTTTTCTCACCAACTCCACTGCTATTGCCCTGTCTTCTGCCACCCAGTGTCCCTTCTCACCTACATCATTGAAACAACCCCACTCATCCCTGCTCCCACTCATTGTGTTCTATGGTATATCTCATCACACCAGCAGGAGCAATCCTTTTACAATGCATGTCAGATCATTGTCACTCCTTCTTAGTATCCTGCAACTGAAGCAGGATATTTCCCTGACCTCTTTGCAGGCGGGAACTGGAGTGGGTGCTGGAATTAGCTGGCTGCTTTGGTGTTAGTTCAATGGACAGGGGCGAACTCTACTCATTAGGACTTACTGCACTCCTCACTCATGGGAGGGGGAGCATGCAGGTGAGCAGGTACAGGAGCCGGGGTGAGTACTTTTCGGGCACCAGCAGAAACAAATTCTATACTGGCCCTGCAGCAGCATCTGGCAGGGGTGCCCACAACCCCTGAAGCCCCAGAGGAAGTGTTACAGTACTCTTTTAGCACTGCTGTCCATGGATGGCTTAAGTGTTAACAGCTTAGTGGGGGGTTAGTGTGACAGACTTCAGCACCCACACTTGCGGCACCCCAGTTCTTGTCTGGCATCCAAAAGAAAAGAGGTCACACGAACCAATTTGAAGGATGGTAAATGAGGGGGATTTTATGAGGTGGCTCTCAGCGGGATGGGGAGTTGAAAAGGGGACGGGGTGGGAAGGTCATCCTCCCCCAAAGCTATACCATCAAACTGTCCCTCTGAAATCAAGACACTTCTCTCTGACATCCAGCTATAGTCTCCAACATCCAGCTGCTTCTCCTCTCTCTGCCAGCTGAGCCTGGAGTTTTTACGGGCACAGGATAGGGGGCAAGGCAGGCCATGGGTGATTTTGAAAAAGGCAACATTTGCGCAGGAAAACAGGGATGTGTGTTCTCACTTTAGGCTGTGGTATCAGGCTTTTCAGCCAAGGACCTGCCCTCTTCTGCCCAGAATTTCCCTGTCTCCTCTCCCTATCACAATGTCTCCAAAGTACAAACTCTATTGCTTTAAACATTTTAAGTGCATTTTAACTACGTTTATAGCAGAAAAACCTGGCAAACACTACCTTACCCAAGTGAGGAAGGCTCACATCACCAGGGATGATGTATGGACCTGAGGTACACCTGATACAATGTGATGAGAAGGCACCTCACCTCTGGGGTATGCCCTCCAAAACCCGCAACCTCCGTGTCATCATGAGAAAAACATCACACAGATTGAGGGACATTCTACAGGACATCCGGCCAGTATTTCTGAAGACTGTCAAAGTCATAATAAAAAATAAAAAAAAAATAATAAATAATAATAATAAAAAAAAAACAAGAAAAAACTGAGCAAAACTGTCACAGACCACAGGAGATTGGGGAGAGCTAACAACTAAATGAAATGTAGTGTCTTGGATTGGATCCTGGAATAGAAAGACGGGGTAAATGGAAAAACAGGCCAAATCCAAATAAAATCTGGAGTTTAGTTAATACTTGCTTTGAAAGCACTTACAAACACTCCTTGACTTGCCATGGTATTACGTCCTGATAAATCCAACATAGAGTGGAAATTTTTAAGTCATACCATCATAAGTTAGAAACCATCTGTATTTTATTTTATTGAGTTTATTCTTCAAATCAAGAATAGGTTTTGAGCCAGGCTTGGTGGTTCATGCCTGTAATCCTAATGCTTTGGGAGGCCGAGGTGCGAGGATCCCTAGAGCCCAGAAGTTCAACACCAGCCCGGACTACATGGGGAGCCTCTCATTTATTTAAAAAAAAAAAAAGGTTTTGAATTTTGTCAAAGGCTTATGAAGATAGTTATATGACTTTTTATTCTGAGGTACATTCGTATGAGAATTATATATATTTTGTTCATGTCAGATGGGTAACGTGCTGATGTTGTGCCAAGGTTTAAGGGAGGCACATCTCACACATGCATGTGAACACCCAAGCATCACGCTTAGGAGTTACTAAAGTATCTAGTATGGGAAGGATATTGATGGTTTTCCAATGTTGAATAATGCTTGAATTTTTGGAATAAATCACACTTCATCATGAGAAAAAGTGAATCTGATAAAAGCTAAAGTCCTTAAATGGTCTTCAAGGCTTTACTCTATCTCCCTGCCCTCACCCTCTCCCCCCATCCCACCTCATTACCCCTCTGGATTTGTTTGCTAGGGCTGCTATAACAACCACAAACTGTGCAGCTTGAACAAACAGAAATTTCTTACCTCATAGTTTTGGAGATCAGAAGTTCGAAACCAAAATGCAGCAGGGTTAGTTCCTTCCAAGGGCTATAAGGGAGAGTTCTGTGCCTCTTCCCAGCTTCGGTGGTTGCTAGCAATCTTTGGTGTTCCTTGACCAGTAGAAGCATCACCCCAATCTCTGCCTTCCACTTCATGGTGCATTCTTCCTCTGTGCATTTTTCTGCGTCCCTTTTTATATGGACAGCAGTCACTGGATTAGGGTCCCCCCTCTAATGACTTTGTCTTAACTAATAACATCTGCAACGACCTCAATTCCAGATAAGGCCATCTTCTGAGGTACTGGAGGTTAGAATTTTAAAATATGAATTTGCAGGGAGAAGACACTCTTCAACCCATAACACCCTCTAACCCCTTCCACTTTGCCCCTTGTGGCTCAGCTCCAGACACTGGCCTTGCACTGCTCTTGCCTTAGGGCATTGACTCTGGCTGTTCAGTCCCTCAGAAAGGTCTTCCTTAGCTGCTCCTGCAGGTAACTCCCTCGCCTCTTCTAAGTGTTTTCTCCAACCCACCTTCTTGCTGAGGCCCATGCTGTCCCCCTTTCTGCAGCTGCACTTCCCCCAGCCTTCCTGACGTCCCTTGCCCTGATCAATCTAACACACTCTTCTTTCCTCACTGTTGTCATCCCTTCCTAACATACTATACCATCTGCTTGTTATACAGGCTATTGCTTATTGTCTCTCTCCTCCGGTGCATATAAGCTTCATGAGGGCAGGGATCCGTATCTATTTTGACCACTGTATCCCATGTGCCTAGAAGACATTACACATCTCCTTGGCAAGTAGAGGATGCAATAAACAGTTGTTGAAAGTAACGCAAAAGAAGAAAAGAAGGATTCTATTTCTAGAAACTGAAGACCCACCAGTGACTTGCCCTATGTTTCTCTTGTCTCCAGTCTCTGGGAAATAACACTGGAGGGAAAGTTAAGTCCACCATGGCTGTAATAAATGACTTAGCAAAGCAGGAGACCACTAACTGTTCTGAAAACCCCTGAAATCAAGCAAGGTTGCTTTGTGGGGAGAGGCAGGGGCAGGTGCAGAATCTACTCTTGGAGGTCAGGATCTGGAATTGTAAGTCCAGGAGAGGGCAGCATTATCTCCAAATCAAACCAAATAACTGGAGGTGCCCAAGGAAGTAACCTACGTGAAAATTCCTCTACCCCATGGAAATGCAATTGTAAATTGCATTAGGCAGCCCACGTCTAGAACTTAACACCACCCTTTAAGGTTTGCAAACCCTTTCACATACATTCATTCTCCCCTTAAAGTCCTCCTAGATGAGAGTGTAGCATTGCTGGAGTGTGAGCTGAGTTTGCACTGAGCAATCAAACAATATCACCCATGTGGTCCCATGTTCCTCAATTTGTCACAGGCTCTAAGCACTTAACAGTCCTGTCCCCATGGTCAACCCCCATTTCCAGCCCACAGACCCTTTCTCCAGAAGGTTCTCAGCCTCTCTGAGTGAACCCACACTTTCAAATACAGCACATTTGGACTTACTGGCCAAGGGATTAAAAGGTATACAGAAAGCAAGTTTCAGAGAACTGAAGATTGTTTCACAGTTTTTAGGTCCTCCAGCTTGGGCTGCCATAACAAAATACCATAGACCAGTGATTTCAACAACAGAAGTGTGTTTCTCACAGTCCTGGAGACTAGAATCCCCAGATCAGGGTGCCAGCGTGATTGGGTTATGGTGAGGGCGCCCTCCTGGCTTGCAGATGGCTGTCTGCTCAATGTGTCCTCATATGATGGAGAGAAAGAGAGAGAGGTCTGGTCTCTTCCTGTTTTTATGAGGACACTAATTCCACACAGGGGCCCTACCCTCATAATCTGTCACCTCTCCAAAGGCCTCACCTCCAAATACCATCACAATGGGGGTTAGGACTTCAACATATGAACTTGGTGAGGACACAAACATTTTGAATCCATAGCAAGCACCATGTCACAGTTTGACTGGAACAATTTCCTTCCCTGATAACACTCCCTTACATATTCATGAGTCAAGGCTCTAGCAAGTTCTAACAAACTTTTATCTGTCTTTGATACAGGTTTGCTTATTTTCTTTTACACATGGCCAGCCGTACCAAGCTCTACCTGATATGGCCCAACCTGCATAGTCAACATTCTGTCTGATGGACTCGGCTGCCAAAGTGGTATCCATGGTTGCAGTAAAAATAAACCTCACAAATGGTGACCAGGGGGCTGGAGGGTGGAAGGGTTGGAGATGAAACTGGGCAGATGGGAGACAGATGGGAAGAAGACTCTTTGTGAATAGCTTTTCTTTTTTTTTTTATTTTTGAAACATGTGACATAGTTCCCATTACACATTTTCAATGTTGAAAAAATAATTTTAAAATGTTAAACAGTCGTAATTCAACCATGGTGGCAGAAGGCCTGTGGTGCACCTGAGAACCTGCTCTAAGCTCTGGCATGTGCAGTTGTATGTCTTCTGGCTGTTCTGTCTCAATTTCCATCCACAGAGCCAAGGAAGCTTTCAGCCAATTCCAGGGAGCATCTTTCTGGGCCCTGGGTTTAGAGACCTGTGATTCTCTTTATTCCCTCTGCTCCAGATTCTTCAAATGAGCTCACCTTGGGCTCTCTTGGCCCTGTGTCTTTCCTGTCACTGGTTTGTCAACTGCCTCCACTCTGCCTCCCCTTAGCCCTTCCTGTCCTTATGGTTTCTAAATGTGATTCTAATAGCTTCACAAATGTGCTCCTCCACTTTCCTAGGCACCAAAGAAACCTTGACCCATGGGCTTTAATTTCACCCTTGCAGTGAATTCTTATTGACTTTCACTGACCACTGGAACTCACCTACTTGCCCTGAGAACACTCCCATTACCTTTCAATTAAAATAAGACCCTTGATTTATACTTTTTTATATATATATAAAATATATGTTTATAAAATATATATATAATGTATATATAATATATACACGTATATCCAGATTCCTGCTGAAATTACCTCTCCCTGTTCCAATGCCACACGTCTAGTTCAGCCTGCAGATGAGTTTCTTTGACTGCATGGGATTGGTTTCTTTGTTTGTTTAAATCAGAATTGGTTCCAACTTTTAAAACTTGAGGCTTTTTCACATTTAAAAACATCTGAATTTATACACTCTCCTTTAAAACTGTGAAGATCTGGGCCTGGCGCCATGGCTCACGCCTGTAATCCCAACACTTTGGGAGGCAGAGGTGGGTGGATCACCTGAGGTCAGGAGTTTGAGACCAGCCTGGCCAACATGCTGAAACCCCATCTCCACTAAAAATATGAAAATTTGCTGGATGTGGTGGCATGCACCTGTAATCCCAGCTACTCCGGAGGCTGAGACAGTTTTACATATATATAAAACCTGAACCCAAGGGGCGGAGGTTGCAGTGAGCCGAGATCACACCATTGCACTCCAGCCTGGGTGGCAAGAGCAAAACTCTGTCTCAAAAAAAAAAAAAAAAATTGAAGATTTGACAATACTGAGCTCATGGCAAAACTCAGCTAAACCTGGAATGTAAAAGAAATCCTAGAAATAGAGCCAAACTTATACCATCACTTGATTTTCATCAAAAGTTCCAAAGCAATCCAGTGAGGGAAAGGAAGGTTTATCAACAATGCGGGCCAGGCATGTCGGCTCACGCCTGTAATCCCAGCACTTCAGGAGGCCAAGGCGGGTGGATTGCTTGAGGCCAGGAGTTTCAGACCAGCCTGGGCAGCTTGGTGAAACCCTGTCTCTACAAAAAATGCAAAAATTAGCTGGGCGTGCTGGTATGCGCCTATAGTCCCAACTACTGGAGAGGCTAAGGTGGGAGGATTGTTCGAGCCTGGTAGGCAGAGGTTGCAGTGAGCTAAGACCCAGCCTGAGTGAAAGTGAGATTCCATCTCAAAAGAAAAAAAAGAAAGAAAAAGAAAAGAAACATCATTACCCAATCACCAGAATGACTAAAAATACAAAAGCATGATAATATCGACTGTTAGTGAGGTTGTGGTGCAACTGGAATCCTCACATATAATTGCTGGGAATGTAAAATGGTGCAACCACTTTGGTAAAAGGTCTGGCAGTTTCTTATAAAATTCAACATACTTCTACTCTCTGACCCAGCAATCCCACTCCTAGGAATATGCCCAAGAGAAATGAAAATAATATGTTCACAAAAATATTAATAGCTTTATTGATAATTGCCAAAAACTAGAAACAGTCCAGGTGTCCATCAATAGGAGGATGGCTAAACAAACATACAGTGGGATAGTCATACCATGGAATCATTCTCATCAATAAAAAGGATTGAATTACTGATATACTCCACAACATGATGTATCTTAAAAACATTACACTGAGTAAAAGAAGCCTTCCGCTTCTATGAAGTTCTAGAACAGGCAAAACTAATCTGAAAATAATCAGAGCAGAAGTTACCTCTGGGAGGATGGAGGCAGAGACAAACCAGCCACAGGGGAACATGAGAGGATTTTTAGGAATGATGATAATGTTTTCTATATTGATGGGCATTGGAATTACACAGGAGCACCTATTGGTTGAAACTTAGAGAATATACACTTAAGATTTGTGCACTTCATTGTATACAAACTTTACATCAAAAGAAAACACTAAAGGCCAGGTGCAGTGGCTCATGCCTGTAATCCTGGCACTTTGGGAGGTCAAGGTGGGAGGATCACTTGAGGTCAGGAGTTTGACATCAGCCTGGCCAACATGGTGAAGCCCCATCTCTGCTAAAAATGCAAAAATTAGCAGGGCGTGGTGGCACACACCTGTAATCCCAGCTACTTGGGAGGCTGAGGCAGGAGAATCACTTGAATCTGGGAGGCAGAGGTTGGAGTGAGCCAAGATCGCACCACTGCACTCCAGCGTGGGCAACAGAGACTCCGTCTCAAAAAAAAAAAAAAAAAAAAACTATAAACAAATATTGATCTCTAATCAATGATGTACACACTGACGTATTTAGGGAGAAGTATACTGGTGTCCACAGTTACTTTGAAACATATCCAAAAGAATGGATTAATGGCTATAGGGATGGATAATGGATAAATATGAGATAAAGCAGGTAAAATGTTAATGGCAGAATCTAGGTAGTAGATGTACAAGTAGACAGTCAGTGAAATTCTGTCAACTTTTCTTTTCTTTTCTTTTCTTTTTTTTTTTGAGACGGAGTCTCACTCTCATTGCCCAGGCTGGAGTGCAATGGCGTGATCTCGGCTCACTGCAACCTCTGCCTCCCTGGTTCAAGCAATTCTCCTGCCTCAGCCTCCCAAGTAGTTGGAATTACAGGCATGAGCCACCACACCTGGCTAATTTTTTGTATTTTTAATAGAGACAGGGTTTCTCCATGTTGGTCAGGCTGGTCTTGAACTGCCGACCTCAAGTGATCCACCCACCTCGGCCTCCCAAAGTGCTGGGATTACAGGCATGAGCCACCGGGCCAGGCCCAACTTTTCTTTATGTTTAAAATTGTTCACAATAAAATGTTGGGGCTATCAGCTGGCATTGTCTTGGCCAAATCCTTTAACCCATAACTGGTTGCCACACTTTGTACCCCTTGTTGCCTCATGGCCAGAGTGCTTTACTCATTTACATTACCTAGCATGTTTCATCCTAGACACATACTGTATATCCTAATGATTGTTAACCAAATTTCTGGAAGAAGCAGAATAGCATTGTAACAATTCTACTACTTATCAGTTCTGTAACCTTGGAAATTTTTTTTTTTTTTAAAGATGGAGTCTCATTCTGTCGCCTAGGCTAGAGTGCAGTGGCCTGATCTCGGCTCACTACAACCTCTGCCTCCCGGGTTCAAGCAATTCTTCTACCTCAGCCTCCCAAGTAGCTGGGATTACAGGTGCATACTACCATGCCTGGCTAATTTTTGTATTTTTAGTAGATACGGGGTTTCACCATGTTGGCCAGGCTGGTCTCAAACTCCTGACCTCAGTTGATCCACCTGCCTCGGCCTCCCAAAGTTCTGGGATTACAGGCATGAGTCACCACACCCAGCCATGACCTTGGGAAAATTAATTCTCCTCTGAGCCTCGGTTTCCTCATCTGTAAGATGAACTGAGAAGATGAATGCAAAGTTCCTGGCACACTGGTTAGCACCAGATATATGTTAACTATTATTACACAGTTTAATATATTGACTTTGTAAATGCACACAGATAAAGTGATGACTGATTTTCACAGTAAGAAACTCCCGAGAGTTTAGACTCACAAACGAAGGATGGGAATACTGTTTTCCTAAAAATTGCCCTATTTGCTTTCACTACATTTCCTCTCACATAGGAGAAGCTACCTTTATTCAACCCTGTTTAACAAGCACCTACTACTACAAATACTAGGTGTACCTGTGGGCTAAGCACAGTCTCTGCTATAGCGGAGCCACAGGGGTAACTGCAATAATACATGTACGTTCAAGCTGCAGTGGCGGCAAGAAAAGTCTCCAGAAAGAGGCAACACTTGAGTTGGGTCTTGCAGGATGAATAGGGGTTTTCCAGATAGACCTGGCGAAGGAGGCCTGCCTAGGCACCAAGAATAGCATATGCAAAGGCATTGAGCAATAAAAGAGCAATGGAAAGAATCCTCAGAGTTAACAGATAGTTTGTATTATGAGCAACCAGGGAAGCAGATGAGGCCAGCAAGGGAGGTCGGAACCAAATCATGCCCTGTTTGCCATGCTACAAGAGTTTGGATCTTGTGCTACAGATAAAGAACCACCAGCATATTTTAGGAAGATACTTCTACAGCAGAATGGGGCTATACTGACAAGAGAGAGACCCGAAGCAAGGCCAGCCACTAGTGCTGCCCACTGCTCAGAAGAATTGCCTGGGGTACTTGTTAAGTATACAGATTGCAAGGCCCCCCTCCAGACCTGCTGAGTCTAGGGGAAGGGCCTGGGAATCGATATGATTAACAGGCATCACAGGTTTTCTAACAACCAAGAAAACAGAGTGTAGGAGATTGCGGCCACCATCCTCTGTAGGAGAATAAAGGGAAAGGGGGAGGGGCATGTTACTGTGTAATTTAGGGGAAGGAATCTGCATAATGTGGTCAAGGGGTTGTGTGCCAGGGTGAGGGCAGCCTGGCATGACTGTGTAGATGGTTATACCATTTACCGAGACAGGGAACACAGGAGAAACAGTAAGTTTAGGGAAAAGAAATCATGATTTATTTTTGACCAGGAATTGATTAAAACATTTGCTCTCAAAGTGTTGTCTTGGGAGTGATAAAAACTGTGGGTGGCTGAGGTCACCCAAGGAGAAACTAAGGCGTGAGAAAGGATAAGGGTCGCAGCTCCCAAATGCACTTGTTTTCTCTGGTGCTTCTCACACAAATCTGTGACTTGAATGACTCACATCTTCCAACCATGTTGAGTTATAATCGGGACAATAAATTACACACATAATGTTTGGAAATAGACAAACAGAAAACTAAACATTCCCTAGGTCTCTAAAGCCCAGTGCATGACACAGCCAAGCTGCCTCCTGCCTTTCGACTTAATCCAGGAACAGAGTTGATGGGTAGCACTGACAGGCCCCAGAAGAAACTCAGTCTCCCATATATTTATTTCCTTTGTCCTCTTGGTGCTATTTAAGGAACAAACACTTCCCCTTTAAAGGTGGTAATCTTAAAAATAGAAAGCATGAAAAATGTGTTAGTTGTCAGAAGACCTGGGTTAGAGTCACACGGAGTTTGCCAACTTAACCCAACCTCTTGGAACCTCCTTCTCCTCTTTGTAAAATAAGGCTAATAATAACTACTATAAAGAACAAAAGAGAAAATAAACTTTAAAATGTGTCTAAGAGCTAGGCACGGTGGCTCATGCCTGTAACCCCAGCACTTTTGGAGGCCCAGGCAGGCGGATCACCTGAGGTCGGGAGTTTGAGACCAGCCTGACCAACGTGGAGAAACCCTGTCTCTACTAAAAATACAAAATTAGCCGGCGTGATGGTGCACACTTGTAATTCCAGCTACTCTGGAGGCTGAGGCAGGAGAATTGCTTGAACCCAGGAGGCGGAGGTTGCGGTGAGCCGAGGTCGCACCACTGCACTCCAGCCTGGGTAACAAAAGGGAAACTCTGTTTCAAAATAAAATAAAATAAAATGTGTTTTATTTTAAAACTCTTAAATAAAACTCCAGAACTCTGCTCCAGGCTGTAAAGAACAGAAACCCACTCCCAGGAGCTTAAGTCAAAAGAGATGGAAATGTTAGAACAGGCAATCTCACCAACTTGCAAGAACAGGCAATGCAGGACAGCTTGTCACTCAGGAACTGGAGCTGGAAGCCTGACGCTGCTCCCACTGCAGCATTCTCTCTGGGGCCATATGGTCCACATCTCTGCTTCCCTCTGTGGGTCCGCGCACTCCCACATGGCAGACGTGGCAGTTGTCTATCCACTATCCATCGCCCTTCCTCTCTCACTAGCAGAACCTCCATTGGATGAGGATGGTCTAAGCCAGTTGTGCAACCTATTGCCCACTCTACTAGCCTTCTTTACACCTAGTGGCGGCCACAGATATGATTCTGGTCAATGAGGCTCAAGGAGAAGACTGCTGGGAACTCTAAAAAACCTCGCTTTTCCTACCAAAGAGAAAGAAAGACACTGCTTGGCACCCTCTCTCCCTTTTCCTTCCTTTTGCTTGTGACTGCTAGAGCTGCAGCAACCATGATGGGACCATCAGGAAAAGGACAAAAGAACTGGGAAGAGAGCAATCAGTCCTGGACATCGCTGAGCACCCAACCAATATTAGCAAATTTTATGTGTAAAATTACAACACCAAAAAAACACCTCACCCCTATGTTTTTAAGCCACTGGAGTTAGGTTTTTGTCACTAGCAGCTGAGGGCACTCTTGATTAATAATACGACCATCTAATTTGGGGTCTTCCCAACTTCCATCATCCTCAAACCACCTTCAGCATTTTTGCCATGCCTGCTTTTTTTAAAAAGTGTGTATGAGGGCATTATGAGGAGATGAAGTGATTACATTCAAGGATGTCATTAGAATATAATCATATATTGCCACATATTGCCCATCTAATTTTAAAAAGCGGAAAAGAACAAAACTTAATGAAAAAAGCTGAACTACAAAGTAATAGAGAAAACATGAAAGAATGTTTTATAATTTTAATATGGCAATCAGCTCTCTCAGCAACATGTCAAAGACAAAGCCATAAGAAAAGAAAAAGACTGACAAATATGAAACTAAAATCTCTATATGGCAAAGCAAAAGACAATAAAATGGAAAAAAAGCATTCACAACATGATGAAGAAAGCGTAATATTATTAAACTGTGAATTGTTTGGAAATAATATGAAAATTACAAACCCAGTAGGAAAATGAGTAAAAGGCATAAAGAAGCACTCTATTTTAAAAGAAGACACAAAAATGTCCAAAATTCACACTCGAGATGTTCAACTTCACTAATAATTACAGAAAAGCAAATTAAAATGAGATATTAGCCAGGTACAGTAGCTCACGCCTGTAATCCCAACACTTTGGGAGGCGAAGATGAGTGGATCACCTGAGGTCAGGAGTTCGAGACCAGCCTGGTGAACATGGTGAAACCCCATCTCTACTAAAAATACAAAATAATTATCCGGGCATGGTGGTGGGTGCCTGTAATCCCAGCTACTCAGGAGGCTGGGGCAGGAGAATCGCTTGAACCAAGGAGGTAGAGGTTGCAGTGAACCTAGATCGCACCATTGCACTCCAGCCTGGGCAACAAGAGCAAAACTCCATCTCAAAAAAATTAAAAAAAATAAAAATAAATAATAAATAAAATGAGATATCATTTTTCACTTAGATGGAAAGGATTAAAAAGATTTCTAGTAGCCAGTTGTTGGCAAGGGCAGGGCAGAAACAGGTGCACTTCCATTCTATTGATGGAAGCCTAAACTGGCTTCAGCAGGCAAACCTGGAAGATAGTATCAAAAGCTGAAATGCGCAGGCAAGTTGTCATCTTCTAGGAATTTAAGAAAAGAATGGTGCATGGTGCAAAGCTGTGTGAACAAGAAGGGCCATTGTACTGAAAAGTTAGAAACAGCCTGAATGTCCATCAATAGGGTTTTGGTTAAATAAATTTATGAGACTTGGAGGTATTATGGAGACCAGGCAGGTGTTATAAAAGATAAAGAACGTCTTTACATATTTACACAAAGCACATAAATGTTCACATGCGAAAAACAGCTGACACAATTCCACATATCAAGTGATCTTCTTTTGTTTAATATATAACTACTGGTAAGGCTGACACTTAACAGTTGTTATCGCTGTAGGTTAGAATTTGAGGGAAATTTTTTTCTTTTTTTTTTCTTCTTTTTTTTTTTTGAGACAAAGTTTCACTCTTGTTGCCCAGGCTGGAGTGCAATGGTGGGATCCCGGCTCACCACAACCTCCGCCTCCCAGGTTCAAAAGGTTCTCCTGCCTCAGCTTCCCAAGTAGCTGGGATTACAGGCACGTTCCACCATGCCCAGTTAATTTTGTATTTTTAGTAGAGACAGAGTTTCTACTAAAAATGTTGGTCAGGCTGGTCTCAAACTCCTGACCTCAGATGATCCACCTGCCTTGGCCTCCCAAAGTGCTGGGATAACAGGTGTGAGCCACCACACCCGGCCAGAAATTTTCTATATTATTGAAACTTCTTACCAACACCATGTGTTATTTGTATGATAACAAAAGTGAATAAAGATTTCATTCTGAAAATCTAAGGAAGAGATATGCTATTTATGCTGCCCTTTAAGGACTTATTTATCCTTTATTTTGTTCAACAAGTATGAACAGTTTATTACATAGAAGGTAGTGCCTCCAGGACTGCGGTAGAAACAAAAGACAATCGGACCTAAGCCTCTCTCTGCTTCCTGAAACCAAACCGATATTATCACTGCCCCCACCTGACATGCAGACACACAGACATACAGACACAGACACACACACACACACACACACATGCCTTCCTCCTGCCACAAATAAGTTGGTGTCCCTGGGCCACTCCACACCCAATCTCACCACCTGCATCCTAGAGTCCATCTCCTCATCATTTTCTCAGAAGCCTCACACTATTCATTATCATTCTTTCTTCCTTTCTTTCTTTCCAACTTTTCCCTCTCTATTGCATTCACCTAGTCAGCAATGAAAACTTCCCAAGTCTCTTTCATTCTAAATAAAAGGAAAGGAGGGAAGGAAGGACATTCTGGACAGAATTATTGGGGAGAGAAGGGAGGAGGAAGGGGAGAGGAAAGAGGTATCCAAGCATATTCTCCAAATTTGTGGCTTTTAAACCTTTTTTTTTTTTTGAGACGGAGTCTCATTCTGTCGCCCAGACTGGAGTGCAGTGGCACAATCTTGGCTCACTGCAAGCTCCACCTCCTGGGCTCACGCCATTCTCCTGCCTCAGCCTCCTGAGTAGCTGGGACTACAGGCGCCCACCACCATGCCCAGCTAATCTTTTATATTTTTAGTAGAGACAGGGTTTCACTGTGTTAGCCAGGATGGTCTCCATCTCCTGACCTCGTGATCTGCCCGTCTCAGCCTCCCAAAGTGCTGGGATTACAGGCGTGAGCCACTGTGCCCAACTAAACCTTCTTAAAGAAATACGTTAGCCTAACTATTACAAGAATATAACACCTAGTGTGGTGGCTCACGGATCTCAGCACTTTGGGAGGCCCAGGGGGGTGGATCACCCAAGGTCGGGAGTTTAAGACCAGCCTGGCCAACAGAGTGAAACCCCATCTCTACTAAAAATACAAAAATTAGCTGGGCATTGTGGCTCACACCTGTAGTCCCAGCTACTCGGGAGGTTGAAGAAGGAGGATCACTTGAACCTGGGAGGTGGAGGTTGCAGTGAGCCAAGATTGTGCTACTGCACTCCACCCTGGGCAACAGAGTGAGACTCCATCCCCAAAAAAAAAAAAAAAAAAAAAAAAAAAAAAAAAAAAAAAAAAAAAAAAGAACATAACAGAGACAGTAATATAAAAGCAAGATAATATAAAAGCAAGAATTTGAGCTAGGCAGAGAAGGTGCTCTCTCTCTCTCTCTCTCTCTCTCTCTCTCTGACCCAGAGGGTGGACCCAGTCCAGAGCACTGCAGCCCCTGCCTCAGGATGCAGTCTATTGGAGTCAGGACCTGGATGATCTCAATTGTGGATGGCTCATTTCTCTCCAACTATTACTCAGTCCCTCCTCCCCTTCAGCCAGACTCCTAGAAAGAGTTGTCTACTTGCCTTCCATGTCCTTACCTCCTCCACTTCTCCACCCACTAAGTTGGCAGCTGAGCCCCACTTAGTGGGGAACTCCACCAAAACCAGTTCCCCCCAGGCACACCTCTCAATCTTGTCTACACTTCCCAGCAGCATTTGGCACCAGTTTTGTGTCTGTCTTCTCTTTGCATTCTTTGCCAATGTTTCTTCTCCAGCCTCACTTCTCAGTCCTGGGGTTCCCAGTGCTCAGTCCCAAGACCTTTGCTCTCTTCCCTGAACCCTCTTTCCTAGGCCATCTCATCCAAGCCAGCATGTTCATCACCATTACGCACCAATGGTGCACAAACACATGCATTCTGAAAATGCACGATCAGTCAACACCTCACAACTGGCATCCAGGAGATGTCGGCTTCATCTATATCTCTGCTTGGGTATCTTACAGATTTCATTCATTCATTCTATAATGTACCTACTATGTGTCAGGAACTACACCAGGCACTGGATATAGAATGATAAACAAAACAGGCATGGTTCATGCCCCTGAGCAGCTTAACTCAAATGACAACAACTGAACTCAAGAGCTTTCCTCAACCAACATGCTCTGTGTCTCAACAAATGGCACAACTGCCACCCACCTGCTCATGCCAGCAACTTGAATGTTACAGGTGATACTTCACTTTCCCTTATTCTACTTGGGGGAGACACACTCTAAATAGCATCCCCCTACCCACAATGAGGCATGCCTTTGTAGAATCCTCTCCCCTTGAGGCAGAACCTGTGACCTGCTTCTAATCAACAGAAGATAGCCTAGGTGGGCTGGGAGTGGTGGCTCATGCCTATAATCCCAGCACTTTGGGAGGCCGAGGTGGGTGGATCACTTGAGGTCAGGAGTTCTAGACCAGCCTGACCAACATAGTGAACCCCGATCTCTACTAAAAATACAAAAATTAGCCAGCTGTCATGGCATACACCTGTAATCCCAGCTACTTGGGATATATAGCCAAGGTGATAGATGTTAGAATCTTGTTTAGGATATGTTATATGGCAATAGTGACTGGATGGCATTCCTGTGATTACGTTATGTTATATAATACTCCATCTTAGCTGGCTCGAGAGAGACTCCCTTGCTGGCTTTAACGAAGTAAGCTATCGAAGAGTAATGTTACAGAGCAGAGAGAGTGAGGAGGCTGCATCTGGCTCCCGCTCTCACAGCCACTGCAGTACATTGAGCTCCATAGAGACCGCGCCAGGGCAAGTGAGAGCCAGAGGGGCACTGGGCGACTCTGTGCCTCACTGAGGAAAAATAACTAAACATGGGCAAAGGAGATCCTAAGAAGCTGAGAGACAAAATGTCAGCACATGCATTTTTTGTGCAAACTTGTTGGAAGGAGCATAAGAAGCAGCACCCAGCTGCTTCAGTCAACTTCTCAGAGTTTTCTCAGAAGTGCCTAGAGAGGTGGAAGACCATGACTGCTAAAGAGAAAGGAAAATTTGAAGATATGCCAAAGGCAGACAAGGCCCATTACAAAAGAGAAATGAAAACCTATATCCCTCCTAAACGGGAGACAAAAAAGTTCAGGCCGGGCTCGGTGGCTCACGCCTGTAATTCCGGCACTTTGGTACGCCGAGGCCGGTGGATCACGAGGTCAGGAATCCAAAACTACCTGGCCAAGATGGTGAAACCACCTTTCTACTAAAACTACAAAAATTAGCCAGGCGCAGTGGCAGGCACCTGTAATCCCAGCCACCCAGTAGGCTGAGGCAGGAGAACCACTAGAACCCAAGTGGCAGAGGTTGCAGTGAGCAGAGATAGTGCCACTGCACTCCAGCCTGGGCGACAGCATGAGACTCCGTCTCAAAAAAAAAAAAAAAGAAAAAAAGAAGTTCAAGGATCCCAATGCACCCAAGAGGCCTCCTTCAGCCTTTTTCCTATTCTGTTCTGAGTATCGCCCAAAAATCAAAGGAGAACATCCTGGCCTGTCCATTGGTGATGTTGGAAAGAAACCGGGAGAGATGTGGAATGACACTGCTGCAGATGACAAACACCCTTATGAAAAGAACGCTGCGAAGCTGAAGGAAAAATATGAAAAGGATATTGCACATATCAAGCTAAAGGAAAGCCTGATGCAGCAAAAAAAGGGAAGTGTCAAGGCTGAAAAGGCAAGAAAATAGAAGGAAGAGGAGGAAGATGAGGAAGATGAAGAGGATAATGAGGAGGAGAAAGATGAAGATGAAGATGAAGAAGATGATGATGAATAAGTTGCTTCTGGCACAGTTTTTTTTCTTGTCTATAAAGCATTTAACCCCCCTGCAAAAAAACTCACTCCTTTTAAAGAAAAAAATTGAAATGTAAGGCTGTGTAAGATTTGTTTTTAAACTGCACAGTGTCTTCTTTTTTTGTATAGCTAACACACTGCCAAATGTGTCTTTAGATAGCCCTCTCCTGGTGGTATTTTCAGTAGCCACTAACCTTGCCTGGTACAGTACGGGGGTTGTAAATTGGCATGGAAATTTAAAGCAGGTTCTTGTTGGTCCACAGCACAAATTAGTTATATACAGGGATGGTAGTTTTTTCATCTTCAGTTGTCTCTGATGCAGTTTATACAAAATAATTGTTCTGTTAACTGAATACCACCTTGCAATTGCAAAAAATAAAAGTTGCAGCTGTTTTGTTGACATTCTGAATGCTTCTAAGTAAGTACGATTATTTTATTAGGAAAAAAAAAAAAAAAAAGAAGCTATCATGTTTATCAAGGAACTGTGGTTGGCCTCTGAGAGCCAGAAAGAAAATGGGGACCTCAGTGCTACAACTGCAAGGAGATGAATTTGCCAACAACCTGAGGAAGCTTGCAAATTGGCCTTTCCCTGGTTGAGCCTCTGATGAAATTACAGCCCATGTCAATACTTGGTCTGAAGTCTGGTGAGTCCCTGAGCAGAGGACCCAGTTAAGTTGTGCCTAGACTCTTGACCCATGGAAACCGTAAGATAATAAATGGGTGTTATTTGGGGCTGCTAAGTTCGTGGTAATTTGTTACTCAGCATAGAAAACTAGTGGAGCACCTGTCCATCACCAGAACTTTTTGACTTTTTCACTGAAATAATTCTCAAAAACTCCGCTTTTCTCCATCTCCACTACTCCACCCAGAGTAAACTGCCATCACTTCCTATCCAAATAGAGTATCTTTTGGCCTGGCACAGTGGCTCACACCTATAATCCCAGCACTTTGGGAGGCTGAGGCGGGAGGACTGCTTGAGCCCAGGAATTTGAGATCAGCCTGGGCAACATGGCGAGACCCTGTCTGTATTAAAAATCAAAAAAATTAGTCAGGCATGGTAGTGTGGACCTGTGGTCCCAGCTACTAGGCAGGCTGAGGCTGGAGGATTGCTTGAGCCTGAGAGATCAAACCTGCAGTGAGCTATGATTGCGCCAGTGCACTCCAGCCTGAGTAACAGGGCAAGACCCTGTCTCAAAAGTAAATAAATAAATAAATAAATACATTTTTAAAAATATCGCCTTAATTTCCCTGTCACATTTGCTCCTCCTATCTTAACTGGACCAAGCCACGAGAGCACCCCAGGCAAGTTAATAATTTCACATTTCTTCAACTCAACATTTTTTCAGTAGAGATGAGGAGAAATTGTCTACTGATAAAAGTGATGTATCTTTTTTTTTTTTTTTTTTTTTTGAGACAGAATCTCGCTCTGTCACCCAGGCTGGAGTGCAATGGCCTGATCTAGGCTCACTGCACCTCCACCTCCCAGGTTCAAGCGATTCTCCTGCCTCAGCCTCATGAGTAACTGGGACTACAGGCGTGTACCACCACACCCAGCTAATTTTTTGTATTTTTAGTAGAGACGGGGTTTCACCGTGTTAGCCAGGATGGTCTCTATCTCCTGACCCCGTGATCCACCCACCTCAGCCTCCCAAAGTGCTGGGATTACAGACATGAGCCACCACACCCAGCTGCATCTCTTTTTATGCCAAAACGAGAGGTTCAATATATGTGATTTTCCAAAGCAGGTAACTCCTTGGGAGGCCCATTAAACCACTTAAAATTTAAACAACAGGCTGGGCACAGTGGATCACACCTGTAATCCCAGCACTTTGGGAGGCTGAGGTGGGAGGATCACTTAAGCCCAGGAGTTCAAGACCAGCCTGGGCAACATAGTGAGAACCCATCTCTATTAATTAAAAAAAAAATTTTTTAATCACTCATTTTCTGTAAATAGCGCAACCTATTGTATTACGTAGGTTCAGACTTTCAGCTTAATGTACTTAATGGCAGTTCTTGGCTGACTCGTATCACATTTGGAGGAACAGTTGGTACAAGTGTATCACAAGTTTTTAATTTTAAGAAAGAACAATTTGACTGGGCACGGTGGCTCATGCCTGTAATCCCAACACTTTGGGAGGCTGAGGTAGGTGGATCACCTGAGGTCAGGAGTTCGTGACCAGCCTGGCCAACATGGCAAAACCCTGTCTCTACTAAAAATACAAAAATTAGCATGGCATGGTGGCACACACCTGTAGTCCCAGCTACTCGGGAGACTGAGGCAGGAGAATCACTTGAACTCGGGAGGCAGAGGTGTCGGTGAGCCGAGATAGCACCACTGCACTCCAGCCTGGGCAACAGAGTGAGACTCTGTCTCAAGGAAAAAAAAAAAGAAAGAAAGAAAGAAAGAGCAAGTTATCTTTTTCTTTCTCTGTTGCTCAAGATTTGAATGCCAAATCTGAAGTCATGAAGATTTACCTCATGTTTTCTTCTAATAGTTTTATCATTTACATTTATGTTGTTGATCCAGTTTGAATTAGTTTTTGCATGTGGAATGAGGCAAGGGTATGAATTCATGTTTTCTTTTGCATGTGGTTATCCCGTTGTCTCACCAGAATCTGTTAAAGAGACTCTTCTTTCCTCCCATTAAATGGTACCCTGGTCAAAAATCAATTGACCATAGACGTTTGGTTTTATTGCTAAACTCTCAATTCTATTTTATTGATCTATATGTGTCTGTCTTTATACAAGTACCACACTTCAGCCTGGGCAATATAGTGAGACCTCAAGTCTCAAAAAAAAAAAAAAAATTTTTTTTTTTTTAATTAGCCAAATGTGGCAGTGGGCACCTATAGTCCCATCTACTTGGGAGGCTGAGATGGGAAAATCACTTGAGTTCAGGGCCCAGGGGCTACAGTGAGCCAAAATTGTGCCACTGCACTCCAGCCTAGATGACAGAGTTAGGCCCAGTCTCAAAAACACCTTCCTGGGCAGCCTGGATGGTAGAGCCAGACTCCGTCTCAAAAAAAAAAAAAAAAAAAAAAAAAAAAAAAAAAACAAAACACCTTCCTGGGAAATTTGGAAATCAGGAAGTGTGAGTCTTTCCATTTTCTTTTTCTTTTTTAATATTGTTTTGGCTATTCAGAGGTCCCTGCAGTTTTTTGGGTTTTGTTTTTTGGTGTTTTTTTTTTCTTTTCTTTTTGAGACGGAGTCTTGCTCTGTTGCCCAAGCTGGAGTGCATGGCGTGATCTCAGCTCACTGCAGCCTCTGCTTCCCGGGTTCAAGCAATTCTCCTGCCTCAGCCTCCCAAGTAGCTGGGACTACAGGTGCACACCGCCATGCCTGACTAATATTTGTATTTTTAGTAGAGATGGGGTTTCACCATGTTGGCCAGGATGGTCTTGATCTCCTGACCTCGTGATCCACCCACCTCAGTCTACCAAAGTGCTGGGATTACAGGCAAGAGCCACTGCACCTAGCCGGTCCCTGCAGTTTTATAGGAACTTGAGGATAAGTTTCAATTTCTCCAAAAAAAGGACCATTGGAATTTTGATAGGGATTACACTGAATCTGTAGATTGCTTTGGGGAATATTGCCATCTTAACAATATTAACACTCCCAACACATGAACATGGGATGTCTTTCCATTCATTTAGGTCTTCCTTAGTTTCTTCCATCAATGTTTTTAGTTTTTGGTGTACAAGTCTTTCACCTCCTCAGTTATATTTATTCCAAGGTAATTTGTTCTCTCAGATGCTACTGTAAATTGAATTGTTTTCTTAATTTCCTTTTCAGATTGTTCGCTGCTAGCATAAAGAAATAGAACTGATGTTTGTGTGTTGGCCTTGCAGCAACTTTGCTGAATTCCTTTACCAGCTGTAGTAGGTTTCTGAGGTTCTATGGGATTTTCTATAAAGAGAGCCATGTCTTCTAAAAATCATGGTGGTTTTACTTCTTATTTTGCTATTTGGAGGCCTTTTATTTATGTTTCTTGCCTAATTGCTGTGTCTAGGATTTCCAGTATAATGTTGAATAGCACAGATGACAACAGACATCTTTGTCTTGTTCCTGATTCTAGAAACTTTAAGCTTTTAGTCTTTTACCATTGAGAATAATGTGTTGTGGAGTTTTTTCCGTAAATGTCCTTTATCATGTAAAGGAAGTTCCCTTTTATCTTAACTCATTCTGCTGCTATCACAGAATACGTTAGAGTGATTAATTTACAAATAATAGAAATGTATTTCTGCCAGGCACAATGGCTCATCCCTATAATACCAACAGTTTGGGAAGCCAAAGTGGGAAGACTGTTTGAGGCCAGGAGTTCAAGACCAGCTCAGGTAACATAGTGAGGCCTTATCTCTGTTAAACATTTAAAAATTAGCTAGGCATGATGGCAGGCACCTATAGTCCCAGCTACTTGGGAAGCTGAAGTGGGAGGACTGATTGAACCAAGGAGTTTGAGGCTGCAGTGAACCAGAATCTTGCCACTGCACTCCACCCTGGGCAACAGAGCGAGACCCTGTCTCCTTGCCACCAAAAAGAAGAAAGAAATTTACCTCTCACAGTTCTGGAGGCTGGGAAGTCCAAGACCAAAATGCCAGAAGATTTGGTGTTTGGTGAGGGCCTATTCCATAGATAGCATTTTCTTGAGGCATCCTCACAGTAAGCAGGAAAAGGTAGACGGGCAAAAGGAGATCAACATGGTGTCCTCACACAGCAGAAGAGATTGAAGGGGAAAGGGGAGCCAGTTAGTTCTCTCAAGCCCTTTTATGAGGGCACTAATAACCTCCTTCAGGCCCCACATCTTAATTCTACTGCACTGGGGTTGAGTTTTAACACATGAATTTTGGAGGAATACACACATTCAAATCACAGCACCCACTATTTCTAGTGTTCTGAGTTTTTATCATGAAAAGGTGCTAAATTTTATCAAATGTTTTTTCTGCATCTATTGAGATGATCATGTTTTTCCTGTCATTTTGCTATTGTGGTATATCACATTGATTGATTTCCTTGTGTTGAACCACTCTTGGTTTCTGGGATAAATTCCACTTAGACATGGTACATGATTCATATATATATATATATATATATTTTTTTTTTTTTTTTTTTTTGAGACAGGGTGTCATTCTGGTTGCCCAGGCTGTAGCACAATGGTGCAATCTCAGCTCACTGCAATCTCTGCCTCCCGGGTTCAAGTGATTCTCATGTGTCAGTCTCTGTAGCTGGAATTACAGGCACACGCCATCACACCAGCTAATTTTTGTATTTTTGTAGAGATGGGGTTTCACTATGTTGGCAAGGCTGGTCTCAAATTCCTGACCTCTAGTGATCCTCCTGCCTCGACCTCCCAAAGTGCTGGGATTACAGGCACAAGCCACCACACCCAGCCAATTCTTTAAAGTGCTATTGGATTTGGTTTGCTAGTATTTGGTTGAAGATTCCTTCTGTCTATATTCATAAGAGATATTGGCCTGAATTTTGCTTCTCTCATGGCATCTTTGTCTGGATATGAGAGCAATACTGGCCTCATAGAATGTGTTAGAAGATGTTCGTTCCTCTTCCATTTTTTGGAAAAGTTTGAGTAGAGTTGGTGTTAATTCTTCTTTAAATTGGCTAAAAATGTGTTGTTCAATTTCCCTATCTTTGTGAATTTTCCAGTTTTTCTTCTGCTATTTATTTCTATCTTCATTCCATTGTGGTTGAAAAGGGTACTTTGTATGATTTTAATTTTTTTAATGTATTGAGAATCATTTTCTGGCCTAGCATATGTTCTTTCCTGGAGATTGCTCCATGTACACTTGAGAAGTATATTCTGCTGTTGTTAGGTGATCTGTATGTCTGCAGTCTAGTTAGTTTACAGTGTTCTTCAAGTCCTCTATTTCCTTGCCAATCTTCTGTCTAGGTGTTCAATCTATTATTGAAAGTAGGATATTGAAGTCTCCAACTATTATTGTAGAACTATTTTTCCCTTTAATTCTGTCCATATTTGCTTTATATATTTTGGACTCTTGTTTGATGTGTTTATGTTTATAATTATTATATTTTCCTGATGAATTGATCCTATTATCAATATAAATATTTTTTGTCTCTTATAACAATTCTTGACTTAAAATATATTCTTTCTGATACTAACATAGCCATTCCAGCTCTATTTTGGTTACAATTTGCATAGAATATCTTTTTTTTTTTTTTTCAAAGACACAGTCTTACCCTGGCACCCAGACTGGAATGTAGTGGCACAAACACAGTTTACTGTAGCTCACTGCAGCCATGGCTGTGTAGTATTCCTGGGCTAAAGCAATCCTTCCACCTCAACCTCTCCAGTAGCTGGAACCACAGGTGTGCACCACCATTCCTGGCCATTTTTTTTTTTAAATTTTTAGTAGAGACAGGGTATTGCCATGTTACCTAGGCTGGTCTCAAACTCCTGGCTCAGGTGATCTTCCTGGCTTGGCCTTCCAAAGTGCTGGGATTGGCCAGGCATGGTGGCTCACGCCTGTAATAACAGCATTTTGGGAGGCTGAAGTGGGTGTATCACTCGAGGTCAGGAGTTCGAGACCAGCCTGGCCAACATGGTGAAACCCCATCTCTACTTAAAATACAAAAAAAATTAGCTGGGGTGTGGTGGCACCCACCTGCAGTCCCAGCTACTTGGGAGGCTGAGGCAAGAGAATCGCTTGAACCCCAGAGGCAGAGGTTGCAGTGAGCTGAGATCATACCACTTCACTCCAGCCTGGGCAACAGAGCAAGACTCCGTCTCAAAAAAAAAAAAACAAAAGACAAAGTACTGAGATTACAGGTATAAGCCACTGTGCCCAGCCCCAGAATATATTTTTCCATTCTTTTATTTTCAACCTATTTGCATCTTTGGATCTTAAGTTAGTCTCTAGTAAAAGCATATAGTTGGATCATTTTTTAAAAATTCATTTTGCTGGCCAGGCACAGTGGCTCACGCCTATAATCCCAGCACTTTAGGAGGCTGAGGCAGTGGATCACTTGAGGTCAGGAGTTTGAGACCAGTCTGGCCAACATGGTAAAATCCCACCTCTACTAAAAATACAAAAAATATATATATATTAGCCAGGTGTGGTGGCACGCGCCTGTAGTCCCAGCTACACAGGAGGCTGAGACAGGAGAATTGCTTGATCCCAGGAGGTGGAGGTTGCAGTGAGCCAAGATCGCACCACTGCACCTCAGCCTGGGTGACAGAGCAAGACTCTGTCTCAAAAAAAAAAAAATTCATTTTGCCAATCTCTGTCTTTTAATTAAGTTTAATCTAGTTACATTTTTAATGATTATTGATAATAAAGAACTTACCTCTACCATCATGCTATTTGTTTTCCTTTTTTTTTTTTTTTTTTTACTTTTAATTTAGGTTCAGGGGTACATGTGCAAGCTTGTTACACAAATTGTTGTAAATTGCATGTCATGGGGGTTTGGTGTAGAAATTGTTTCATTATCCATGTAATAAGCATAATACTCAATAGGTAGTTTTTTTGATTCTCACCCTCCTCCCACCCTTCACCCTCAAGTAGGCCCCAGTGTCTCTTGTTCCCTACTTTGCGTCCATATATACTCAATGTTTAGCTCCCACTTACAAGTAAGAACATGTGGTATTTGGTTGTCTTTTTTTTTTTTTTTTTGAGATGGAGTTTCCCTCTCTCACCCAGGCTGGAGTTCAGTGGCCCAATCTCAGCTCGCTGCAACCTCTACCTCCCACGTTCAAGCGATTCTCCTGCCTCAGTCTCCCGAGTAGCTGGGATTACAGGCACATGCCACCACAGCTGGCTAATTTTTGTATTTTTAGTAGAGATGGGATTTCATCATGTTGGCCAGGCTGGTCTCAAACTCCTGACCTCAGTTGATCCACCCACCTCAGCCTCCCAAAGTGCTGGAATTACAGGCGTGAGCCACTATGCCTGGCTCCTTCACGTTTTGAAAGAACATTGAACAGGCTACAATATTCCTGGTTGACAGGTTTTTTTCTTTCAGCACTTTCAAGATATCATCATTACACTGCCTTCATGGTTTCTGATGAAAAGTTAGCTGTTGTTCTTATGCAGGATCCATGTAAATGATGAGTCACTTCTCTTTTTCACTTTAAAGAATTTCTCTTATTTTTGGTTTTCAACAGTTGACTATAATGTGTCTCAGTGTGAATCTCTGAGTTTATCCTGCTTTAAGTTTGTCAAGCTCATTAGATGTGTTGATTCACATGTTTTACCACATCTGGGAACTTTGTGGCCATTACGTGTTTAAATATTTTTCCTTCCCCTTTCTCTCTCTCTTCTCTTTCTGTAACTCCCATAACATGTGTTTTGATATGCTTAATTTGTGTCCCACATGTCCAATAGGCTCTGTTCAATTGTTTTCTTTTTGTTCCTCAAACTGGGTGATTTTAACTGCCCTATCTTCAATTTCACTGATTCTTCTGCCTGCTCAAATGTGCTGTTGACCCCCTCTAGTAATTTTTGTACTTCAGCTATTGTACTTCTCAGTTCCAAAATTTTTATTTGGTTCCTTTTTATTATTTCTATCTCTTTATGATATTCTATACTTGTATATACATCATTCTCCTGATTTTCATTAGCTATTCTTCATGGTTTCCATGAGCTCTTTTCTTTTTTCCTTCAGCATATTTAAGACAGTTAAGTCTTTTTATGTAAGTCCAATGTCTGGGCTCTTCACAGATAGTTTCTATCAACTATCATACTTTCATTTTATGTTGCATACTTTATAATTTTCTGATGAGAACTGGAAATTTTGAATATTGAAATTGTAACCCTTGAAATTAGATTTTCTCTTTTGTCTCAGTTTCAGGGATTATCATAGCTTGAAGAAAGCTACAGTCATCTATTTATTTCATTCCTTTTCCAAACTATGTCGCAAAGACTATATTCCTTGGCATGTGTAGTCACTAAAGACTCTTACTATTTCTGCAGTCAACCAGTGACCTAACAGAGATTTCCTTAAATTCCTGGATCCAAAAAAGAAAAGGGCTGTTTTTTCTCTTTTAATCCCCTCCATCACTTAGGAGGCTGAGGCAGGAGGATTGCTTGAGCCCAGGAATTTGAGCCTAGTCTGAGTAACATAGCAAGACCTCATTTTTTCTTTTTCCTTTTTTTTTTTTTTTTTTTTTTTTTTTTTTGAGATAAGAGTCTCACTTTGTCACCCAGGCTAGAGTGCAGTGGCATGATCTTGGCTCACTGCAGCCTCCACCTCCCAGGTTCAAGCAATTCCCCTAGCCTCAGCCTCCCGAGTAGCTGGGATTACAGGCGCATAACCAAGCCCAGCTAATTTTTTTCATTTTTAGTAGAGATGGGGTTTCACCATGTTGACCAGGCTGGTCTCGAACTTCTGACATCAAGTGATCTGCCCACCTCAGCCATGTAGCTCAGCGGTGTGAGCCACCGCGCCTGGCCAGGACCTTATCTTAAAAAAAAAAGAAAAAAGAAAAGAAAAGAAAAGAAAAGAAAAGGCCGGGCGCGGTGGCTCAAGCCTGTAATCCCAGCACTTTGGGAGGCCGAGACGGGCGGATCACGAGGTCAGGAGATCGAGACCATCCTGGCTAACACGGTGAAACCCCGTCTCTACTAAAAATACAAAAAAAAAAAAAACTAGCCGGGCGAGGTGGCGGGCGCCTGTAGTCCCAGCTACTCCGGAGGCTGAGGCAGGAGAATGGCGCAAACCCGGGAGGCGGAGCTTGCAGTGAGCTGAGATCCGGCCACTGCACTCCAGCCCGGGCTACAGAGCAAGACTCCGTCTCAAAAAAAAAAAAAAAAAAGAAAAAAACGGAGCTTTTTTAATCCCCTCCACCAATGAGAAAACCATTTCAGCTCAGCCCATGGAGGCTGAAACAATGGCCAACCTCTGTGGTGGCCCCCTTAGCAAACTGTAAGGTATATCAAAACACACAAGCCTGATTTTTGGAGGACAAGGTTCTTGTAGCCCACCCTCACATCGCCAAGCACATCAGGGATACAGACTGCCATCTCTACAACTGGATGCTGCTGGGAAGTATTCACCAAAATTCACCAGCCTCTTTCTTCATCAAGTACTCCCTTCAATGCTGCAAGTGCTCCACTAGAATCTAGAGCTCCAAATAGTTGGTTCTGACAGTTCTTGCCAGCTCAATAGTTGTTTCGGTGAAGGGATCAATTCTACTCTGCCATCTTCCATGACATCACTCTTCCCCCACCCCACCACATTAGTCTTTATCCCATTGGAAACAGATGGCACCCTCAAGATAGGATAATTTGAGGAGAATGTATTTAAGAAGGATTCTTTACAAAAGTGTGGATGTAGGGGAGCCACAAGAGAGAATACAGTAACCTAGGACTAATAGCAGCCAAGCTGATACTATCCCTAAGCCCAAAAGGTTGAGGAGAGGGATCAGGACCGGAAAGGAAGGAAAGAGTTGTGCTGAGGTGGCCACCTTGAAAGGAGCAGTGACATTTGGTTGAAGAACAAGGCCAGCCTGAGGCGACCTCAAAAGATGAAGGAAGCCCAAGATTAAAGAGCCTGATACTACTCTTTTGCCTCCTCCTCCTCCTACTACTACTACTTCTGTTCCCCCTCCTCCTGCTGGGGCTCCTTATGGCCAACCAAACACCAAGGCGTAAGGGAGTCCAGTCGATAGAAGGGTGAAAAAGGATGAAGAGTGGATGTGGAGGACTAACTGGAGAATGGCCAGACAGCCACTCCAACCCCAAAATTACCTCTAGCCTCTATCTTCAAGACTGAATGCAGCAAATTTCTGGCTATTTAAGAACAGCCACTTTCCAAACGCAACTGGAGGATTCTTCCCTGGAGAGAAGACCTCCCAATATCAACATTCGACATCTGGCACATCATCTATGCAACTTACGGTCAACCTAGTGCTTCTCAAAACGTAATGTGCACTTGAATTGCCTGGTGATGTTGTTAAAATGCAGATTCTAAATCTGTAGGTACAGTGAAGAATACAGGAGAACCTAGGGTTCTCCATTTCCAATGAGCTCCCAGATGATGTCAATGCTGCTGGCCCTTTTTGAGTAGCAAGGAGCTAGTCAACTCATCTTGCCCAAACACTTAAGAGTCTCCACTCAGCTTTTTATTGTCTCATCCTTAAATATGAATAGATCGCTAGAGTAGACAGAAGTTTGACATGGCCATTAACATGAGAGTAGCCAAAATAAATTAACATTTAAAACGACCCAAGGAAACAGAGACAAAGTAGAGAGAAGAAAAACTAAAAACAAATTCACTATTATAATATCCTCACAGACAGGAAAACACGCCTGTCCATAAAACCAGGATAGAATAATATGGAAAAGAGACAGTCAGCAGGAAAAAAAGGTCTTGGGAATTAAAAATAAGAAAACTGAAAGTTCAGTCTTGGGCAACATAAGAAGACCTCATCTCTACAAAAAATCAAAAAATTAGCCAGATGTGGTAGCACAAGTCTGTGGTCCCAGCTACTTGGGAGGCTGAGGCGGGAGGCTCGCTTGAGCCCAAGAGGTCGAGGCTGCAGTGGGCTGAGATTGCCCACTGCACTCTAGCCTGGGCAACAGAGCGAGACCCTGTCTCAAAAACAAAAAACAAAAAAAAGTTAAAATGGCTGAAGATAATGCAAGAAGATATTCCACAAAAATAGAAAAACGAAAAACAAACAATGGGTTGCTTTAGAGTTCAGTTTTGCGAGATGAAAAGAAGGTTTCGTTTTTTGTGTTTTTTCTTTAAGACAAGTTCTCGCTCTGTTGTAAAGGCTAGAGTGCAGTGTCATGATCCTAGCTCACTGCAGCCTAAAACTCCTGGGCTCAAGCAATCCTCCCTGCTCATCCTCCCAAAGTACTGGGATTACAGGCATGAGCCACCATGCTCAGCTCTATGAATTTCTATTTTGAATCAGTGCTCAGTACAACAAATTAAGAAAGTGGTACAATAAAGCAAATCATTATAAAATTTCTAACCAACAAGTTAAAGACAGAATCCTAAGGCTTCCACAGATGGGGGAGATGTAACAGACAAAGGATCAGAAATATGAATAGGAATTACACTTTTTTAATAGCAACCCTAGAAGGTGTAAGAAAATGTAGTATACCTTCAAAATAAAAAGAGAAAATTATTTTCAAACTTGAATATCTAGCCCAACAACGCATCAAATGTTAAATAGAAGTAAGATATTTTCAAATATGCAAAGATTCTAACAACATATCTCCCCCATCTCCCTTTCTTAGGAAGTTACTAGAGGAGATGCTTTAGCAAAACAAGGAAGTAAAACAAGAGGAAGACATGGGATCCAGGAAATGGGCAAAACCACCCCAGAACAGCAATGAAGGAAGATTCCAGAATGACAACTATACAGCAAGTCTAGTGAGCAGCCAGTCCAGACTGAAACAAGAGGAAGGCAGGCTCTGGGACAAAAACTCCAAAGAAAAAGTGGAACTTATATACTGAGTATATCGAAAACATTATTGCTAGACTTTTCGATACAGTCTTAGAGGATTTGAGGTGAAAATCCAACTGTAAATACTGTTTATAGAAAATCAGACAAATGAGAGAAAAAAGGCAATAATTAACCCTAAGAAAAATGAAGGGCCATGTAAACTAGAAGTCATGATTGTAGTGTGTTTCTTAGCTCATCACTAAACAATATTTGCATACATAATAATTTTAATACAGCTGGGCACAGATTATTGGTTTAACCAAAAGTTGTTACACAGCTATATGGTGGGAAGCAGAAGTGATACAGTCAAGTCCTTCTCTACCGTGTCAGGAAGTCAACACATAATGCTAAAAATTAACAAACCAAGAAATAATGGTACAAACATTTACTTAGAAATACAAAGGTAGGCCAGGCACGGTGACTCATGCTTGTAATCCCAGCACTTTGGGAGGCTGAGGCAGGCAGATCGCTTGAGTTCAGGAGTTCGAGGCCAGCCTAAACAACATAGTGAAACCCTGTCTCTACTAAAAATTCAAAAATTAGCTGGGCATATTGGTGGCCACCTGTAGTCCCAGCTAGTTGGGGTCTGAGGCCAGAGGATTGCTTGGGCCCGGAGAAATCGGGGCTGCAGTGAGCGAAGAGCACGCCACTGCACTCCAGCCTAAGTAACAAAGTGAAACCCTGTCTCAAAAAAAAAAGAAAGAAAGAAAGAAAGAAAGAAAAAATTATGAAGGTAAATATCAGGATGAATTTGTGAAAGAGTTGAGCATATTGCCTCCAAAGAGTAGGACAGGGAACTGCTTTTTTCATTACAAGCATTTTAGTATTATAAGTATATATATTTTAAACAATTTATAAACATTATTTTAGTTCAATAGTCATTAATGTTAAAAAGTTAGCATATCGGTCGGGCACGGTGGCTCACGCCTGTAATCCCAGCACTGTGGAAGGCCAAGGCAGGTGGATCACTTGAACCCAGGAGTTTGAGACCAGCCTGACCAATATGGCCAAACTCCGTCGCTACAAAATGTACAAAAATTAGCCCAGCATGGTGGCGTGTGTCTACAGTTCCAGCTATTCGGGAGGCTGAGGCGGGAGGATCACCTGAGCCCGGGAGGCAGGCAGTGAGCAGAGATAGCAAAGTCACTCCAGCCTGGGTGACAGAGTGAGACACCGTCTCAAATAAAAAAAAAAAAAAGGCCAGGCGTGGTGGCTCACGCCTGTAATCCCAACACTTTGGGAGGCTGAGGCTGGAGGATCACAATGTCAGGAGTTTGAGACCAGCCTGGCCAACACAGTGAAACCCCATCTCTACTAAAAATACAAAAAAATTAAACGGGCGTGGTGGCAGGCACCTGTAATTCCAGCCACCTGGGAGGCTGAGGCAGGAGAATCACTTGAACCGGGGAGGCAGAGGTTGCGGTGAGCCGAGATCATGCCATTGCACTCCAGCCCGGGCAACAGTGCAAGACTCTGTCTCAAAAAAAAAAATTAATTAATTAATTAAATTAGCGTATAATTTTGGGGGATCAGCAGTATCCTGAAGTTCATCCATAGCCCGTTAAGTAATGTTTCAAAGGACTATCTGTGCCTTAATGATAGGAGCTAGTTTCTTGTTCATTTTTTTATCCCCACCCCAAACACATAACAGAAAATAAATTATTTCCTTGTATGTGGAAGGGACTCAGCTAAGTTTATTACATTCTCCCCGGAGGAGGGAAAACACAAAACAAGGCACTAAGGCAGATGGTGCGGATGTAGCACAAAGAGGAGTTAAGATTCCGCACTCAGGTAACAAGGAGGGTGTATCTCTGCCAGAGGTACTGGAAGGTTTCAAAAGCAGAAAAAAATGTGTTCTGGACACCTGGACGTAGAATTGGAGGCATCACAGAAACACAGGGAGGCCCATCTAAGTTGCCTATTCACCCAGGTGACCTCTCATTCCTTTCCTTAATTGTCCTTTTAATAATACGGGGAATTTCACGCAAGGAAAGTGTCCTCTTCTCGCCCCAGCGGGCAAGGGGGTTCCTCCGGCGCAAGTTCCGGCCCCAGCTACTCCCACGTCCCACAGGTCTCCTGCCTTTTGGCACGTACACTCCTCACCACTCGCTGCTTCCGCATCCCTACTCTGATCCTCTCCCCATGCATCTCTACCTCCTTACACAATTGAGAATTTTATTGTCTGTTTCCTCTACCAGACTATAAGTTCCACGAGGGCAGGGCCTCATCTATTTCATTTACCACTACATCCCCAGTATAGAGCAAGAGCCCATGAAAATGTTTGTTGGAGAAATGAATGTGTGATGGTGTCGCTGGACAGCTATACCTGGAAAGAAAAAGAGGCACCCCCAGCAAACAAGCTGGGAGCAAAGAAGCCCGCTGGGAGACTACAAGGGCGAGCTTCTTGCGAGGTCTCTGAAATGACAAGACCGGAAGAACGGAGTTGGATCTCTGGGACAAGCGGGAGTGAGAAGCTGGACAGTCAGGCAAGCCTCGGGGAATGACAGCTCCGCGGGGGACGGCTGTAGACGTAAGGGGGTCTGTGAGAAAGTAGAGGGTGGGGTGGCGGCATCACACATACGCAAGCGCAGTCTCCGTTTCCTCCGGCGCGCCTGCGCTCGCGTTCACGAGGGGTTGAAGCGGAAATGGCGCCGCGGGGCCGCGCGTCCAGGCGGCGAGCGGAAGTGGGTGTGAGAGCGGAAGTGGCCGGCTACAGCCGGGGGCTGGGCGGGGACTGGGCTTGTCGGTGAAGCGGCAGTGGCGGCGGCGGCGGCGGCGGCGGCTCGGCAGGCGGGTTCAGGCTTTGGGGGCCAGGTCGGTTGGTTGGTTGGTTGGGTGGGTGGGTGGGTGGGTGGGTGTCTCCACAGTCTGCGTGCGTGGGCCAGCGCGTGCGTCTTACCCTTCCCTCCATCCCGGCCCCTCTCCCCTTCTCCCCTAACCTCCTACCCCACCCAGGTCCCTTCAGGGGGCAGCAGGGCCGCTTCCTCCGTCTTTCCCTCCCTTACCCACCCTCACCGGCCCTTGTTTCTCCTTCCCCTCCTCGGGGCAGCCGCCGCCATGATCCTGCTGGAGGTGAACAACCGCATCATCGAGGAGACGCTCGCGCTCAAGTTCGAGAACGCGGCCGCCGGGTGAGCGCGCGCCCGGGGCCAGGGGTGGCGGGGGAGGCAGAGTTGACCCCAGCTAATCCCCAGTGTCGTCCAGTCCCCCAGACCTGGAGGAGAGAAATGGGGTGCCTGGCAGGGTGTAGGGGCTGCCCCAGCGGGGTAGACGTGGGAGGCGACTGGGCGCGGCCGGGCGAGGGACAGAGATGCGTGGGGAGAGGCTCAGAGGAGGGATGCGGAAGCAGCGAGTGGTGAGGGCTGTGCGTGCCAAAGGGCAGGAGACCTGTGGGACGTGGGGGACGCTGGGGCCGGAACTCGCGCCGGAGGAGCCCCCTGCCCGCTAGGGCGAGAAGGGGACCCCTTCCCTGCGTGAAATTCCCTGGCATTGTTCTGAACCCAGAGAGAGCCTGTTTGGAATTGGGTTGGAAGGAGTTTTCAGGAATTCCCAGGACTGGAGGAGGAAAGGAGATGCAGGCCCACGTCGCCACCAGCATTCTCGTTCCCCACTGCCGTCTGCTCTAAAAGGAGCAGAAGAGAAGACTGAAAGCCGACCCAGTCTTAGAGCCGGAAAAACGCGATCTCTGGTTTCCCTTTCCCGAACCCTTCTGTGAGAGACACTGGGCCGTTTTGTTACATAGTTTTCAAGCAAAGCTAATTGTCCCTTGCTCCACACCCGTTCCTTATCTCTCCTTTGAGGTTCTAATGCTCTCTCCTCGCCCACTAGCCGTTATCTGGTTATCTTGTAAATTCTTACATCAAGACCCTTGGTCTGTGATTTCTTCCGTTGTAGCCTTGGCCCAGTTACACACTTCAAAGCCTCCAGAATCTATAAAGTTCTTAGATAACCTCTCTTTACAGTTGGACTTTTTAAAAGATGGGCTTAGGTCGTATTTCCAAGGCAGCCTTCTCTGCCAAACACAAGAATCAGTAGAAGACAACCTCCTCCTCCAAAGCTGCTTTGCTTTTCTAATATATTTAAAACATGAGCTAAGGGTTTTGGGTTCTAATTTTTGGTGGCCTATGGCCAATCCCCTTGCCTCATTTCCCTATCTATAAGCACGGGGCTTCACATCTGGGTTTCACAGTTGAGGAAATAAGAGCAGACTGTTTCTGGTGAACTGGGAGCTAGTAATAGGAAAGTACTTGGAGATCCACAGATGGGAAAAGATTGGTAGAGGGGAATTTTTAAGTGGTCATAATGTACTTGTGGCTTGGAGGCATTAAAAAGTATTAACTACCATTTAAATTGAATATATAGTATGTCCTGTCTCCTTTATAAGGCAACAGATTTTATCTGTAAAACAAAGCACTACTTTCCTTGAAGTAATATATGTAGTGAGCAGTACTGTTTCCTGCCAGGGGCTGCAGTTGCTTATATTTTAGGCTGACTTGCTGCTTTCTTGTGTTAGCCTCTCTTACCAGTTTCTTTGCATTTTAGATATTCAAATGAATCAGCCCAGAGTCTTATTTTGGGTAATTGTTGTATACTTTTTTCTGAGCAGTGTAGCACATAGGAGGAAGTTGAATTAACTTCTGCATTTTCATAACTGATCTTAATGCATTCTCAGGTCCAGACTAGCAAAGAATGAGACCTGGGCGGTTATAAGCTGATCTACAAGATAAATGGCTGTGTATTTGCAAGAAGAGGCATGTCTTTTAACATAGGAGTACATTCTCGTCTATTTGTGTATTAATGACTTGTGATTCCAAAATATGGCCCATTATTCGGAACTTCAGTTCTTTTTCTTTTAAAAAATTATTCTTAAAAGAAGCAGCTAGCCATTTCGGAGGGATTAAATAGGCCCTCAGGTCTGGAAGAAAAACGTTAGGACTTGCAGGACATTTTTTTTTTTCCCCCGAGACAGACTCACTGTCTGGAATGCAGTGGCGCGATCTCTGCTCACTGCAACCTCGCCCTCCCAGGCTCAAGTGATTCTTATGTCTCAGCCTCCCAAGTAGCTGGGATTATAAGCACGCGCCACCACACCCGGCTAATTTTTGTATTTTTAGTAGAGATGGAGTTTCACCATGTTGGCCAGGCTGGTTTCAAACTCCTGGCCTCAGGTGATCCGCCCACCTCGGCCTCCCGAAGTGCTGGGATTACAGCACCGCGCCTGTCCTCATTTTTTACAAAGATTTGCATTGTAGGGAACTTGTATGGGGGTGCACTGCTGTGTGTGCTTGTGCACATGTACGGGTGTGTGTGTGTATAAATTTAGGCTTTCGTTCTGGCCCATCTCCCTCTTTGAGATTTGGTTTTCAATAAGGCGGCTCAGAACATTCTGCTGAGAATTTGAAACTTTGAAAGTCTTTTAAAAGACCACAATATCCTGCCTAGTAGGCAGGGCTCTCCTGGGATTACAGATATATCACCCAGCAGAGCCCGAATGAAGCAAGCGGAAATTACCAGGCATCCCAGTAAGGTAAAGCAAGGTGCATGCCTATTCCAGAACTTCAGCAAAGTTTGCCCAGTGTGGTTATCATAAACATGTATGGGATTCTACCAGTGCTCAGCCCAGGCAGCAACAGAAAAAAGCGGCCTTTCTGAGAGCCTATTAGCCAAGTTAGGGAGGTGCTAAAGGGTGAAAGGTGTTGGGGTGGAGATCAGAGAAAGAGATTAAAGAATGGGAATAATTTGGAGGAGAAACCCCGGAGATTTGAAAGGCTTTGCTGGTGTGGGAACCTGCTAGGAGAGGTCAGCTCCACCCTACTTTTTGCACTTCTCAGAATAAACCAGTTGGGGAAATTACAGTTCAGAGCAGCCTTTTCCAGAGTGCATCTTCCATCTCTGTGTTGTCCAATAGGATAGCCATACAAGTGACCTTTTTAAATAAAAAGGTGAAGTAAAATTGAGTTCCTCAGTCACACTAGCCACATTTTTAGTGTTCATTTGCCACATGTGGCTAGTAGCTGTTGTATTTAGCACAGACATGGAACATATCCATTATTGCAGAAAGTTCTATTAGCACTGTTCCAGCTTCTGAAAATGAAAGCATGAGGTGGTCTTAAAAATAGTTCTGTGGCATATACTTCAGAATAGAGTTACATTAATTTTTCTTTTGAAGTGTTTTGTTTTGTTTTGTTTTGTTTTAATGATTCCTCTCAGATCATCCTGCTGGATCTTCTCACCAGTGGCCTCCTACTAAAAGTATCACCTTTCTTCTGGGTAAAGCAGTGCTGTCATCTAAACTGTTTAAGAGTACATTTGGTCATGATAACCTTTTAATTTGGAGGCAGTTCAGCAAAGCCTAAGGATCATTCCAAACAGATTGCTTTTTAATTTTTTCCTACCGCACTTCTGGGAAGTGGCTTATTGAAACAACCCATATGTTGTCACAAAATAATAATTATTGGTAAATTGTCTTCCTAGCAGCCTGCAAACTAAGAGAACGTGACTGACTTAAAAGCTATGCCCAACACTGTAAATAACCTCATGCACAGGTCTTAACAGCATTGCTTTTTCATTTGGGAATTCTTACCCAGACCCTCAAAGCAAAAGTAATCAGGCAAATTAATTTAATTATTTCGTTAGTGTACGTACCAAGAACCGTTTCATACTGAGAAGCTAGGCCTGTCAACTTATCTGGAGTCTGGAGTCCAAAATTGAGGAAATTCTGTCAGATGCAAATTGCTATTGGATTTAAGTGTGTGCTGGCTCCTTGCCACAGCCAGTACATATTGTGGGGAGCTGTGGTTCCGTGAGGGGGAGTGAAACTCAGTAAGCAAGCAGTGCCAGTTGGGGTGGGTGAGGATGGTGGGAAGAGAAATTTGAAAAAGGAATAAATTAAATCTTGCTGATACTCTGTTCTCATTCCCAAATATATTACATATGTCCTCAGAGAGACAGGCTGGTTTGGAGTGATTTGGAATTAGGACATTGTTTAAGCATTTAGAAGAAATGGAATGTTGTGTCCAACTCGATAAGAAGACCTGGTTGGTCTTTTTACAGGTCACTGTAGTTAATTACACACTGCCACCTGTCCTGTGGCCTACTTGGGACCACTTTGGTCATGAAGTCCCAGAGCTGTGCTGGACCAAACTGATAACTCCTTAAGGGCCGGGTGTATCACTTTAATCATCTTTGTTTCCCCAGCATCCTCATTATATATATAGTCAGCTCAGTAAATTGGTTTGTTGAAGAAATGAATGAAGCCAGATAGAATGATTCCTGTTTCTTTAGGAGCTGGCATTTTTCTGACATTGAGTAAATCAGCTTTTAGGTCTCTTTGTTCTCCATATTTTGAGATATGGCTTAGCAGAGAATAGGACCTCCTCTTACCTAATATGATCTATTTTTGTAGGCTTTGCTCAAAAAGAATGATGGGAGCCTTATAGAAGATTTAAAGTAGAATGCTCAGAAACCTTTATAGCGAGCAGAATTCAATAATTCCTCTAATTCAGGACATAAGAAGGGATAAGTAGGAGAGAGACATAAATGCCCAAATGGGAAATTGGAGCCAGGCACCCTGGCTCACACCTGTAATCCCAGCACTTTGGGAGGCCAAGGAGGGTGGATCACTTGAGGTCAGGAGTTCCGGCCAACATGGCGAAACCCCACCTCTACTAAAAATACAAAAATTAGCCAGGTGTGGTGGCACGCGCCTGTAATCCCAGCTAGTTGGGAAGCTGAGGCTGGAGAATCACTTGAACCCAGGAGGCGGAGGTTGCAGTGAGCCAAGATGGCACCACTGCACTCCAGCCTGGGTGACAGAGCAAGACCCCATCTCAAAAAGAAAAAAAAAATGGGGAACTGGATTCTAGGGTGCATTCAGTAGTAAAAAGCCCAAAGTTGTTAGTGAGAAAAGAAGATGAGATAATGCAGTTGCCAGGAGCCCTTTCTGGATTGATTATTGACATTCTAGAAGCTTCCTTACAGAAAAGATAGAAGAAAATTTTTTCCAAAGGATTTTGAGAATAGCTCTTAAAACCTATCTGAATGAATTGATTATGTTTTAGTGTCTTGGGTTGTCCAGTCAGTAACTGAGGACTTACTCAGCCAGCTTGTTCTAGGATTCCAGACATTACAGCAGTCTGACACTTAAAGCAGTTCTGTTTGTTCTTGTATTGCTAACCAATTCCTGATTCAGGGAATTACTGCAATCCTAAAACCTCTCCCAACCACAGCTTCAGAGTCTGATCTGTGACTCCACCTAGGACTTCTAAATTAGAAGGTAACTCCACCTAGTTACCTAAATTAGAAGGTAACTAATTTATTGATTACCTTCTGTGAACGAGGCACTGTGCTATCTGCCTTAACATGGCTTCATTTCATTTCAAAGTGTCCCTGTGTGACACATAGTGGATCTCATTTACAATTGAGAAAACTAGGGCTCTTAAGGATAGAGGGTGGGGGTAGACATTGAGTAAGTAACTACTACATATTAAGCACCATGCAGGCATCCTTCACTGTGATTCTTGACCTTGTTTACCATATGGCACACACAGAACATGATCATATTTGTATGGCACGTTTGGGTAAATGGTCTAGCCTCTCAGAGATCCTGCCACCTGCTGCCTGCCCTAAGGGATATGGGCATCATTATCTCAGCATATCGGTAACTTACGAGACACTGTTTGAGAAACTTTGCTGTACAGTAGTCCACCCTTATCTGTGGTTTTGCTTTTTGCAGTTTCAGTTACCTTCAGTGAACCATGGTCTGAAAATATTAAATGGAAAAATCCCAGAAATAAACAATCCATAAATTTTAAATTGTGCACCATTCTGAGTAGCATAATGAAATCTTGCACTGGCCCGCCCAGGACATGAATCATCTTTTTTCTAGCATATCTACAGTGTGTACACTACCCTCTGTTAGTCACTTAATAGCTGTCTAGGTTATCAGAATGACTGTCACAGCATTGTAGTGCTTGTGTTCAAGTTACCCTTATTTTACTTAATAATGGCTCCAAAGTGCAGGAGTAATGATGCTGGCAATTTGAATATGCGAAAGAGAACCCATAAAGTGATTTCTTTAAGTAAAAAAAGTTACCTTGGTGTTCTTTGCTAGAGTTCAGTGCTATCCACAGTTTTATTTATCCACTGGGTGTCTTGGAACATATTCCCCACAGATAAGGGGAGACTGCTGTACTACTGTACATATATCATCTCAGCCCTCACACCAACCTGGGAGGTAGGTGTTTTGTCCCCATTTTGTAGAAGAGGAACCTGAGGCCCAGTAACATTTGAGGAGCATTGCGTATGGTCACATAGCCAATAAATTCTGAATTCTAAATAACTTGCTTTTTCTCACCCCCAGTATCTGAAATTTTAGCAGCTGGTAGAACAGTAAATAATGTAACTATTAATTTTGGGGCTCTGTTTAGTGGAACACTTTCCCAGGGCCGGTCTCACTCCTGCTCCTTTGTAATTTTAAACCGTGGAAGTAAAATAACAAACGCAAGGTCTTGGAATTGAGAAGCAATCTTGTGATGGTATACTTCACATTCAGTGAACTCCTCGTTAAGGCACTGAGTTCTCGGACCTCTAATTCCCGGAAGACTTCTCATGAAGTCTCCTTTGGCCTAATGCTCTCCTCAGCAGCCTTTCTCTCTCTTCTAGCCATAAATAGTAAACTAAAATATTAATGGCAGTGATTTGACAAGTATTGCTAAGTCAGACAGCAAACCACTTAAGATCGATCGTAGCAACTTTTCCCACAGGGATCTATGCTCAGGGTACTTTATGCCTAGAGAAATTTGAAATTACAGACTCAAAGTATTTATGACTTGGAACCCAAAGGTTATTTATTTATAGTTTATTTTTCTCAGGTCTTTTGATAAAAGTAGGAGAGTGAGGAACTCAGCCCATCTTTGGCTGAATTAAAACCTAAAGGTTAAAAAAAACCCTACCAAGTGATGGAATAATGGGCTTTTGTAAACTCCCTGACTCTTCAGCACAGCCAGCCTTCCCCAGGAAAATATGCTTCCTCACATTGGTCATCCTTTTAGTACCTGATTCAGTTGGGCCATGATTAACATTTCCATATTTTTGTTCTTTGCTCTTGTTTTCTAAAGATGAGGAATGGTATTGGACTCATTGCCTTTGTTTCCTGGCTACAGTTTCAAAATGAAGGCTCAGAAGCAATTTAAATTTTCATGTAGTCTTTCCTTCTGTTCTGAACTCACTGCTTATCCATAAACGTACTTGATACAGAGGGCTTTGAAGAAGCAGGGTGAAGCTTTGTATGATTCATATAGGTTGATTTTCAGCAGGGCTAGCATGCTTCATAGAAGCCAGTTTCCTTGAAAGGTATTGTCTGTCTTCTGTATCAACTTTTTAACACTCATAAACCATGTTATATATTCCATTATTTCCAGCAGCCCTGCAGATCAACTTAGTCTTGGTTTCTTTCACAGGTGATGGAGCAGAGATCACAGAAAAGATACGTACTTGATTAAGAGGTCTTGAGCAACTTAGACAAAAATAAATGTGAAAATGTGTGCATCTTGTTTGCTAGCCCCTAAAACAAAGTGGAATCATTGAGTTACAGGTAGCTAGCTGATAAGGCAATAGTCTTCATTTGCTTCCTACTTTGGACTTCAGGTCTGTTCTTGTGTTATATGTAGTAGTTTCATGAGGTAGATAGGATCATTTGTATTCCCCCATTTTATAGATGATAGGGCAGGATGCAAAGGTGTAAGGATATTTGTCCTAAAACATGAGTGTGGTGAGAAAGCTGAAGTTGTAAAGCAGATGTCCTGACTATTCTCCTGAGTGATTTCATAGTGCTATTTTGTGTTACACTGTCTATTTTAAGTTCAGAGCTGGAATTTAAAAGGCAAGACAAAACCAGGGTAGAACTAAAGAGGGTTTCGTGAAGGTGAGTGGTAAGCACTTTGGTGATGTAAAGGAAGAAAGAAAGATGAGTAGGAAGGCCTACAGAGGAGTTTTGAAGTGGAATAGAACTTGCCGTTTTGTTTATGGCCCGAAATCATCCTTTCACTTTAAGCATATTAAAACCATTCTACATTATACTTAGCCATTTTCCTGCTGAACGTATTACTCCTAATACCACTGTCCTGTGGGGAAGGCATTGACCAAGAGATGGCATTTTGTGGTACACATATACAAACAGGTATATAGCATGCCCTTAGGAAATTCAGAATTGAAAGTGAGCACCAACCAAGGCAGGAGATTTAACAGCAGGTGAAAAACAAAAGCTATAGCTGACCTTCGTTTTTTGTCTTCTACTTAAAGCAAGTCCAAAGGTTCAGGTCCATGAGAAAATGAATTGTATACTCTGATTGGCAGTAACCTAAAACAGAATGGTCTGATCTTAAGTGAAGCTCAGGCGCCTTTCCAGTTCCCCTTGAAGGTAAGCAGCAATACAGTCATCTTAACTGAGGGCCTTTTTTGTTGTTTACAGAAACAAACCGGAAGCAGTAGAAGTAACATTTGCAGGTAAGCATCTTTATCTCAGCCCTTTGAAGAGAAAGTACAATATGAAAAATAGGAAATAGGCTGGTTGCAGTGGCTCATGCCTGTAATCCCAGCACTTTGGGAGGCCGAGGCAGGTGGATCACCTGAGGTCAAGAGTTCAAGAACAGCCTGGCAAACATGGTGAAACCCCCTTTACTAAAAATGAAAAAATAAGCTGGGCATAGTGGTGGGCACCTGTAATCCCAGCTGCTCGGAAGGCTGAGGCAGGAGAATCACTTGAACCTGGGAGGCAGGGGTTGCAGTGAGCTGAGATCGTACCACTGCACTCCAGCCTGGGCGATAGAGTGAGACTCTGTCTCAAAAAAAAAAAAAAAGACAAGAAAAGAAAATTGTACCTAAAATAAGCCGTGACATGGATTGGGCGCAGTGGCTCATGCGTGTAATCCCAGCACTTTGGGAGGCCGAGGCAGGCGGATCATGAGGTCAGGAGATCGAGACCATCCTGGCTAAAACAATGAAACCCTGTCTCTACTAAAAATAGAAAAAAAAATTAGCTGGGCATGGTGGCGGGTGCCTGTAGTCCCAGCTACTCGGAGGCTGAGGCAGGAGAATGGTATGAACCCAGGAGGCGGAGCTTGCTGTGAGCAGACATCGCGCCACTGCACTTTACCCTGGGCGACAGAGCAAGACTCCATCTCAAAAAAAAAAAGCTTTGACATTTTGGATACTGTCCCTCTTCAGGTCTTTTTGAGCTCTTTATAATAGATGACTATTTCATGTATTTAATCCATTGATGACTGACAATATAAAGCTACCTGCTGATAAATTAGAAGTTTGGATTTAATTTTGTGGTACAGACTAAGGGGTTTTTTAATTTTTTTTTTTAACTTGGAAATATTACATTATCCAAGTAGCCGTCAGTCTTAGTTTGCCTAGCACTAGAGTAGTAGGGAAACGTGAACAGCTAGAGACGTGTTCATCAAGTCAGAGAGAGAGGTTGCTGCTTTCTGTTCCCTATAAAGGATTAGGTGTTGGTACTATTTACTTGTTACGTGAATGAACTCAGAGGAATACAACCACCCTTTCTAAAACGAGAGTCCTTGACAAGATGATCTTGGAAGACTTTTGCAGCTCTCAAGTGCTGTTACTTGAAGGCCAGGCACCATCCCTTTACCCTTCTACCAACTAGCATTGCCAGATATCCTTTCGTGATTCTCGTGATAGCTCTCTAAAGTGATGGCACTCAGCACCTAATTCTAGTTTCAGGAACCTATTCCTGGTTTCAGGAATTACACAGGCTGAGTCACTCCTGTGTACTGCAGAAAGATAGAACCGAAAAAGAGGGGAGTCCTAGAGAGTAGAAGCAGCTCAAAAGATAACCAAATACAATACGTGGATATTGTTTGCATCTGAATTCAAATAAGACAATGTTTAAACTTTCTTGAGACAATAGAGAATATTTAAATACTTGACTGAATATTTGTTTTGTTTTTGTTTTTTTGAGAATGAGTCTCACTCTGTCACCCAGGCTGGAGTGCAGTGGCGCTCATAATCTGCTCACTGCAGCCTCCACCTCCCGAGTTCAAGCGATTCTCCTGCCTCTGCCTCTCAAGTGGCTGGGACTACAGATTCCTACCACCACAGCCAGCTAATTTTTTTTTTTTTTCCCCACACTGCATCTTGCTGTGTCCCCCAGACTTGAGTGCAATGGCGCAATCTCAGCTCACTGCAACCTCTACACCTGGGTTCAAGTGATTCTCCTGTCTCAGCCTCCCAAGTAGCTGGGATTACAGGCGTGTGCCACCACGCCAAGCTAATTTTTTGTATTTTTAGTAGAGACAGTTCCACCATGTTGGCCAGGATGGTTTTGAACTCCTGACCTCAAGTGATCCACCCACCTCAGCCTCCCAAAGTGCTAGGTTAACAGGCTTGAGCCACCGTGCCCGGCCTTGACTGAATATTTGATATTAAGAAATTGTTTTTAAAAATTTAGGCATGACACATGTATCATGGTTATGTTTTTTAACAGTCTTCTGTATCTTCCAAAGATACATTCTGAAGTATTTATGGATGAAATTATGTGTCGTGTCTGGGATTTGCTTCAAAATAAATCAATGGGAAGGAGGATGTCTAAATGAAACAATAATTACCCATGTGTTAATAATTGTTGAGGCCGGGCGAGGTGGTTCACGCCTGTAATCCCAGCACTTTGGGCGGCCGAGGTGGGCAGATCATGAGGTCGGGAGTTCGAGACCAGCCTGGCCAACATAGTGAAACCCTGTCTGTACTAAAAATACAAAAATTAGCCGGGTGTGGTAGCACATGCTGTAGTCCGAGCTACTCGGGAGGCTGAGGCAGGAGAATCTCTTGAACCCAGGAGGCGGAAGTTGCAGTGAGCCGAGATCATGCCATTGCGCTCTAGCCTGGGTAACAGAGTAAGACTCTGTCTCAAAAAAAAAAAAAAAAAAAAAGTTGAAGCCTCATGGTGGAGATGGGAGTTCATTATACTGTTCGTTCTGATTGTATACATGTAAAATCCAATTATTTCAGCACCAAGCTGTGATTAAGGAAAGAATAGCTTTGTAATTTTAAGAAAGGGCAAAGAGATGAGTACTCAGCAATTCTATCCCAGTGTTTCTGCTGATTTGTCACATGGATTTAAAATAAATTCCGTTTTACTTATATGCCTCCTTGTAACAGGTCTTCCTTGTGGCCTACAGCAAGGTAGGCGCTTGGAGAGATTATTTCCCATTTCCAAATTGTTATACGATCTTATTTGCTTTCCTCACAGATTTTGATGGGGTCCTCTATCATATTTCAAATCCTAATGGAGACAAAACAAAAGTGATGGTCAGTATTTCTTTGAAATTCTACAAGGAACTTCAGGCACATGGTGCTGATGAGGTAAGGTCCACATCATTTTCCATAGGACTCTTGTTTCCTCACCTTTTATTGGCAGTTTGCCATTCATGGAAGATTCATGGCACTAAATCACCCCCGCATGACTACTTGCTCACCTAACTAGGGGCTCTTGACTTGATTACTATAATGAATTAAGTGTGTGTCTAGAGGCCGGGCGCGGTGGCTCAAGCCTGTAATCCCAGCACTTTGGGAGGCCGAGACGGGCGGATCATGAGGTCAGGAGATCGAGACCATCCTGGCTAACACGGTGAAACTCCGTCTCTACTAAAAAAAAAAAAATACAAAAAACTAGCCGGGCGAGGTGGCGGGCGCCTGTAGTCCCAGCTACTCGGGAGGCTGAGGCAGGAGAATGGCGTGAACCCGGGAGGCGGAGCTTGCAGTGAGCTGAGATCCGGCCACTGCTCTCCAGCCTGGGCGACAGAGCGAGACTCCGTCTCAAAAAAAAAAAAAAAAGTGTGTGTCTAGAAAAGGTTTTGACTCTTTCTTGCTTGCTTTAAAACAATGGAAACGAAAACAACTTTAGTTCTCCAAAAACATAGCAAAGAATACTTTTCCTTGATCAGGACAAAAATAGCTGTTGCAAGAATTAGGTTCTGTTCTATTTTTGTAATATTATCAAGGCAAATAGATAACTTCTAGCTTGTTTAAATTTTATTGTCTCAGGTTCTCATTCTGGAAGCTTAGGCACAAATAGCTGTCTTTTGAAATTTTTAATTAAAGCTCTTTAAAGCTACCCTCTTTAAATACCTCTTCTTTATAACTGCCATAGGGGAAATAAGAAAGGACGTCCAGACATTATGAAACTTTGGTGGCCATGCCTTGTTCACTGGCTTCTTTAAATAGTTAAGTAGCAGGTTTGGTTCCTGTTGAACTGTATTTGCTCTGGGGAGAGCCATTTATGGAAGAAAGAAAATGCTATTACACCAGTTTGTGCACGTTGTGGTTGGGTCTCAAAGCAGGAAATATGACTCAGTTCCTGAATCAGTTTTCAAATTTCTTAGTTTTAACAAACTAGGTTCTCCTTAATCTGTTAAATGAAGATATAATCGTAGCTGTTTTCTTTTTGAAAAGTAGTAGCTTTTAAAGTATTTAAAATTTATATAATAAAAGATGATTTGTAAAGGAATATGGTCAAAAGCTTGTTTAATTTTTTAGCATAAAAACTGAAGTTGGTCTTACTTAATACCAAGAGCGATCAGTTACTTCCCTTAGTTATTCAAATGCAATTGATTTTCTCATAAGTTCAAAGAAAGAAGAAACATTTAGAGAATTTGGAATCCTGGTTACTTTACTGGAAAAAGAAAAGCTTCAGAAAGATCTAGTGCTTTTATAAAGCTTTTGAAGAATTGTTTTGTAAAAGATAGTGGCTGACACTTCTTTACCAGATAAAGAGCGAAAGAAAACAAATGGCTATTAAAGCAGCCCTGCCTTTTTTTTTTTTTGTTTTTTTTTGGAGATTGAGTCTCCCTCTGTTGCCCAGGCTGGACTGCAGTAGTGCTGTCTCGGCTCACTGCAGCCTCTGCCTCCTGGATTCAAGCATTCATCTGCCTCAGCCTCTTGAGCAGCTGGGATTACAGGCAAGCACCACTACACCTGGCTAATTTTTTGTGTTTTTCATAGAGATGGGGTTTCACCACGTTGGCCAGACTATTCTCGAACTACTGACATCAGGTGATCTGCCTGCCTCGACCTCCCAAAGTGCTAAGATTGCAGGTGTGAGCCACTGTGCCCAGCCCTTTTTTTTTTTTTTTTGACAAGGTCTTGCTCTGTCACCTAGGCTGGAGTGCAGTGGCACAATCACAGCTACTGCACCCTCAACTTCGCAGGCTCAAGCAGTCCTCTCACCTCAGCCTCCTGAGTGGCTGGGACTACAGGCACGTGCCACCACACCTGGCTTATTTTTTGTTTTGTTTTGTTTTATAGACAGGAGGTTTCACTATGTTGCCCAGGCTAGTCTCGAACTCCTGGGCTCAAGCAATCCTCCTTCCTGGGCCTCCCAAAGTGCTGGTATTATAGATGTGAGCCACCATGTCCAGCTGCAGCCCTGCTTTGAATTAGCTATAACTACCTGAAAAGAAGTGTCACAGTATTTGAACAGATGTTTTTTAAATTGTGTAATCATTCTCCCCTAGACAGTCTTCACTAGGTGCGAGCCTGCGCAGTGGCATGCACCTGTAGTGCCAACTACTTGGGGGTTCAAGTGGGGAGGATCACTGGATCCCAGGAGCTCAAGTCCAGCCTGGACAACATAGTGAGATTCCATCTCAAAAAAGGGAAAAGATCTAAATGCAATAATAATAATCCTGAAAAGAAAGAGTTAAGCTAGATTTCTTATATCTCCTTTCCATTCTGTGCTTTTCTTACAATGGAGCTCCAGAACACATTGCTATTCTTCTAGCCACCACAAGGGTCAAAGAACCAACCCCACCCACTCAAGTGGGTGGAGTAAGTAACATTCATAGTATTGGAGCAGAGTGCACAGTAAATGGCTCCCTGGGTTGGTTAAACAGTGACCAACCCATGATAACCACAGGAAGCTTATTACTTTGTCACAGGCCATTTTTAAAGGCAGAATGCCTCTGCTGCTGAAGTGGGAAGGTAATGGTGATGAGTGATAGGTTGCCTCCACCCATCTCCTGGTGTCATATTGGGAGAGGGGGTACAAACTGAAAAGTGAATCATGGTTAAAAGTGCAAGTGAAGTAACAAGGAAGTGTTGGCTCGTTTTACCAAGGGGAGGGAGCAAAGCAGTTGAATGTGATATGAATTTGGCTCTCAGTACCTCTTAGATCTCAGAATATTAACTTAGTAAGCTTGAAATTAAACTAAATCTTAGGGGCTTAGGGATTTAAACTAAATCCCTGCCACATCTGATTTCCCCTTCCTCAAAATACCAATAGTATGTGCAACACAGAATTGTAGCTCAGAGGTAGCATGCTGTTTCAAATTCTTGGGATATGCATGTTACTTTTTTAAAAGAAGTGGTATATCAGACGCCTGAAGGTCAAGTCTCTCTGCTACCAACAAACTCTTGTGACCTTGAGCCCCTCCTCTCAGTTCCTCTTCAGTAAAAGAGATACCTCACGGTGGCTGTGTGTTCACCAAATAGGAACTACATGTGGCATTATTTATCTTTTGCCCTTGTATAAAAAAAAGTAATCTTGCCTATTGAAAGTTTCTTCCAGCTATAGGAAAATGGTTAAATAAATATGTGGAATATTAAGAAATTATTGTTCAGCCAGGCACGGAGCCTCATGCCTGTAATCTCAGCACTTTTGGAGGCCGAGGCAGGAGCATCGCTTGAGGCCAAGAGTTCAAGCCCAGCCTGGGCAACATAGTGTGACCCTGTCTTTGTATATAAATAAATCAGTAGGCGGGGCACAGTGGCTCACGCCTATAATCCCAGCACTTTGGAAGGCCAAGACAGGTGGGTTGCTTGAGGTCAGGAGTTTGAGACCACCCTGGGCAACATGGTGAAACCCCATCTCTACTAAAAAATATAAAAATTAGCTGAGTGTGGTGGCGGATGCCTGTAATCCCAGCTACTAGGGACGCTGGGGCAGAAGAATTGCTTGAACCCAGGAGGTGGAGGTTGCAGTGAGCTGAGATTGCGCCACTGCACTTCCACCTGGGTGACAGAGTGAGACTCGGTCTCAAAAAAACTAAATTGAAGTAAAATAAAATGTTTGTTTCTTAAGCCACGTCATTCTGGAAGCAGTTTCCACCAGGTGAAGCAGTCACAGTGACAGAGAAAAAAATAGGGAGTCTCAGTCTCTTTTTTGTTGCTATAACAATACCACAGACTGAATAATTTATGAAGAAAATATGTTTATTTGACTCACGTTCTGGGGACTGGGAGGTCCAAGAGCATGGCACCAGCATCTGGCAAGGGCCTTCGTGCCCTTTCCCATCATCCTATAGCAAAGGCAGAAGGGCAAGAGAGGGCCAGACTCACTTTTTTTTTTTTTCCCTTTGGAGACAGAGTCTCACTCTGTCTCCCAGGCTGGAGCATACCCAAGCTGGAGTACAGTGGTGCTATCTCGGCTCACTGCAAGCTCCGCCTCCCGGGTTCACACATTCTCCCACCTCAGCCTCCTGAATAGCAGGGACTACAGGCACCCGCCACCATGCCCGGCTAATTTTTTTTGTTTTTGTATTTTTGGTAGACACGGGGTTTCACTGTGTTAGCCAGGATGGTCTCGATCTCCTGACCTTGTGATCCTCCCACCTCAGCCTCCCAAAGTGCTGGGATTACAGGCGTGAGCCACCACACCCGGCCCAGACTCACTTTTTTAACAACCCTTCTTGTGATAACAAACCAACTTCCCCTGTAACAACATTAATCCATTCATGAGGGCAGAGCCCTCATGGCCTAATCACCTAATTACCGTCACAGTGGCAATTAAATTTCAACATGTGGCCAGGCATGGTGGTTCACTCCTGTAATCCCAATACCTGGGGAGTCCAAGGTAGAAAGGTCACTTGAGCCCAGAAGTTCAAGGCTGCAGTGAGCTATTGTATCAATGCACTGTAGCCTGGACTACAGAGTGAGACCCTGCTTCCAAAAAAGAATCATCATCATAAATTTTGGCCGGGCGTGGAAAAATTAGCCAGGCACGGTGGTGCACGCCTGTAGTCCCAGATACTTGGGAGACTAAGGCAGGAGAATCACTTGAACCCAGGAGGTAGAGATTGCAGCGAGCTGAGATTGTACCACTGCACTCCAGCCTGGACAACAGAGTAAGACTGTGTCTCAAAAAAAAAAAAATATATAAATTTTAACATGAGTTTTCGAAAGGACGTTCAAACCATAGCAGAAGGTATAAAAGGGGTTCTTGGTTTTTTGGGGTTTTTTATTGTTCTTGTCATTTGATTCAAAAACCTGGAAAGTAGCCAGCAGTAGGTTCTGGTTTGGGGGAGAAGACATGTAGAGTGTACAGCCTTCTGGACACCAGTATTAATAACTAGCTAAGATTTCATTCACTGCCCTTTGCCTTAAAAGCTGTCTATGCACTGAGTAATTTTAAAGCATACAAGATCAGCAGATCAGCAGACAAACAGATCAGTTCCCAAGAGTCCTGGTTTTTTCTCTTTATTCGCCTGAGTTAGTGGCTCAGCCTGTGCTTAGGTTGATAACTAACAATCTGTTCTCTCACTTGACATTTGGCCTCCTTTTGCTCTCTTGAAAACCAAACGTGATTAAGTACAATGTAGGATCTGGGGAACAGAGAACATATTAAGGGTGTAGTCAAGTCCTAAAAAAGTGAAGGATGAACTTTGATTAAAGATTCTCAGCCGGGCGCAGTGGCTCATTCCTGTAATCCCAGCACTTTGGGAGAATGAGGTGGGTGGATCATCTGAGGTCAGGAGTTCAAGACCAGCCTGACCAACATGAAGAAACCCCATCTCAACTAAAAATACAAAAAAAAATTAGCCGGGCGTGGTGGTGCATGCCTATAATTCTAGCTACTTGGGAGGTTGAGGCAGGAGAATCACTTGAACGTGGGAGGCGGAGACTGTGGTGAGCTGAGATCGCGCCTTTGCACTCCAGCCTGGGCAAAAAGAGATTCTCCTCTCAGTTCTGTGACTTGTTGGTGACTAAATCCACTTCCCCTCTGTCTCTACTTTCCCATCCACCAAATGAAAGTTAGGAAGGATGCCAACTTAGGAAGAGCTTGACAAGTACAATACTTTAAAAATAATGAAATTATCGTGGCCTTTGGATTAACATATTTGGTTTTGTTTTGTTTTTATTTTCTAGTTATTAAAGAGGGTGTACGGGAGTTTCTTGGTAAATCCAGAATCAGGTATGTAGTCGTGTGAGCAATTATGGAATGGCATGGGAAGAGAGGTGTCCTTTTTATATTATGCTTTTCTTACCCAAAGGATTTCATTTAAATATTATTACAAATATTTCTTCATGAGCCCATTCCTAATTCAACTCCCTCCATAAAAATAGCTTTTAAGAGGCTTTGCTTTGTCCAGTATGGAACACAGTAGGGGTACAAAATTGATGTATGGCATTTTTAACATTTACTTGATGGGGCCACATGACTCGTAATCTTTCAGCCAGAGGGCCACATTTGTTCATGGTGATTAAAATGCCTTTGAAAGGATGAGCAAACATTGATTCCCACCCTCAGCCCTTAGTAACCTTTTTCTGCACACTACATATTTGGAGAAGGAAGAGGAATATTCACCACACTATTGTGATTTCAAGTAATAAAAATCAGACCCTTTCTTAATCCAGTCTTCTAATAGGTGGTCTCAGCATTCATGGCCAGAGGAATTGAAAGGTACCGTGTCATCCTTGAATAGAACAGCTATGTTATACTGCTTTAAAGGTGGTTTAAAGTGGAAAAACTGAACAGCCTTTTTACCCTGTGATTCAGTGGCATGTCTCAAATTCTGAGGCATTTAGCGGGACCCCAAAGTGAGAACCAGGTAGTAAGACCATTGGAACATAATTTTTATTCAACTATTACAACTCTGGTACCTTGATTAGAAAAGTCTTCTAAGAAGGAAGTTCTCTGTCACTCTTAACAGCAGTTACTTGTGCTAGCTTATTTCATCACCTCACCTATTTTTTCAGACAGTCTCATTCTGTTGCCCAGGCTGGAATGCAGTGGTACAGTTACAGCTCACTGCAGCCTCCTCCAAATCTTGTGCTCAAGCAATCCTCCTGCTTTAGCCTCTCCAGTAGCTGGAAACTACAGGCACATGCCACCATACCTAACTAATTTTTTAATTATTTTGTAGAAACAGGGTCTCACTGTCTGCTGCGCAGGCTGCCAAAACAGAGTAAGGAGGTCTGAAACTCCTAGCCTCAAGCAATCCACCCACCTCAGCCTCCACCTCCCAGAGAGTTGGGATTACAGGCATGAGCCACCATACCCAGCACCTTTTTTTTTTTTTTTTTTAAATCTCCAAATTGGCGGGATGAATGTGTCACAGAAATAAAAGCCAAGATAACACTGTAGGCTTTTGGCGGAATCAAGGTATTAAAGAAAGAAATAAACAGATCTAGAACAGAAAAATCGTGTCCAAAGTCTTGGGCATGCTTGTCACAGCCAATATCCTGACATGGAAAGTTTATGTTTCCGTGCCTGGGGCTCCTCCTACCTCCCACTAAATCATAGACATTGCCAGATTGCAGACCCTATCTTCATACAAGTGTAAAATGTAAAAGTGTGTGAAAGTAGTGTCTCAACCAAGTACAGTGGCTCACACCTTTAATCCCAGCACTTCCGGAGGCCAAGGTGGGTGAATTGCTTGAGCCCAGGCATTCAGGACCAGCCTGGGCAACAAAATGAGACCCCTGTCTCAACAAAAAATACAGAAATTAGTCAGGCATGGTGGCAGCCACCTGTAATCCCAGGTAGTCGGGTGGCTGAGGCACGAGAATCGCTTGAACCAAGGAGGCAGAGGTTGCTGTGAGCCGAGATTGCGCCACTGCCCTCCAGCCTAGGCGACAGAGCAAGATTCAGTCTCAAAAAAAAAAAAAAGTAGAGTCTCCCCTCCTCTTTTTTAATGGGTTTTTCTAGGCACGTTTGGAACACTCAGCAAGTCATACTAGATTTTTACTTCCCTTCATCCTCAGTATATTCTGTTCATCATGTTAGAAGCCTTACTTAAAGACAGACTTTACCTTAGCTATAGTTTTATTTGCTTTTGTTTGGCTTCCTAAAACTAGCAAACCTCAGTTCTAAGTATTTTCTTTTTTAATCTAACCTTGTAATCTGTGTGTTTATCTGCTTTTCAAGTTCCCAAAATGGAATGATGATTGATATTATTTAATACTGGAGTGCCAAAAATGTGCTAAGTATTATCTGTTGCAAAGATTTAGCCCATCCTCCCAAATAGCCTATGTTCAACAAAAAATACAGAGCTCAGCCGGTCACCGTGGCTCACGCCTGTAATCCCAGCACTGCCGGAGGCCGGGGCAGGCGGATCACCTGCATTCAGGAGTTTGAGACCAGCCTGACCAACATGGAGAAACCCCATCTCTACTAAAAATACAAAATTAGCCAGGCGTGGTGGCGCGTGCCTGTAATCCCAGCTACTCAGGAAGCTGAGGCAGGAGAATCGCTTGAACCTGGGAGGTGGATGTTGTGGTGAGCAGAGATCAGGCCATTGCACTCCAGCCTGGGCAACAAGAGCAAAACTCCGTCTCAAAAAAAAAAAAAAAAAGATCTCAAGAATGCTTTTGGGAAAAAATGAAATAGTAATGAGGTTTCAGATACTTAGAAGTGTGAAATCCGTACAGTTCTGGTGAAGTTATTCCCGTCAGTTGCCTAGAATATAAAATGATCCTCAGTGATATATACAAATATTCTTGCAAAAACATCTCTAAACCTTTTTGACACTTATGAATCATTTGATTCTATAATCAAGTGTTCCAGCCCGGCTTCTGGGAATTCATAGTGGACATGCTGTAAAGAGGCAGGTCACCCAACGGTTTCAGTCCGTATTCTGCACCCAAATTGATGACCTGTCATGTTCCACACACTTTAAGTACTGTACATTCTTTTAATGCTCACAACAGTCTCCCCTATCTCCACACCCCCTCCCTCCCCCCCCTTTTTGTTTGTTTGTTTGTTTGTTTTGGTTTTTGATACAGAATTTCACTAGTCTCCCAGACTGGAGTGCAGTGTCATGATCTCAGCTCATTACAACAACCTCCACCTCCCAGGTTCAAGCAATTCTCCTGCCTCAGCCTCCAGAGTACCTGGGACCACAGGCATGCACCACTGCACCCAGCTAATTTTGTATTTTTAGTAGAGACGGGGTTTTGCCATATTGGTCAGGCTGGTCTCAAACTCCTGACCTCAGGTGATCCGCCCACCTTGGCCTCCTAGAGTGCTGGGAATACAGGTGTGAGCCACTGTGCCCAGGCCACCCTACCTCCCCCGCTTTTTTTTTTAACCGACGAGGGAATTGACAGGCGATTTTTTTTTTTTTTCTGGAGACGGAGTCTCACTCTGTTGTGCAGTGGCGCGATCTCAGCTCACTGCAATCTCCACCTTGTGGGTTCGAGCGAGTCTCCTGCCTCAGCCTCCCGAGCAGCTAGGATTACAGGTGCCCACCACCACACCTGGCTAGTTTTTTGTTTTTAGTAGAGACAGGGTTTCGCCATGTTGGCCAGGATGGTCTCAAATTCCTGACCTCAGGTGATCTGCCCACCTCAGCCTCCCAAAGTGCTGGGATTACAGGCATGAGCCACCACACCCAGAAGTTTTTTTAAGGTTACAAGATGACAAGGCCAGGATTTGGACCCAGTTCTGTTCAACTCAAAATAGAGGCCCTACACTTACGTGTCATGCTGTATTTGGCAATTCATGTCATTTCTTTGAATCTCCTTTTTCCTCTGTAAAACAGTAACCTTATCTAGCCTGCAGACTTCAAAGCATGGTTATGGAGATCAAACGAAGTAAAATGTTATAAAAAATACTGAAAATTTTACAATGTATACCAATAAAAGCTATTGAAGAGGCATACACATGAACAGATAGTTGGTTTTTCTACCCTGCCTCCTCATAATTTGCAGTGGCATGTAGAAGGGTCTGTCTTATTATCACAAAGCTACCCATCTGCTGGCCATATTGATACTTGGCACATTAAACTATCAGAGAAAGATATGTGGCTCCTTTACAACTGTGTCTGGAAGAGTACATTTCCAATCAGAGTTCCCAGGTTCTGACTTTCTCTCATTACATATTTGTAATTAGTCATCTTTGATACTGATTCAAATTTTTGATTAACATTAATTATATATATTTACAAGAATCTTATAAAAAGATTTTATTTCACCTCATTTTTCCCTGTGAGGTAGATGAAAATAGACTATATTCTACCGAGGTTAAAAGTACAGATAATGAGACAAAGTAAAATGTCAATAGAACCTGAAAAAAAATTTTTTTAATTGCCTCTAGTCTCTGTTCACTTGTTAAGAGATAGTATGCTGCTTCTTTTTTTGTTTTGTTTTTTAAATGTAGCTGCTGGGTTGTTTTTTGGTTTTTTTCCTCCCTCCAGGATACAATGTCTCTTTGCTATACGACCTTGAAAATCTTCCGGCATCCAAGGATTCCATTGTGCATCAAGCTGGCATGTTGAAGCGAAATTGTTTTGCCTCTGTCTTTGAAAAATACTTCCAATTCCAAGAAGAGGGCAAGGAAGGAGAGAACAGGGCAGTTATCCATTATAGAGATGATGAGACCATGTGAGTACAGAATTTAGTCCTGAAGCCTGGATATGACTGTCACACCACCATGGCACTTACTGAAAGAAATATGGCTTGGTCAGACCTTAAGCTGTATTGTGTGAAAATGTTTTTCTCATAAAATTTCTTAAGCCAGGAAGTAGATGATAGGGCAAAAATCAGCCACTCCTCCTACTCTCCAGATACTGAGAGCTGACAGAAGGTGGAAAGAGAATCCAGTGCTTTCTTTTGAGGCACCACTGTTCTGAGTCATGTTTAAGAGTATAACCTGGATAATCAGCAGGCAAGGTGACCATCGGTTCCATGTTATATTTACAAGTCAATAAAATCTACTTCTGATAATTTCCATCTGCTGCCTCTCTTAGGGCATTCATTTTGTGCACTGACTTTGTTGACCATAAATATCGTTTCATTTGGCACACCTTTATATTATGATTTAAGAGATTTGTGACTTTAGCCTTCTGATGCACTTGTAGATCAAGTTATTGACAAAACCCCATTCTGATTCTGTACTTATCCTCATGGGTTTTGTTCCCCTCAGGTATGTTGAGTCTAAAAAGGACAGAGTCACAGTAGTCTTCAGCACAGTGTTTAAGGATGACGACGATGTGGTCATTGGAAAGGTGTTCATGCAGGTATGGAGCAGACATCTTGGGGGAAAACCATGCATGGCGACTTACACCTTTGCACCCAAACATACCATGAGCATAGGAAAGAGATCTAGCAGCTCTATTGATGTTAGGATTTTTTTTTTTTCCTGAGATGGAGTTTCGCTCTTGTTGCCCAGGCTGGAGTGCAATGGCGCGATCTTGGCTCACTGCAACCTCCGCCTCCCGGGTTCAAGCAATTCTCCTGCCTCAACCTGCCGAGTAGCTGGGATTATAAGCATGTGCCACCACGCCCGCCTAATTTTGTATTTTTAGTGGAGACGGGGTTTCTCCATGTTGGTCAGGCTGGTCTCCAACTGCCAACCTCAGGTGATGCCCATCTCAGTCTCCCAAAGTGCTGGGATTACAGGTGTGAGCCACTGCACCCAGCCTTGACATTAGAATTTGTTGAAGATTTAATAGACAACTCCCACAAAACTCAGTGAATATTTTTTGTGGCTGTTGTTGTTGTTTTGAGATGGAGTCTTGCTCTGTTACCAGGCTGGAGTGCAGTGGCATGATTTCAGCTCACTGCAACCTCTGCTTCCCGGGTTCAAGCGATTCTCCTGCTTCAGCCTCCCAAGTAGCTGGGATTACAGGCGCCCACCACCACACCCAGCTAATTTTTGTACTTTTAGTAGAGATGGGGTTTCACCATGTTGGCCAGGATGGTGTCGATCTCCTGACCTCGTGATCCGCCCGCCTCAGCCTCCCAAAGTGCTGGGATTACAGGCATGAGCCCCTGCGCCCAGCCTAATCTTTTTTTTCTCAGTGGTTCTAGTTTTGCAGGACAAAACTAAAGGGTGAGTTGAGAATTAAACATACTAACTATGAATGAATATTATGTATCCTTCCTACTGTGGGGTCTTTGACCTAAAACTTTGTCAGGTTTCCTAACCCTAACCTCTTGTGTTTCCTCAGATTTCTAGTAAGTTCTGCTTTTGGTTTGGTCCTAAGGTCTTTTCAGAATGGGCTCTGTAGCCAATTCTTTGGTAGTAGATAATGTACGAACAGGTAGAGTTGTTGAACTGACAGACTGAGCCTGAGTTTGGATGATGGGTCAACATATAGTACTTCCCTCACAGGAAGTTCATCTTAAGAAGAGTCATGAGAGGCCAGGCGCGGTGGCTCACGCCTGTAATCCCAGCACTGTGGGAGGCCAAGGTGGGCAGATCACGAGGTCAAGAGATCGAGATCATCCTGGCCAACATAGTGAAACCCCATCTCTACTAAAAAAGTACAAAAAATTAGCCAGGCATGGTGGCAGGCACCTGTAATCCCAGCTACTTGGAAGGCTGAGGCAGGAGAATCACTTGAACCCAGGAAGCAGAGGTTGCAGTGAGCCAAGATCGTGCCATTGCACTCCAGCTTGGGGAAAAAGAGTGAAACTCCATCTCCAAAAAAAAAGAGTCATGAGAGTTAGCAGGGCATTTTGTAATTGGATTTTTGGTGTAGTTATATTCAGGTCATTGTGTACCAATCTGCTGGCCAGTTAGTTGCTGGCTCTAGGATGGACATGAGAGTTCATTAGTCAAGTGACATTCAGGCTGGTTTCTTCTGAGATGGCTCAGCATTCAAAATCGAGTACAATGGTAAAATTTTTTTAAAACGTTACTACCTTCATTCTGTTCCTTGGCAGAGTGGTAAAGATTTTTAAATTCTGAAGCAGAATCTCTTTTGCCAGATAGAAAGACAACTGTGCTTAAACAGTAAAGATACCTTGCGTAGCCTTCTAAGTGGCTAGGGAAATCTTCAAAAGTGATATTCTCAATTGCTCCATCCCTAGTGGCTTTTGTGTTTTGGCTAATTAATCAGAAACTCTAGTTTGGGAGTCCTTATACAGAAAAATTGGAATATTGACACTTCAGCATTTGCTAGTGCTGAACTTGATGAAAGAATATAAAAACATACACATATCTCTTGGGTCCTAAAATAAGCCTCTAGATAGGCATTTCATGTGTTTTTATGCAAAATTGACAGGGGAATTAAATGCAGTACCTCAGAAATTGGGCTAAATCCAGAGTCACAAACTAACTGTTAAACTCTGAAGTATGTATTTAGATTTGGCTGGTTTTTTACCAATCTTACTCCATTTTATCCCAGGAAACAACTTATTTCTATACTTTAAACAGATCTGATCTTGGAGAGTGTACTGGAGATTTGTTCCTTAGGAGAATTTTGTGTATTATTTTTTGGCATATGAATTTAAATGCCTCCTTCAGGGTACCTGTGGTAGGTCACTTACCTAAAAGGGAAGACAAAGCCTCTTCTGCATTTTGGCACTAACAGGATCTCTAGATAGTAACTGGCCTTGTGCAGTGCTAGACTCAGGAAGTCATCTGCCCTGCCACCCTTTCCAAATGCAGAGGCTGAGGTAATTTGTTGGAAATGACCATCAAAAACTGGACTTTTGCTGGATTTTCCCAAAAAATAAATAGAACTTTTTCCTAGGCCTGGAATTGTAAATTTCTAGGAAAAAGAATGAGGGTCACCTGGCACAGAGAGTTGTACCCTGGGAACACTGTTTGAAGTTCCTCATGGTCACTAGTCTACTAGTTGCCAGCCTTTGTGGCCTTTCCCTTCCAGCATGCACATCCAGCCTGATCAGAATTCAAGTCTTGCTTTTGTCATTTGGCAAGCAGACTCTGAGGGATGCTTTTCCCCTCTCAGAAAAAGACAGGAAGTTTATTCCTCCACTCTCATGGATGTCTTACTGTTAGTGGTATGGGCGTTGATCAGCTGAGTACTGGAGAATGTCTGATAGAAGCCATCATTTCAACGCTTATTCCATGAAAAGCAGTAGGACCAGTAATCATGCTTTTGGAGATTAGCTTATGGTGAACTAGAATTCTTTTCATATTATAAGATTTTAAAGCCAAGTTAGTACTAAATAACCAGGAAGAGTTAAGTGGAAACCACCGGTTTCTGTATGTTCAGGGACAAAGACACAAGCATCTGCCTCTTAGGCAGTTGTAAAGACATTATTTTAAAGGCCGTTTCTGCCTGTTTGCATGTGTGGTTGTGTCTGTAGGATATTTTCCTGAACTGGGAACACTGAGTCCAAGTTCAGTAATTTTGGTAGATATTGCCAAACTCTTCTCCATCAGAGTAGTAGCATTTTATCATCCACCAGTGATGGATAGAAGTGTCTGTTTTCCCAGAGTATGTTGTCAGCTTTTGGGTTTCTCCTGATCTGATAGGTTAAAAGTGATGTCTCTCTTCACTTATGAATGAGGTCAGAACATCTTTTCTTACATTGTAGACCATTTGATTTTCTTACGAAGTGTCTCTTTATGCCTTTACCCATTGTTCTGTGGGGTTATTGAGCTTCTCAATTTCTTTATATACTAGGGAGAGTAGCCTTTCATCTGTGATTAAGAGTTGAAATATTTTCTCCCGTTTGTCATTGGACCTTGGTTTGTGGGGTTTTTTCCCCCATGTGGAAGTTTGTTTTTGCATAATCACATTAATCATTCTTGCCTTTTATGGCGTCCAGATTTTGAGTAAAGGGGTAGAAAACCCTTCCCTACTCCAAGGTTTTAAGGAAATTTACCTGTTATTTTCTGGGTATTTTTACAGTTACATATTTTATACATGATTTTTTATTTGTTGAGACCTCCTCTTGGTATATGGTATGAAAGAATAATCTTTTTTTTTTTTCTAAATGGCTATCCAGTGGTTCCAGTAGCAATTATTTCCATGTTTACACCCCTGATTTAAGATGCTACCTTTATTGTATGCTAAATTCCTTGTATATATTTGAATTTATTCTGAACTTCCTATGATAAATAGTAGTTTGGAAGAGAGAAATAGTCTGATGCTCAAAAGACGTCCTAGCCAGGAGAGTAAAAAGACAATATTGCTGAATTACATGTAACAAAGATGCCAGTGAAGATGGAGGACTGTTTGGGTGTGTTTGTTTTAAAGTTTTATTTGGGAGAGAGAACCGAGGAGAAGCAAAGACGTCAGATAATCTAAAGAATAGTCCAGCCAAAAATTAGCCGGGGATGGTGGCACACGCCTGTAATCTCAGCTACTCGTGAGGCCGAGACATGAAAATTGCTTGAACCCGGGAGGTGGAGGTTGCAGTGAGCCAGGATCGCGCCTCTGTACTCCAGCCTGGGTGATAGAGTGAAGCCCTGTCTCAAAAAAGAAAGAAAGAGTAGGCCCAAACCAGAAACAGATTGTTGACCGAGTCTTAAATATATTATTTTCCATATACAGAACTAATGAGTGCTAATAAGTCACCACTGGTTTATAAATACCCCATCTCATTGTGAATACCACATGTACCTGTGAATTGGAGCCTTAGAGATACTTAATAAACACAAGAAAATGCCAGCAGTTACATATCTGTTCTGTTTAATTCTTTAGGACTGAAAAGTAAAACCAGTAGGAGTTAAAAAGCTTCTTAACCCCTTTGTAGAATAAAAAATGTTTTCTAGAGAAGGGTGATTGTAGAAGCTTTGCTCTAGAAATTTCCATTTGAGATAATCTTGACTCCTTCCCTTCCTTTGCAGATATTTTTCCTTTCGGGCAGAAAATCTGTTCAAAAGGGGACTAATCTAACCCAGCTTATGGTCATTTCTTTTCCTACTTAAAGCTTGGTAGTGTTAGCACGAGAGGCAGTTTGTGAAATAGATGAGGTCCCAGGCTAGACATTGCGGCTCCTCAGCCATCATCTTTCCTTTGCCACTAATTGCTGAGAGGGTTTGCTCATCAGTGTGTATTCTTCCTGCCTGCAACTGAAAACAGCCCTTGCCTATTCCTGTACAGTGTGATGATACTAAACCAGCTCGGATAGAAGCACTTGCATTCTCTCAGCAAGGCATATGCTGCATAGCCTCTTTGAAGGACAGAGGAATAAATTACAAAGATAAATTAAGCAGGATCTTTGATTTGAACTCATAACGTGTTAGGGGGGCCAGATGCATTAATGAATAGTAAAATGTCATAGTAGAGGTTTGTAGAAAAGACATGGCAGCTCCAGCAAGAGAGCAGTACCTGCCTGGGTTTGTTGGAGATGGTGTTAGGAGGTGGTATTGGAGCAGCAGTAGAAGGGCACTGCAGGCCACATGACTGTAACCATGCCTTCAGAACTCCTAAAACAAGAGACCTTGGAGAGTCCTTGGCTGCATCCTCCTGCTATCTATCATCGTCGAAGGCCCGCTTGATGAATTTGGATCATCCAGTTTTACTGGCATTGCTAGAAAATCTACTTCTGTTCTTGCAGATATGGCTGAGAGAAGGAAGTCTTGTATTACTTGTCTATTTACATAGGAATACATGGACTATAGAAGCTTCAGGTTTGGAGATTGAAACATAGAAGGAAGGGCTTCCTTTATGAGCACCAAGACAGCTCAGCTTCTTTCATTCCATTGTCTTCTGTCCCCAAGAAGAGCTTAAGTTTGCTCTAAAGATTTTATTGATGAATTCTAAATAGCAACAGGATCCTCAGTGAAAAAAGACTCATGCAAAGTCCCAGAGCCTAGAAAAAGTATGGTAGTTTATCACCTATGTTGGTCCAAGGGAAAAGGATTATCACTACTTTTCATCACGTTTTGAAGATCTGACTTATTACTTTGAAGTCTCTTCCTTTTGAATCTGAAGTGCAGTGGCAGCTGCTAGCACTTGTAATATTTCAGGTTTGGTGTAGTTTATTTGTAACCTCCTGCTGCTCTGGAGGGCTACAAAGGTCACACCGCATAGAACAAACCCCATAGCTTGAGTTGCCACTCATCTTACACCCACTTCTCTTCTGGTTGCTTTTGCTTTGTCTTGGCAGGAGTTCAAAGAAGGACGCAGAGCCAGCCACACAGCCCCACAGGTCCTCTTTAGCCACAGGGAACCTCCTCTGGAGCTGAAAGACACGGACGCCGCTGTGGGTGACAACATTGGCTACATCACCTTTGGTGAGCAGGGTGCACTTGCTGCTTGCATGCCGCTTTAATGAGTTCACACAGAATACCTAAATCTGCACAGAACCTTGGTTAACATTTTAAGGTAGGCAAAAGCAGGCGTACCAAGTTGTTCCTGTTGCCATTGCTGTGACTAAAGGAGGGATGTCACAGGGTATTAATCACAGAGCATGCCATGTGCTATTTTTGTACAGTAATCATTTCCTTTATTTTTTTCCCCGTTTTTCTTAAATCTTAAAAATAAGACTGAATTCTGATATCAAGAGTTAAGGTCCCTTCGATAGCTCAGCTGGTAGAGTGGAGGACTGTAGCTACTTCCTCAGTAGGAGATGTCCTTAGGTCACTGGTTTGATTCCAGCTTGAAGGAGTACAAGTACAGTTTTGGCCAGGCATGGTGGCTCACGGCTGTAATCCCAGCACTTTGGGAAGCCAAGGCAGGCGAATCACAAGGTCAGGAGATCGAGACCATCCTGGCCAACATGGTGAAACTCTGTCTCTACTAAAATACAAAAAAAAAAATTAGCTGGGCATGATGGCACACGCCTGTAGTCCCAGCTACTTGGGAGGCTAAGGCAGGAGAATTGCTTGAACCGGGGAGGCGGAGGTTGCAGTGAGCTGAGATCGCACCACTGCACTCCATCCTGGCAACAGAGCAAGACTCAGTCTCCAAAAAAAAAAAAAAGAGTTAAGGAGTCTGGGTACAGCGTCTCACGCCTATAATCCTAACACTGTGGGCAGATCACCTGAGGTCAGGAGTTCGAGACCAGCCCGGCCAACATGGTGAAACTCCGTCTCTACCAAAAAAAAAAAAAACACAAAAAAAAATTAGCTGGGCGTGGTGGCATGTGCCTGTAATCCCAGCTAGTCGGGAGGCTGAGGCACAAGAATCCCTTGAACCCAGGAGGCAGAGGTTTCAGTGAGCCAAGATCACACCATTGCACTCCAGCCTGGATGACAGAGTGAGACCTTGTCTCAAAAAGAAAAAAAGTTAAGGATAGGCCAGGCACAGTGGCTCATGCCTGTAATCCCAGCACTCTGGGAGCCCGAGGTTGTTGTGTCGCTTGAGTCCAAGAGTTTGGGACCAGCCTGGATAGCATGGCGCAACCTCATCTCTACAAAAAGCCAGGGGCCAGGCACAGCAGCTCACGCCTGTAATCGCAGCACTTTGGGAGGCCAAGGCGAGCAGATCACTTGAGGTCGGGAGTTCAAGACCAACCTGGCCAACATGGTGAACCACATCTCTACTAAAAATAAAAAAATTAGTTGGACATGGTGGCATGTGCCTATAGTCCCAGCTACTTGACCAGGTGAGGCATGAGAATTGCGTAAACCTGGGAGGTGGAGGTTGCAGCAAGCTGAGATCGTCCTACTGTGCTACAGCCTGGGAGACTGTCTCAAAAAAAAAAAGATAGCTAGACATGATGTTGCATGACTATAGTCATAGCTACTTGAGAGGCTGAGGTGGGAGGATCACTTGAACCCAGGAGGTCGAGGCTGCAGTGAGCTGTGATGGCACCACTACACTCCAGCCTGGGTGACAGAGTGAGACCCTGTCTTATCAGAAAAAGGAGTTAAGAAGAGAAACCACCTAAGCAGCTAGATGGTGGTTCTCTGTCATTTGGCAATTCTTGGTTTTTTGCTTATTAAGCCCAAGCTCCAGCCATGGTCCACTTACTCCACTTTTCCATGGAGTAAATTCAGGTCTTCCTTCAGTTGCTCCAGCCTCATGCACTGGCTGATTAGGATAGCTTACGGTTTGGAATTAACAGCTCATTCACACTGCACCCGATGCCACTGGAATGTCTCCTTTGTGAAATGTAATTTAATTCACCTCAGTGGTAAAGGTGAGCCTGTTTATTGGTGATGAATCTGTTGATTTACCAAATTTCATTAAATCTAAACAATACACTTTTTTCTTTTTTCTTTCTCTCTGTCACCCAGACTGGAGTGCAGTGGTGTGATCTCGGCTCACTGCAACCTCCGCTTCCCAGGCTCAAACAATTCTCGTGCCTCAGCTTCCCGAGTAGCTGGGACTACAGGCGCATGCCACCACACCCAGCTAACGTTTGTATTTTTAGTAGAAACGGGGTTTCCGGCCGGGTGTGGTGGCTCACGCCAGTAATCCCAGCACTTTGGGAGGCCAAGGCGGGCAGATCACGAGATCAGGAGATCGAGACCATCCTGGCTAACACAGTGAAACCCCGTCTCTACTAAAAATACAAAAACTTAGCCAGGCGTGGTGGCAGGCACCTGTAGTCCCAGCTACTTGGGAGGCTGAGACAGGAGAATGGCGTGAACCTGGGAGGCGGAGCTTGCAATGAGCCGAGATCACACCACTGCACTCCAGCCTGTGCGACAGAGCAATACTCCGTCTCAAAAACAAAACAAAACAAAATAGGGTTTCCCTATTGGCCAGGCTGATCTCAACTCCTGGCCTCAAGCGATCCACCCACTTCAGTCTCCCAAAGTGCTGGGATTACAGGCATGTGCCACCGCGCCCAGCCAGCTATACCATTTTTTTCAAGTTTTTATCTTTGAAGCTGGGGTGCGTCTTACAATTCATGGCATGTCATAGTTTAATTGGCAGCATTTTTCTCGTGTGGTATATAAAATTATGGCAGACTTAGAGTCATAGCCTCCCAAGTAGCTGAGATTATACAGGCACATGCCATCACATGTGGCTAATTTTTATATTTTTAGTAGAGATGGAGTTTCACCATGTTGCCCAGGCTGGTCTCGAACTCCTGATCTCAGATGATCCGCCCACCTCAGCCTCCCAAAGTGCTGGGATTACAGGCGTGAGCCACCGCCCCCGGCCTCACACAGGTCTTTAGGTGGCTGGTGCCACAGGGTTGGACTTCAGTCAGGCCCAGTCAGAGCAGCTCCTCTTGCCTGGCCTATCATGAGGGTTCAGGTCCTTATACCTTATTGTCTGTTTTCACAGTGAGAATATGGGAAATTCTCTGGCATCTATTTTCTGGGAAGGTTTACTCTATTTCAGCACCAAGGACCTAAGACAGGCAGCTGCATTTCCTAATCCTGATTCCTTAAGGTATACTGTTATAGCCAGTTAGTGTAATCCTGGAGTGTGATCCTGGAGTGTGCCCAGCTGCACAGGCAGGAGCTAGTACATGTGTGGCAGACAGGGAATAGATTTCAAAATGCACAGCTGCAGAATCCAGGACTAGAATGAAGGCCTAGAGTCAAGCCCTGTTTTTCATCATGGGCTCCTCCATTCACGCTCATTGACACCTTTCCTGGCCATGCTGTTTATCCTTCCATGTCAAGAAAAAACCCTGACAAAGCCTGGTAATATTGACACAAGTGGAGGGTACTTCAGCAGAGAGGGAGTGAAGTTCACTAGGCTGTTGTTCTTCCCCACCCTTTGGCATTCGTGTTGGGTCCTAACGCCTTGTGTCTTCCACCTTCAGTGCTGTTCCCTCGTCACACCAATGCCAGCGCTCGAGACAACACCATCAACCTGATCCACACATTCCGGGACTACCTGCACTACCACATCAAGTGCTCTAAGGTGAGGGGGGTGCCAGCATCTCAGCCGCTATGCTCTGGGTCTTTTCCTCCACCAGAACTCATGACAAAAAGTCATTCTGTTAGTCTAGGCTGTGGATATTCACTCTTACGTAGATAATTCTAGAGGCTTCAAGAAACCATGGTCTTTCTTCATCAAGCCACTGTCCCCCACCCCTCCCCGTAGCAGACATGAATATTTGTTTCCAGAATTGCTCACCTTCCTGCTTTGCTGCAGGGCCTGGGTCAGTCCCAGGGTGTATGTTCCCAAACGCCTCTGATGAAAGCAAAGCTGTCTTTCTAGACCGTGACTGTGCTTCAGTACCTGTTATGTTTGTTCCCAGGCCTATATTCACACACGTATGCGGGCAAAAACATCTGACTTCCTCAAGGTGCTGAACCGCGCACGCCCAGATGCTGAGAAAAAAGAAATGAAAACAATCACGTAAGTTAGGCAGCACTCCAGCAGGACCACCTTCCTCTCCTGAGTCACTGAGAAGGAAGCAGTGGGTGCTGGTGGCCTGGTCCTCCATGTGTCTGGGCACTGGCTACATGTGAGGCCAGCAGGGCTAAGTAGATAAAACAAAGGTGGGATTCCAGGTTTTCAGTGCTGTATAGGCCCAGATGGGTTTCCTTGTTTCCATATCTTTGTGAACTCTGAGAATGGCAGCTAGGAAATAAACAAAGTTTACCAAGAGACTGTTGTTTTTGGGCCTGAGTTACGAGGTCAGTCTTGTGCTTCTGGTGTTCTTTCTGGAGAGATGGAAGAAGTTGCTTAGGGACCTTTAATTGGGTAAATAGTCCTGACACCGCCCACTAAGCGTTCTTTCCCTGGTGCACTCTCAGCGGGAAGTTTGCATGCAGAGGAAAGTTCTCTTTATTGAGGATAGAATTGAGGAGAGCCCTGATGGGCACAGTGGCTCACGCCTGTAATTCCAGCACTTTGGGAGGCTGAGGCAGGTGGATCACGAGGTCAGGAGTTCAGGCCTAGCCTGGCCAAGATGGTGAAACCACATCTTTACTAAAAATACAAAAAAAATTAGCCGGTTGTGGTGGCAGGCGCCTGTAATCCCAGCTACTCGGGAGGCTGAGGCAGAGAATTGCTTGAGCCCAGGAGACAGAGGTTGCAATGAGCTGAGATTGTGCCACTGCACGCCAGCCTGAGCAACAGTGAGACTTCGTCTCAAAAAAAAAAAAAAATTTTTTTTTTTTTTTTTTTGAGGAGAGCCCTAAATAGGGGTGTGGCTCTGCATGCAGGAAAGGCGAGCATGGCCTAGAGCCTAGAGAGTTCCATCTCTGTGAAAGGTGCCAGACCTTGGTTCTTCTGATGAAATTCAGGCAATCCTGTCCTTAAGATACAGTAATGGTGTTCATCTGCTGTTTTTTTGTTTTGTTCGTTTGTTTGGTGGGGGTAGTTGGGGGAGACAGAGTCTCATTCTGTCACCCAGGCTGGAGTGTAGTCCAGACCTTGGTTCTTCTTCTGATGAAATTCAGGCAATCCTGTCCTTAAGATACAGTAATAGTGTTCATCTGCTGTTTTTTGGTTTTGTTTGTTTGTTTGTTTGTTTGGTGGGGGGAGCTGGGGGAGACAAAGTCTCATTCTGTCGCCCAGGCTGTAGTGTAGTCCAGACCTTGGTTCTTCTTCTGATGAAATTCAGGCAATCCTGTCCTTAAGATAAGGTAATAGTGTTCATCTGCTGTTTTTTTGTTTTGTTTGTTGTTTTTTTGGTTGGGGGAGTTGGGGGAGACAGAGTCTCATTCTGTCGCCCAGGCTGGAGTGTAGTGGTGCAATCTCAGCTCACTGTAACCTCCACCTCCCAGGTAGCTGGGACTACAGGTGCACGCCGCCACGCCCAGCTAATTTTTTGTATTTTAGTGGAGATGGGGTTTCACCATGTTGCCTGGGCTGGTCTCAAACTCGTGATCTCAGTCAATCCGCCCACCTCGGCCTCCCATCTGCTGTGTTTTGTACCAGTTGAACTAAAAGTCTTGAGATCATAAGCCTCCCTAACAGCCAGTGTATTTGCCAGCACCCCAGTACTGTTGGTGTTTGTTTTGTTGTTTGTTTTTTGAGATGGAGTTTCGCTCTTGGAGCACAGGCTGGAGTGCAGAGGCACAATCTTAGCTTACTACAACCTCTGCCTCCTGGATTCAAGCAAATTCTCTTGCCTCAGCCTCCACAGCAGCTGGGACTACAGGCTTGCGCCACTAAGCCTGGCTAATTTATTTGTATTTTTAGTAGAGTCAGGGTTTCACCATTTTGGCCAGGCTGGTCTTGAACTCCTGACCTCGTGATCCGCCCACTTCAGCTTCCCAAAGTGTTGGGATTACAAGCGTGAGCCACCGTGCCTAGCCCAGTACTCTGTGATCCCCAGCCTGGAGTGCAGTGGTGCAATCTTGCCTCACTGCAGGCTCAACCTCCTGGGCTCAAGCAATCCTCCCACCTCAGCCCCCCAAGTAGCTGGGACCACAGGCGTGCACCATCACAGCTGGCTAATTTTTTAATTTTTGTGGAGACAGGATTTCACCATGTTGTGCAGGCTGGTCTCGAACTCCTGGACTCAAGTGATCCTCCCACTTCAGCCTCCCAAAGTGTTGGAATAACAGACATCAGCCACCGCACCTGGCCCAGCACTCAGTACTCTTGAGGCAAAGTTTTAGTGGGTGTGGTATGCCTAGGGCTTTACACTCTCTCTCTCGCATTTGAGGGCTCTTCTACCAAGTTAGTTTCTGCTGCCATTTGAAAGGATGAGAAAGAGATCCAAGGACCTGAGCAGTAGGTGAGGGTTTTCAGACATTCTCAAAATGCAGTTTAAGGCAGGGTGTGGTGGCTCACCCTTGTAATCCCAGCACTTTGGGAGGCCGAGGCGGGCGGATTACCTGAGGTCAGGAGTTGGAGACCAGCCTGACCAACACGGAGAAACCCCATCTCTACTAAAAATACAAAATTAGCTGGGCATGGTGGTGCATGCCTGTAATCCCAGCTACTCTGGAGGCTGAGGCAGGAGAATCGCTTGAACCCAGGAGGCAGAGGTTGCGGCGACTGAGATCGCACCATTGCACTCCAGCCTGGGCAACAAGAGCGAAACTCAGTCTCAAAAAAAAAAGAAAAAAAGCAGTTTAAGTCACCCCAACTTCTTTAGGTAAAGGCCTGTCTCTGTAGCAGTTCAGAGAAGAGTGTCCAAATGCCATGCAATGAAATAGCAGCATCGTTTCTTTTCTGCAGCTTCTTGGGCAGATCCTTAAATGGGCAAAGTAACCAACAAGGTGGGTGGGCAGGTGAGAGGATGTGCTCTTGCTGCTCCTCCAGAACCCGGTCTCCATCCTGGTGTCTGCATTTTCCCCTTTCCCTGCTTGCTCTACGCAGGAGTGCTTTTCTCATCAGGTACTTGTTTGGTGACCTGGAGTGTGAGGCAGCGAATTTCATGCTGCTTTCAGGGCCCAGTAGACAGGCAGTTGAGTAGAGGCCAAGAGGTAAACTGGCAGCAAGGTACAGTGAGAGGGAAGCCTGACCTGGCAGCCTGTGATAACTGGACCGGAAGGCTGGGCATCATAATAGTCTCGGGGCTGCCAGCATCACCTTTGGCACTGGTAGCTGCTTGTGCATCCAGGAGGAAGGCCTTTCAGGCAGCTGCTGCCCGATTCCACAGCCAGCAGGCAGTCTTGGGAGTCCCTGCCCAGTGAGTGCAGTTGTGTAGCGGGCAGGGATAGCTTCCTGTCCTGGTGAGAGACCCAGGAAAGGATGAATCCTTGAAATGAACAGACTGTATATAAGTCTCCTCTCTGGGACTTAGAAAGAGCAACTTTGCCTTCTTCTGTGCTGCAGCTTCTCTTTGGCAGAGTTGGGCCCCAGAAAGGAGAAGCAGGAGACAAACAGCTACATCCACCCTGAAAACCAGATTATGTTACTAATGGTGGGTAGGAGTTAAGTGACTCAGCTGTGGGCAGAAGCCAGGAACTCTCGATGGGCTGCCCAGAATTGAACACTCATGAGCTTTTCATTTGGAGAGAAGGATAATAAGGTGTAGCTTCATTTTGGAATGAGTGATACATCCAAGGCAGGGAAAATGTAGAGCCCGTGTTTTTGCCCTGATTTCCCATAGTTCTCAGCTCTAGCTTCCAGGCTGCTTTCCCAGATGCTGTTAGGTACCAGTTAGAGGCTCTGTCCTTGAGGACCACCTAGCCCGTCTGGAGAAGTATTGGGTGGAACAGGACACCACAATTCAGGAGCCTCGAACCAGGCGGGTGTTGTATAAGCCAGAGGAGGAGTCACCACGTGATAGCAGAAATACCTTTAGCCTTGGAAGTTCTGAGGATTGCTTTGAACCAGCCACCTGCCTTCATGGTGAGAGATGAAGGAACTGCTATCTGGGAACCCTGAGAGGTATACGCTATGTAGGAGGAGCTGACAGATGAGGTAGTACCAAGACAATGGTTGAGCCTAGTCAGAAATTCAGGTACATCTAGGCCATCCAGAAATTATGGACAAGTGATTCTTCTATCTAACTTGGTACATTGAATGTCCTTATGGGCTTAACACTGATATTCCTGGGCATCCGAAGTATCCAATAGGAAGGAAGAGCTGGTGAAACCGTTCTGTGAAAGCCAGATTTTAGCCCATGTCCTGTGGTTCCAGTGCCTCTGCTTAAGGAATCTAGCCCTTTCCACCTTTCATTTGGTGTTTCTTTGGGATCCCATCTAGTCTAGGAGTGTGGGGTGGAGGAAAGGGCAGCCAGAAACTGACCTTCGCACTTATCTCTCCTTTTGAAGGGGGAAGACGTTTTCATCCCGCTAATCTTGGGAATAAGAGGAGGAAGCGGCTGGCAACTGAAGTCTGGAACACTTGCTACTGGATAATCGTAGCTTTTAATGTTGCACCTCTTCAGGTTCTTAAGGGATTCTCCGTTTTGGTTCCATTTTGTACACGTTTGGAAAATAATCTGCAGAAACGAGCTGTGCTTGCAAAGACTTCATAGTTCCCAAGAATTTAAAAAAAAAAAAAAAAAAAGAATTCCACTTGATCAACTTAATTCCTTTTCTTTATCTTCCCTCCCTCACTTCCCTTTTCTCCTACCCTCTTTTCCAAGCTGTTTCGCTTTGCAATATGTTACTGGTAATGAGTTGAAGGATAATGCAATCCTAACTCGTTTTCTCCTAAGTATTTGAGTTCAAAACTCCTGTATCTAAAGAAATACGGTTGGGGTCATTAATAAAGAAAATCTTTCTATCTTACATGAGAATTTACTGGGTTTCTGGACTGCGGGTCCAAAGTGAGAAGAGAAGGAAGGAAGAAGGATAGACCTATACTGCCCTTGAACCTGCAAACCTAAGCTGGGAAGCCCTAGTTTCAGGAGCCCATCAGGTTTAGGTCCTCACTTCCTCTAGAGGAGAGAATGGCTGGCCAGTGAACTATATTTAAACTCCTCCCCTCCCGACCGGGAGACAGGGTCTCGTTGCCTCCTGAGCTCAGGTGATCCTCCCACCTCAGCCTCCCAAGTAGCTGGGATTACAGGCGCATACCACTGTGCCTGGCTAATTTTTTATATTTTTAGTAGAGATGAGGTTTCGCCATCTTTCCCAGGCTGGTCTCAAACTCCTGGACTCAGGCAATCTGCTTGCCTCAGCCTCTCAAAGTGCTGGGATTATAGGCATGAGCCATGGAACCCGAGCTATTAATACAAACTTACATGCTTCCTTGTAAAGCTTGGTCCCTGAGACTCTGTGGCTGTTCCTGAAGCTCCCTGGACAGTGACAGACAAAGGGTTTTCTGGTTTTTTTATTGTGAATAATGTGTGGGATTTCCTAAAATGTGTTCCTTAGTGTGTGGTCCTGCAGGGCATTGATGGTTATTCAGGTGTATGTCTGATGCAAACTAACTGGCCACATTTTGTCTTTCTCACATGGCAGCCCAAAAGACTGCTTTCAGGGAGAGAAGTTGTCAAAAACAGTACAGAGCCTAGTCGAGCAGCTGTCCCTCAGCAGGACTCTGGTCCTTGAAATGAAATTGCTTCAGAAAGTTTGCTTGGTGTAAGGAATTAAGAGAATTTTAAGGGCATCTGCAATGGTCTGATGGTCATTCTAATGGTTTCTGCCTTCCATCTATGGCAGTGTGTTTCATACTGGCTTGGGACCCATTAATTGTGACATAACCTGACTATATCACAACCAGCATTTTTGTTTTCTAAACTTTTGATTTTGAGATAATTAGATTTAAATATGGTTGTAAGAAACAATACAGAGAGATCCTGTATACCTTCCACTTGGTTTCCCCGCCATGCTAACATCTTGTATAATTGTTGTGTAGCATCACAGCCAAGAAAAGGTCATTGGTATAGTCCACCCACCTTCTTCAGATTTGCTGCACTGTATGTGGTGTACATCTGTGCATTGTTGTCATATGTGTAGCTTTATGTGACACCAGCATTTTTAAGCAATTGAATAGTATCAGAGTGCATCACATCCATTAAGGGTAAGTGTTGGCCGGGCGTGGTGGCTCAAGCCTGTAATCCCAGCACTTTGGGAGGCCGAGACGGGCGGATCACGAGGTCAGGAGATCGAGACCATCCTGGCTAACACAATGAAACCCCGTCTCTACTAAAAATACAAAAAAATTAGCCAGGCGTGGTGGCGGCGCCTGTAGTCCCAGCTACTTGGGAGGCTGAGGCAGGAGAATGGCGGGAACCCAGGAGGCGGAGCTTGCAGTGAGCCGAGATGGCGCCACTGCACTCCAGCCTGGGTGACAGAGCGAGACTCCGCCTCAAAAAAAAAAAAAAAAAGGGTAAGTGTTGGTTTGGAAATGTATATTAGTTACATATGCACATCATGACTGGATTATAGAAATGTCTTTTGACTGTGAGTCACAGTGGAGAATTTTGAAAACCACAGGTCATTCAGTCATCAGACTTCGTTTTTATTTCACTAAAATGGGCTGCTAGAGAGCTCAGGGTACTCTGATAGTTCTAATTGGCTGCTCAGGGTGCCCCTGACCACTTCTGGTACTTGGAAAACCTAGATTAATTGGATATATTGACAGCAACGTATGCATTCTCTACTTCATGAGTTATTTAAGGGGTTGTCAGGTGTAATTTTGACTAGAAACCGTTTTTGCTCTTTTTTTTATTTTAATTTTAGTTTTTAGAGACAGGGTCTCACTGTGTTGCTGAGGCTGTACTCAAGCTCCTGACCTCCGGAGTAGCTGGGACTATAGGCACCTGCCACCATGTCCAGCTGAGTTTTTGCTTTCTTCCTTAGTAGAACATAACTAATGTTGGAGCTCACTGTACTCTCTTGCCAGTAGCAGGAATCCAATTTCTGGTAGGTACTGTAGATGGCAGAACCAAGGTTGCTTAGAAGATATGGAGTTAGGAGAAAAATGAAAAGGCATAAATATTTTCTACAGCAGTAAATCCTAAGGAAGTAACTAGTTCCAAGACGCTTTGTCAACATTAAAAATCCGTAGTGCAGGCTGAGCACAGTGGCTTACACCTGTAATTGTAGCACTTTGTGAGGATGAGGAAGGAAGACTGCTTGAGCCCAGGAGTTCAAGACCAGCCTGGGTAACAGTGAGACTCCTTCTCCGTCTCTATAAAAAACTTAATCTGGCCGGGCGTGGTGGCTCACACCTGTAATCCCAGCACTTTGGGAGGCCAAGGCGGCTGAATCACCTGAGGTCAGGTTGAGACCAGCCTGGCCAACACAGTGCAACCCCATCTCTACTAAAAATACAAAAATTAGCTGGGCATGGTGGCGGGTGCTTGTAATCCCAGCTACTCTGGAGGCAGAGACAGGAGAATCACTTGAACCCAGGAGGCGGAGGTTGCAGTGAGCCACGATCATGCCATTGCACTCCAGCTTGGGCGACAAGAGCGAAACTCTCCAATAAATAATCTCACCAATAAATAAATCTGTAGTGCAGCCTGGACAACATGGCGAGACCCTGCCTCTACAAAAAATAAAAATTGGCTGGATGTGGTGGTGCATGCCTGTGGTCCCAGCTACTCGAGGCTGAGGCAGGAGGATTGCTTGAGCCCTGAAGGTCAAGCCTGCAATGAGCTGTGTGTGCCTCTCTACTCCACCCTGGGCAACAGAGTGAGACCCGGTCTCAGAAAAAAAAATCCATACTGGTGTAAACCCCTGTCCAGATTGACTCTTGTCTTAACAAGGACACACTTGGTGTTAGTACGGATCTAGCCTCAAAGACCCTCCTCACAGATGAAGCAGCCCACTGTGACCAGTTGAGGCCTTAGGACCGCAGGAAGAACGTCTGAGGATGAGGGTTGAGCACACTGAGAGTGTGGGCTGGGAAAAGAGGATCTAGTTATTTCTTCCTAGTCTCAGGAAGCCAGTGCCCCAAGGGTTCACACCTGGGAGGTGCAGGTGTCCTTGGATATGGGCTGTAGAAGAACAGTTTGAATCCAGGTTCCGCCATCCAATAGCTGTGTGACAGCAAATCTCTTAATCTGAGCCCTGGTAACCTCATTTAAATTGGACATTTACCCGAGGATTTGTAAAAGGAAAAGAATAAATATCTCTTAAATGGTAAGCATTATGATGCCTGTAATTATAATGTCACTTAATGAATCTTGGTTCCCTTTATACACCCAAGGGGATCAGAAGCAACAGGCTGCTGCCCCAGCAAAGTCCCGCAGAAACCAACCCTCATTCGGTGCTTGGGGTTTCCTAGGCTTTCCCCAAGGTCGTTGGTATTTTGGTGTTTTCCCCAGCTTGAATGGCCCTTACTGCCCGGGCAAGGCAGGTAGGAATCTCCATGTCTGGAAAAAGTGGGACGTGGGGCAAGCTGCAAGCCAAAAATTAGGAGCTTGGCAGGAAAGACACTTAAGACTAACAGGAAGTGGAAGGGTGGACTTGGAGGAGGAATTGAAACCAAGAAAAGGAAATAGCTCTAGCTGCTGCCTCAGCCTTCTTGGGGGGAGCCGTTACTTGGAGTTGTTTGCCATTAAGTTACCCTCATTTGGAGTAGTACTGATGGGTGCTCAACCGGAACCTGGGTCTACTCTGATGGCGATTTTGAGTTCAAGCAATGCTGCCCCCTACTGGGGGTTGCTAAAAGCACTGCCATTTCTAGGCGGTGGGGGGAGGTTTGTTGTTTTTGGTTTTTGTTTCTTTTGTTTTTTTTTTTTTTTGGGGACAGAGTCTCACTCTGTTGCCCAGGCTGGAGTGCAGTGGCACGATCTTGGCTCACTGCAACCTCCGCCTCCCGGGTTCAAGCAGTTCTCCTGCCTCAGCCTCCTAAGTAGCTGGGCCTACAGGCACATGCCACCACGCCCGGCTAATTTTTTGTATTTTTAGTAGAGACAGGGTTTCACTGTGTTAGCCAGGATGGTCTGCATCTCCTGACCTTGTGATCCACCCGCCTCGGCCTCCCAAAGTGCTGGGATTACAGGCATGATCCACTGCGCCTGGCTCTGATTTTTTTTTTTAAGTATTATTTTGAGGCAGGGTCTCACGCTGTCACCCAGGCTGGAATGAAGTGGCGCCATGAAGGCTCACGGCAGCCTCGACCTCCTGGACTCCAGCGATCTTCCCACCTCAGCCTCCTGAGTAGCTGGAACCACACAACATATACCACTGTGCTCAGCTAATCTTTATTTTTTGTAGAGACGGAGTCTCACCACGTTGCCCAGGCCTCGGCCTCTTAAAGTGCGGGGATTACAGGCATGAGTGTGAAGTGTTAAACAGCGGCTCAGGGAGGCCAACCAGGGTCCAAGAAACCCCGTCCCTGCTGCCTCCACTGGTCCAGAGCTAGTACCCCCAGCCAGCATGACACTCATGTCCCAGACATTGTGGGTCAACAGAAATTCAGATAGCTAAGAGAATGGAAACGGACAAAGGAGGCACAGGAGGATTCCGTGCCAGAGTCTGGATTGGTCACCCCCGTTCAGGTTCTGCCTGAGGAAAGGAGAATGGGGTCCGGGCACAGTCGGCTGGATGGAGCATCTGAAGACGGCTTGCACCAGAGCCCTCGTGGCTGAAGGAAGAAGCCAGGGGGTGAGTCAGCCCCAGGGCTTGATGGAACAGACAGGAACTAGATGATCTAGTAAGGGAGAAGCAAGGCTGAGCAAGAGACAGCCCAGGCTCCCTGGCTGCCACTGCCTAATCTGTCCCCCTTCACACATCCCACACACAGTGTTTAGACAGAGCAGCAGAGAAGAAACAGACATCCTGGATCCCGTGGGGAGCAGGCCGGGGCTGGGAACAGGAGGTCTGTTTATTCCTGGCAGTCCCATATCAGAAGGGTCCCACACCCACTTCTGTCCAGGCCCCAGGCTGAACTCTCCCAGAGCCTGTGACTTCTGCCCTACCATATCGCGTGGTTCTGAGGGCCGGCCCTGGAACCCTGCATCCTCCCCACCCACCAGCTCCCTCGAGGATGGATTTGAGGCTGGATGCTTTCGTCTTCCCACTTTTTGTCCCAACAGAAGTCCCTCCTCTTCAGGATCCCTGACTGACTGTGCAGAGCTGGCAGAGCCACACTCCGCGGACCTCCAGCCCTTCAGGCCCAGCTCTCCTGGAGAGCACGGAAGTCCCTTTGCTCCATTTACTTTTTCAGCCAGGAAGTGTTTCCTAATGTCTCACCCCCAGCGCCAGCTTTCCTGCTGCAGTTTCCGCCTGTTCCCTCCCATTTCAGGCCTTAAGGGAGTGTGGCTGGGCTTCTCTCCTCCCCCTCACTCCAAAGCCACACTTGATACAAGGTGGAAATCGAGGCACCACTCCTCCTGGCTTCCCAGCCTTGAACTTGCCCTTCCCTCTCAGTGTACCTGGTTTCCTCAGTTTCCCTGTGCAGCAAAAGTGTCACTCCCCTCTTGCTTTTCCTAAGCTCCCCATGTGCCTCTCTCAGCAGATCTGTCTTAGAGGGGCCAGGTGCAGAGAAAAGCAAAAATCCTAATAATGTTCCTAGCGATCGCTGCCTGTCACGGAGTGCTGAAGGACCAAGTGCTGATCTGAGTCCTCATCACACGGGACCTCATTTAGTCTCACGATAGGTGAGTACAACTATGGGCCCCATTTTACAGATGAGGAAACTAAGGCAAGAGAACTTTAGTCATTTGCCCAAGTTCACCAGCTTTTAAAAGGATCCAGACAGCTCTGATTCCAGCGCCAGCTCATGCCTCTTCATTGTAGGGGAGCAAAGAGAGGGAGTCGTTTGTTGGAGCAAACCCCCACCCATCAAGGGCCAAGCCACTGGCGTATACACAGCCATATGTGTTATGCTGTGATATGCCCCACCACGACCTTAATTAGAGGTGGTTTTTCTTGCTCCCATTTTAACACAGACAAAAACCGAGGCCCAGTAGTACCTTACCCAAGGTCACATCCCCAGAGCCATTTGTCCCTCATAGTTCAGAACTTAGAAAGCAGTTGAGAAAAGTATGGAATGACCCCAGATTCAGGAAGGCAAGTCTGGCCTTATAAACTGAAAGGCCCATCAGGCGATGGGATGGGGAAGTGAAGATCCTCAGGCCCCAAACACCCGCCACTGCCGCCATCACACACGGAAGTGTGGAGGGAGCCTGGTGTACTGTCAACTGACTGGCCAGTCCAGGGGCTTAAATGTAAATGCATCAGCTGAGGCGGGAAGTCAGGAGGGGTAAGTCAATCACTATTATTCATTAACTGGAATGCATTTCTCAGATTACTCCAAGCTGGAGTAGAGAAACTGCCACCTAGGTGGCAGGGCAGAGGGACACTGGGTGGGAGGGGGAGGCAGGCCTCCCAGTTGCTGCGGTTCAGAATATGCCAGGTCCCACCTCCCAGAGGCGGGGCCGGGGCTAAGTCCCGCCAGCCTCGTTTCTCCATCCCTCTGAGAACCCAGACGGGCAGAGCCTGGGTAGGAGAGCCTGGCCCCGCTGTCTCCACCGGGTGGAGACACCATGCACTTGGTCCACTTGTGCTCTTCAGCCAGGACACCAGACATGGTCCAAACCCCTGCAGGGCTGGCTGCAGCAACTCCCTGACACTCAGGAAGGCCCAGGCTGGGCAGGCAATACCTGCTCCCAACAGCCATGTGAGTAGCTACTCCCCCAACCCCCAAACCCCAGATCCTGGAGAGGCCACTGCACCCAGTCCAAGCCACCAGACCCTCGGGGGTGTGCAGGTGGTACAGCCTGCACCCTGCTGGGAAATCACCCCTAGGGGCTGCTCCCTGCCGTTGTCACTGTTCTGGTGGAGGTGGGGTGGGGGGAATCATTCCAATTAGGGCTGGGAGCTCCAGCTTAGGCCAGGTTTGGGGTAATGAACCCTGAGTCTCGTGGGGCTTGAGAGAGTTGATGGTGCTAGGGGGAAGGGAACAGAAACTGGAAGGCCTCTAGAGAGGAAAAGACATCCTGGGTGGAGGGCACTGGAGGAGACTGAGGAAGAGAAAACACGCTTAGGGGAGGGGAAAGGGGGCACAAGGCCTTGGAGGCCCAGGTTCGGGGTGCTGGGGGAACCTGGGAAGGAAGGGGAGCATCTTCCTTCCTCTCAGCTCAGGGTGGCCATGGGGCCCTGATCCCCTGTCCTGGAGGAGGGGAGAGGTATGAATCCTTTCCTTATTGACTTGGATCCTAGCAACAGCAGCTGCTCCCCTGTTGACAGAAGCAGGAGTTCCCACAGGACCCAGGACCCCTCCCCCGTCCCCAGGATGTGGCAGCAGAGCCATGACACTGGAGGACTGAGACCAGGGAATGACGGGAAGAACAGGGACAGATGAGAGCCACAGAGAAGCCAGGCTTTGCCCACTGACTCCTCTTCCCTCTCCTCTGGGCTCAGCCTCAGGCCTGGGGGTGTTGGGGAGTCCCTGTCCTTGCTGCTGGCATCTCCATGTTCACTGCCACAGGTCCCCTCCTGCTGCTTCTCTCCTCCCTCCAGCTCCCAGGAAGGACCCTGTTGCTAGTGTGGAGCAAAGACGAGTCAAGTTTATGGGCTGGAAGTCCTACCCGGAGGCTGCTCACTGAGCTGTGATGGCTACAAGGACAGATAGGGGGAAGGGCACAGGGTGCCCGAGACCTGGCCCACTGGAGCCTGTCACCTAATGGCCGGCCGGAAGACCACTACACACCAGCCAGCCCTGGTCCATTCTTTTGGCTCATTTAGGGACCTCCCCGGTGGAGGCAGGGATACACAAAATGCTTTGGGGCTAGATGGACCCGCCTTTCAGTCTAAACAAGAGACCTAAACACAGCCGCCCAGAAAAGGCAGATACCAGAAATGGATAAAGCTGGCTGGGTGGGGACTGTCGGAAGGGCAGCCAGCGGTGAGCTCCGGCTGGTTGCTACCATATAGGACATACGTGTTGCCAGACCTGATTTTTCAACAGAAACCAAAGATAGTTTTTTATATAAATGTTTAATTGGCAATTATGAAAAATTCTGTGTATCAGCGAACATAATACAGCCCACAGCCTGCGGGTCTGTGCCCCTGGACTAACATGCCGCCCTGCCAGGAGGACACGACCTGCAGCCCCATCCTAACTCTGGCCACCCCATCCTGCAGGCATGCCGGCTGCCACTCCAGGACTCCCCCGTCCTCAGGACCGAGATGACGCCCAACAGCACTGGCGAGGTGCCCAGCCCCATTCCCAAGGGGGTTCTGGGGCTCTCCCTGGCCCTGGCAAGCCTCATCGTCACGGCGAACCTGCTGCTAGCCCTGGGCATTGCCTGGGACCGCCACCTGCGCAGCCCGCCTGCTGGCTGCTTCTTCCTGAGCCTGCTGCTGGCTGGGCTGCTCACGGGTCTGGCATTGCCCACGTTGCCAGGGCTGTGGAACCAGAGTCGCCGGGGTTACTGGTCCTGCCTCCTCCTCTACTTGGCTCCCAACTTCTCTTTCCTCTCCCTGCTGGCCAACCTCCTGCTGGTGCATGGGGAGCGCTACATAGCAGTCCTGAGGCCACTCCAGCCCCCTGGGAGCACTCGGCTGGCCCTGCTCCTCACCTGGGCTGGCCCCCTGCTCTTTGCCAGTCTGCCCGCTCTGGGGTGGAACCACTGGACCCCTGGTGCCAACTGCAGCTCCCAGGCTATCTTCCCAGCCCCCTACCTCTACCTCGAAGTCTATGGGCTTCTGCTGCCCGCTGTGGGTGCTGCTGCCCTCCTCTCTGTCCGCGTGCTGGTCACTGCCCACCGCCAGCTGCAGGACATCCGCCGGTTGGAGCGGGCAGTGTGCCGCGATGAGCCCTCAGCCCTGGCCCGGGCCCTTACCTGGAGGCAGGCAAGGGCGCAGGCTGGAGCCATGCTGCTCTTCGGGCTGTGCTGGGGGCCCTACGTGGCCACACTGCTCCTCTCAGTCCTGGCCTATGAGCAGCGCCCACCCCTGGGGCCTGGGACTCTGTTGTCCCTCATCTCCCTGGGAAGTGCCAGTGCAGCGGCAGTGCCCGTGGCCATGGGGCTGGGCGATCAGCGCTACACAGCCCCCTGGAGGGCAGCCGCCCAAAGATGCCTGCAGGGGCTGCGGGGAAGAGCCTCCCGGGACAGTCCCGGCCCCAGCACTGCCTACCACCCAAGCAGCCAAAGCAGCGTCGACCTGGACTTGAACTAAAGGAAGGGCCTCTGCTGACTCCTACCAGAGCATCCATCCAGCTCAGCCACCCAGCCTGTCTCCACTGGGCCCCACTTCTCTGGATCAGAGACCCTGCCTCTATTTGACCCCACACTGACTGAATAAAGCTCCTCTGGCTGTTTATGCTTATCTCATTCCGTATCTCAGGGCGAGGCAGGAGGAAATGGCACAACACACCAACAACAGAAAGAACCTACAGACATACGCATGGATTAAGGCAGAGTCGACTCCAGGCAGACAAGAAGTGTCGTGTGCACAGACCCTGGAGACGGGGAGCTGGCACATCTCAACATCCAGCCGACTCTGCGGGAGAGCCTTGCCCTGACGGGGCCCTAGCTAGCTCCTCCTAGGGTCCAGCCACCACAAAATCCACACAGACGCTGTCTCTGGGAAGTATATTTTATTTACATTTTTAAAATCTTTAACTAGTATCTCTTCCTCCTTTCCACCCCCAGAGACTTGGGAAGGGAAAGAACGGGAACCTCAAACACCTACTCCCCACGTACAAATACACACCCCATGGCTCACACCAGCAAATGAAAGTGAAAGAGAAACAGGTCCGCCCCTCCCTCTGAAGGGCCCACCAAGTCTGGGCAAGGGTGGGAGGGCCCTGGGCTGGGTCTCTAAAGAGAAGAAAAGGAGAGGGGAGCAAGTCAGTTGAAGAGGCTGGAAAGTCATCCAGGGCCCCACCCTCCTCTTCCCTCTGTGCCCTACTGCCTCTGCTGGCGGGCGGGGGCAGGGGTCCCTCCGTCCCCTCAACACCAGACACACAGGCAGGGGCTGCAGCCATTAACGGTCAGGCCTCTGGACACAAAATACTTTCGCTTTGTGGTCTCCTGACGTGGTCACCACCAGGGAGGCATCTCTATAAACAGAAAGCATGTGATTGCAGAGACGGGGGGACCCAAGCCCACCACCCAGGGGCCCTAGGGTGGGCTCCTCCAGCACACCCTCAGTTCTAGGGCCCTAGTGCCCAGCACTGGGCCGACATCTCTGCAGCCAGCATGGAGGGAATTAGAGGAAGCCCCCAGCACGGGAGAAGCAGAGCTGACTCCGATGGGGAAAATCAGTCTCAGCCTCTCCCTCATGACTGAGATGTGGGGCCCCGGAGGGTCACTATCAGTCACTGGGGTGGGGGCTGGGCTGTGAACCCTCAGGCTTCCCAGCATCCCTGCCTTAGGAATCCCCTCCCACACCCCAAGGATCCTGTGTCCCCCACTACTCCCACCTTCCAAATACACAGAGATCCCAGCCCTTGGCCAATTCACTTACTTGCTGAGGGCAAAGTCCAGGATCTCAGCCGTGTGGCCCCGGTAGTCAGTAAGCAGGCGGCCGGTCCGGGCGTCCCAGAGGCGCACAATGCCATCCAGGCTGCAGGTATAAACCACAGCAGTGCCTGCCTCCCACAGCAGCTGCACGATGCCCGACTGCCTCGAGGAATGACAGAGGCAGGGCACAGGTTGGCAGGAGAGCTGAGAGCCATCTGCTCCCAGTTCTCACAAAGAGGGACAGCCACACACAACAGCCAGGCAGGAGCCAGATCTGGGGTAGATGCTCCTGGAGGCCTGGGTTTTCCCTCCACCATGGCCACAGCCCGCACAACCCCAGCTCCAGCTGCCCGTACCTGGTGCTGACACTGATGCCTAAGAGTCTGCGTAGCCAGGTCATAGACGGCCAACGTCCCATCCAGGTAGCCAACAGCTGCCAGGGGCATCCTGGGCAGAGGAGCGCACCATGAAGACTCATGAGGGCCTGGACTCACACGCCCTGCCCTCCCTCCGGGGCCCTGAGCCCAGGCTCCTCCCACAAACCCCTCTCCCCATCCTCACTCACACACTGCAGAAGCCCAAGGACTCCACCGAGTTGGACTCACTCTCCTCCCCTTCTCCAAGGCTGGGCTGGGAGGCCACAGTCTCAGGTCTAAAAACACCCACCACCTGAAAGCCAGAGAGGATCAGAGGAGGGCCCGGAATCCGGGTGCTTGATGGAGAGAAAGACGGTGGGGAGAGGAGACAGTGAAGACCCAGGAAGGAAGGAGAGGAGTCGAGAAAGCGGAGGCCCCAGCCGGGCTCCAGGTCAACTCACCTTGCCAGTGGTGGCACTGACCAGCTTGGCCTGGCAGTCCACAGAGCCAGTTAGGATTAAGCTGCCATCCTGGTTGGTGGCAACACAGGTGAGTGGGCCCTGGTGACCCTCAGTCCCTAGCATAGAGCAGGGAGGCAGTCAGGCTTCATCCTACCTCTCCTCTGAGTCCTCCCCCAGGATCTCAGCCCCTCCCGACAAAGGCCCAGGCTAACACTTCCCCCACCTCTGATACCTTTCAGTACATGGATGGGGCTTCCCTGCTTCAGGTCCCAAATCCTGATGGTGCCATCTTCGTAGCCTACCACAGCTCTCTTCCCTGAAGAGAGGCACAGATGAAGAGAGGGGAGAGGGCACGCTCAGATACACTAAGCAAGGGAATGGGGAGAGGGAGAGGAAAGAAGAGTGGAAGCGCCCAGACACTGCCCCAGGAATCACAGGTGAGTTCAGAGCAGGAAGGAGGCGCTATGAGCTTTGGGGCCAGGGGGTCAGCACTCCAAAGAGCAGGCCTCAGAGTTTGCCGGCTGTGGCCCAGAAGGCTGCTCCGGGAGGTGTATATCCCGGGATTCAGCCTCTGCACCCAGGAAAGGACACTCAAGGGAGGTGCTCTCACCATCAGGGAGGACTCGGCCACAGGTGGCTGGGCAGTTGGGACCCTGGAAGGTCTTGCAGTCACCATTCGGGACTTTCCACATCCAGGTGTTGCCGTCAGCTGTGCCCGCCAACAGGACAGGTGCCCGAGGATGCCACTCCATCCACTGGACAGGGAGGAAGGGGCAGCAGGGAGGCCCGTCACCCCATCCCACCTAGAAGCCTGTCCTGTGAGCTCCACCCAAGGTTTCCTGCCTCCGGGGTTCCGCGGGGATTTTCCAGGTAGCAGGCAGACCTTCTTCCTGTGCCTTGGGGCGCACTGGCTCAGAGCTGGCTTGGCGCAATAAGGAAGAACTGGCCTCCCAAGCTTGCACTCCCAGCAACCCAAGGCCCCACAGAGCTGACTCCCGCTCTGATGATCTTACCTCCAGGTCTCCCGCTTCAAAGGACCAGACCTCCTCCTTGGTGTCCACCTGCCACACTTTCAAGAGGCCACTCATGTCCCCTGTGGCCACTAGAGTGGAGTCATGGCTGAAACCAGCACAAGTCACAGAGTCTTTATGGCCTTCGAAGAAAAGTGGGCAGAAAGAGGGGAAAACAATAGGGTACCTGGTGCTGGGGGCATGTGATTCTGGTATCTGGCCCCCTGAAACGACCAGCTAGGAAAAAAAGAGGGGCGGGCCTGAGCAGAACAGGTGCTGGAACTCACTGCCGCTCTAGGAACCAACCCTCCCATGTCTCGCCAGGAGAGACACTGCTGGCCGTCACTCAACCAGGCCAAGCCCCAGCCTCCTATGCCTTCCCCCTTCTGTCCACTCTACACCTCTGCCCACAATCCCAAGTCCTCCCCTCTGCCCAACTGCTCCTATACCAATGTGACCTCCTCTGGCCTTTCCTAGACTCCCTTGGCCAATGAGTGCCTCCTGCCTCTGTGCCCAAAACACACTAGTATTCTCCCCGTGTCCCTGGGGCCCAGCACAGAGCTGGCACAAAAGAGACGTCACTAAGTGGCTACTGGATGCACGACCACTGCAGGCCAGGCTCCTAAGATCTCCCAAAGGAATATGACCTCTCCCAGGCCTCTACCTCAGCCCCCTCACCTGCACACTCAAAGAGCAGCTCCCCATCGCTGAGCCGCCATACGAAGGCTTTGTCATCTTCACCCCCGGTCACTGCCAAGGTGTTGGTCTTGGGGTCCAGGCTCACACAAAACACAGACGCTGTCCCAAGAGATATTCCATGGGTAAGGGGACAGAGCTCCCACCTAGGGCTCTGTCCTTCAGAACCTTCAGGAAACCCACCCCCTTTCACCCAAAGCAATGTGTCTTTCCTCCTGGAAAACACAGGCACATCCAAGTTCTTCTAAGTTTCAAGAATCGGGTTAAGATTTGCCAAGCTCCCTATTTGCCAGAGCAGATGCCCTGTGTGACTCCCCTCACCACCCGGCACCAATGCCATGGACAAGAGGTGGGTACAGGTGCAGGGCTTACAGGTCTCAGCATGGGATGCCACCGGGTTGGGTACAGAGTGAGGAGAGCATCATGTTAAGAGTTTCTTACTAAGAACTAGCACTTGAGAAAATTATATAAAATATGCTCAAAAAGATAAAATTATCTCTAATTTTATTTTACTTTATTTTTTTGAGATGGAGTCTTGCTCTGTTGCCCAGGCTGGAGTGCAGTGGCACAATCTCAGGTCAATACAACCTTCGCTTCCCAGGTTCAAGTGATTCTCCTTCCTCAGCCTCCCGAGTAGCTGGGATTACAGGCACATGCCACCACATCCAGCTAATTTTTTTTTTTTTTTTTTTAGTAGAGATGCGGTTTCACCATGTCGGCCAGCCTGGTCTTGAACTCCTGACCTCAGGGGATCCGCCTGCCTTGGCCTTCCAAAATGCTGGGATTACAGGTATAAACCACCGCACCTGACCAATTATCTCTAATTTTATACTCACTACTTTTATTAACTTTTATCAAAGATACCTTTTTTTTTTTTTTTTTGAGACATTCTCATTCTGTTGCCCAGGCTGGAGTGCAGTGGCGTGATCTCAGCTCACTGCAACCTCCACCCCCCAGGTTCAAGCGATTCTCCTGCCTAAGTGTCCAGAGTAGCTAGGATTACAGGCATGTGCCACCACGCCCGGCTAATTTTTGGTTTGTTTGTTTGGTTTTTTTTTTTTGAGACAGCCTCGCTCTCTCACCCAGGCTGGAGTGCAATGGCGCAGTCTCGGTCTACTGCAACCTCTGCCTCCCGGGTTCAAGCAATTCTCCTTCTCCTGCCTCAGCCTCCCGAGTAGCTGGTACTACAGGTGCCCACCACCACGCCCAGCTAATTTTTGTATTTTTAGTAGAGATGGGGTTTCACCATATTGGCCAGGCTGGTCTGGAACTCCTGACCTTGCAATCCGCCTGCCTCGGCCTCCCAAAGTGCTGGGATTACAGGCGTGAGCCACCACACCTGGCCAAATTTTTGTATTTTTAGTAGAGACTGGGTTTTGCCATGTTGGCCAGGCTGGTCTCGAACTCCTGACCTCAAGTGATCCACCTGCCTCAGCCTCCTAAAGTGCTGGGATTACAGGAGTGAGCCACCGCACCTGGCCAAAGATAACTTTTTAAAAGAGAACTAAGAGGTTAATCAAGGTTAACTGGCAAAGTAGAGGGAGGACTTGAAGCCTGGTGTCTCAACTGATGCCAGAAGTCAAGCAATCATCCATTCTGCCACAGGTTCCCACCTGTGGGCTCCTCCAGCGCAAGGCCAGCATCTTGCTCATCTCTGTGTCCCCCATAACGCTCTGTCCACGGCGGCTGTTTAATGCTTACACGCCCACCTAAACTGATTTGAGGTGGATCGCCTCAAAGACCTACCTGAGTGCAATGCAAAGGTGACCTCACTATCGTCGGGGCCCTCCATGCTGCCGACCACCCCTTCCTGGGGTTCTAGAACCCAGCCCTCTTCGTTGCCCTCTTCCTCCTCCTCTTCCTCAAAGTCCACATCTTCCATCTCCTGGGCGAGGTCATCTGCTTTGGGGAGAGGGTTAGAAGATGGGGCTTGGGAGGCGGTAAGAGGTACGGAGAGAAGCGTGAGGAGGCCTGAGGCTGGGGCGGGTAATGTGGCGAGAGGGGAAGGTGGAGTCAGACACACCGGGGTCCCGGGGGCGCGCGGGACACAGCACGGGAGGCCAGGGCTGGCCAGCGACCGTGCGGGAAGGAAGGGCCGAGGGGATGATGGGAAGGGGGTGTGTGAGGGGAAGGGCCAGAGGAGGCGTCAGGGAACCCCCACCCCAGCCAGGCCTGAGAACTAAGTCTGAGGAGGGGAGTGGGGGAGGAGAGGAAGAGGGATATCGGTAGGAATGACCGGTCGGGTGTGGAGGGGAGCGAGGAAAAGCAGGGGTCAGAGGCCAGGGGTGAGCGTCTCCTGTCCCATGGCCTGAGGAGCGGCAGTTCTCACCTGGGTCCGGCGGACCGGGATCAAGTTCTACCACCTCGATAATCTCTTCATCACCATGGAAGCTTAGGGTCTCCAGTGGGGGGGTGTCAGCAGCAGCCCCGCTTTCCGATTCGGACTCCATGCGGCGCAAGCGGCCGATCCACTTCTCTGGGCCCAAACGCCTCCCAGAGTCAGCTCTGCGCGACGACGCGGAACTCGAGCCCCTCCTCCCGGGAGGAAGTAGGCGTAGGCGACTCCCCGGCGGGAAGAGCGACGGCCGTTCGGCCAATACCTACGAAGGTTGGCTGGACGCCCCGCCAATCACAGAGCGGCATTGGAAGACGGGGCCGGGGCGTGGTAGAGAGAACCCAAACTCCGCCCCACCTGACTCCGCCCCCAACTGGAGGGAAACAAGCGAGCGTGCGCGCCTCCGGGGTCTCCTGGGAAAAGTAGTTCTCCTGGGTCGGCTCTGCGGGCTTCTGGGAGATGTAGTTTCTGGTCTGTAGGCAGGACGGAAGGAGCGGGGGAGGCCCCTTACGCAAACTACAATTCCCGGCGGGGAGCGCGGTGAAGGGGGGTGGGATCTGAACATGGCGGCGGTGGTAGCTGCTACGGCGCTGAAGGGCCGGGGGGCGAGAAATGCCCGCGTCCTGCGGGGTAAGGAGAGGGACCCCGGGGAGGGCAGGACTACAGAAGATCCCTTTTCTTTCACATCCAGCCTGACGGTAGCAGGAGGTCAGGGCTCTCGGTTCCTGCCCACACTTTTCTGCAAGATCTTAGAGTCTGGGGGTGAAGAGATGCTCTTTAGAGGTCACCCAGTGCATCCCCCCGCCTTTGGGTTGCTCGACACCTCCGGGGTCTTGCTGCGAGAGGGAGCTCCTAGGAAGCCTGTTAGACTCCCGCGCTCCAGGTGTTTCACACTCACCGCAGTGCAGAGGAAAGAGCCCCAGGCTTCTGGAGGCTTGGGTTCCAGCCCCGGATAATTAGCAGTTTGACCTTGGGCAAAGCAGTTTGTCTCTCAGGGCGTCAGTTTCCTCTTCCATACAGTGCAGGGGATGGAGTAGACTATCTTTAAGGTCCCTTCGAGTGCTAACATTTGCAATTTCAAAACCTTTTCCCGGATTTCCTTCATACGTCTCATGCGAGTCCCACTGCAGTCCTTCCCATCCTGTCGTCTGAGGAAGAACAGCGAAGCTTTTCGTCCTGGCACCAGGGTGATGAGCTCGCAGTGACGTGGAAGTGGCTTCCAAAGGTGCCACCTCGATGGCGATTTTCCCATTTCCCTTTGGATTCTCCCTGGCACTTGTTACTTCAGACTGCAGTCACTCCCCTTCCCCAGATCTCAGCCGTTCTTCCCCAGCCCTTACTGCTCCCCCGCCACCTCCCCGCTTGCTTTCTTCTCATCTCTTCTTACTGACCTCCCTTACCTCCATCCACAGGCATTCTCGCAGGAGCCACAGCTAACAAGGCTTCCCATAACAGGACCCGGGCACTGCAAAGCCATAGCTCTCCAGAGGGCAAGGAGGAACCTGAACCCCTATCCCCGGAGCTGGAATACATTCCCAGAAAGAGGGGCAAGAACCCCATGAAAGCTGTGGGACTGGCCTGGTGAGTTTTAACCACCGCTTTGCCCACCAACGGGGCGTGGCTTCTAGGGAAGGGCAGGACTCAGAAACTTCTCCAAGTTTCAGGTGGCGAGCTGAATCCAAAGTTGTGGGAACAGAATTGTTGGGTTCGATTGGAATCTGAGATGGGTGGGGCAGGGGAGATGGGAAAGTATGTGGAATTGAGGGGAAAGTATGTGGAATTGAGAGGACAGTGGGTTTACTTTGGAGTAAGCTGAGTTGATCTGATTCAGACTTGGGTCCCTGGCTTCATCCTCCCTTTTGGGAGCTTGGAGTGAGACTCAAGTTGAAGTTAAGTAGTTCGCTGAGATCATGTGAGATTGTACTAGTTGTATAGTAGTACTTAGAAGGCGTTATGAACATTGTGATTGGGCTCTGACTCTGACCTTAATACATATTATTGACCAATATTAAAGGGAAAGGAGGAAGAAATCAACTTTTTTCTGCATGTGAGGTGTGCTAGCACTTTGCCATGTAATGTTTCAGGGTTTGAGATAAATATTACATCCCCATTTCACAGAGGAAGAAACTGAGGCTGAGCTAGGATTCTCACCTGGTCTGTGACTCCATGCTCTTTCCCCCACACCAAAGTGCCTCCCAAGCAGTGGTTACTTAGCTTAACTGAGGGGAAAGCTGGGAGGGGACCTTGACCAAGTCTCAGAGAGGGAAAGCTTCAGGGCTGCCTGGAAAATCCTGCACAAGTGCTATTGCAGGAATGCACAGCTCGTGCTGAGGATCAGGCTCTAGTGGGGAGGAGGAAAGAGGTAGGCAGAGACCCAGCCACACTGGGCCTTTTGTGCCATGCCTAGGAGTTGGACTTGGCCAGGAAGTGATGGAGCACTATTAAGGGGTGTTAAGCAGGGAAGTGACAGGATCTGATTTGTGTGGGTCCCTCCAGCAGCCAGCACAGAGGACAAATAGACTATAAGAGGTATTGCAGCATTCATGCAATTGATGAAGCTAGAATGACTCCCCCCAGCTCCTCTGGCTCAGGCTTGGCCCCTCCCCAAACCCCGTGCACATCTCCCCACCCGTAGGGCCATCGGCTTCCCTTGTGGTATCCTCCTCTTCATCCTCACCAAGCGGGAAGTGGACAAGGACCGTGTGAAGCAGATGAAGGCTCGGCAGAACATGCGGTTGTCCAACACGGGCGAGTATGAGAGCCAGAGGTTCAGGGCCTCCTCCCAGCGTGCCCCATCCCCTGATGTTGGGTCTGGGGTGCAGACCTGAGGAGTGCTGCGACCCTCCTAGGCTATTGACTGTGAAGCCCTCAGGTTCCGCCCGGATTCCAGTTCTTGCCTCTGAGGTCCACCAGAGGGCGCATAAAGCCCAGGCTGCTGCCAAACCCTACCCCGCCCCACCCTACCCCGCCCCACACCAAGGAGCCAGCCAAAAGCAAATAAAGTTATTGAGTGTTTAGTGGAAAGGAACCAGGTCTGGGTTTGTGAGTCCCTTGGGATGGGAGGGGCAGAGGGTGGGGCTGGTTACTCATGTGTGCTCCCTCTCCCAGAGCTCAGTGTTCCCAGCTGGATGGTGGGGCAAACCCAGAGACTTAAGTGCAACCAGCCTAGGCCCTGGGCCCTCAGGACCAAGCCCTCAGAGCTGCTGGCCGGGAGGGTGGGGTCCCACTCAGCCTTGAAACAATAAGGAGAATCAAACAGGGTATTCAGGGTGTGGAGGCAAAAAAAAGCACGGCTCTTTACTGAGTCCAAAGGACTAGACTCTAGGCCTCAGTTTCCTCATTTTTTTTTTGTTGGGTTGTTTTGTTTTTTGAGACGGAGTCTCGCTCTGTTACCCAGTCTGGAGTGCAGTGGTGTGATCGTCAGCTCACTGCAACCTCCACCTCCTGGGCTCAAGTGATCCTCCTACCTCAGCCTCTTGAGTAGCTGGGACCACAGGTGAGTGCCACCATGCCCAGTTACTTTTTGTGTTTTTATTTTTATTTGTGTTATTTATTTATTTATTTATTGAGACAGAGTTTCACTCTTGTTGCCCAGGCTGGAGTACAATGGCATGATCTCAGCTCACTGCAACCTCCACCTTCTGGGTTCAAGCGATCCTCCTGCCTCAGCCTCCAGAGTAGCTGGGATTACAGGCACCCACCGCCACTCCCAGCTAATTTTTGGGTTTTTTTTTTGTATTTTTAGTAGATTTGGGGTTTCAGCATGTTGGTCTGGCTCGTCTCAAACTCCTGACCTCAGGTGATCCGCCCGTCTCAGCCTGCCGAAGTGCTGGGGTTACAGGTGTGAGCCAACTTGAGGCCCAGTTTCCTCATTTGTAAGAGTTGGGACTGGTGATTTCTAAGACAGGAGTTGACATGGACTGAACCTGCAGTCCATCCCCTCCTCCATCTGCAAAACTGTAGGTATACATACAGCTCTTTGGGGAAGACAGTTAGCTCTCATGAGCTTTTGGAAAGGGTCCATGGTATAGCAAAGGTCAAGCACTACAGCCAAGAGGTCTCTTCCAGATCCAGTGATCCAGTGTGATAGGGTTGAGCTCTCCCTTTCCCCACCCAACTCCTGAGCCTTCACTAGTCTATTGCATCCATCCATGGGAATTGCTGTGATAGAGTGTATTTAATTACCTTGGAAAAGGTGGGAGAGACCAAGCCAGAATGCAGAAGGAAGAAGTGGATGCTTCGGGCAGAGCCAGACATATTCCTGGAGCCATACAGGGTTTTAACTTCTAGACATAAACTTTATTACATTTATAGTTGTGTCCCTTTGTGTGATATATTTAGGATTAATTACTTAATAGAGAAATCCTAACTATATCCTTAGGCTGATTTGATTTCTGCCCCCACCCGATAGACTGACCCTTGTCCCCCTTCCCCATTCCAGCTCAAGGCACTTAATATTACAAAGAAGGCAGTGGCTGGCTGGAGAGATGGGCCTCAAGTCAGAAATCCCCCAGTGCAACTTAAGACAAACAGAGAGAAGTCACCTTCCTCTTAGGACCGTCCCTGGGTTAGCAGGAGGAAAGAATACAGAAGTCTTCAGTGCCACAGTGGGCTTCAGTCTCTCCCTAACCAGGTGAGGGACCCCCAGGCATTTTCCCTACCCGCACCGAGTCTCTCTTCACCCTGGCTACTTCCTGGCCACACGTATGACTCTGCTCCTTACTTTCTGCTCTGAGCTGCCTGAATACAGGAAGCAAGAGTTCACTCTGACCAGAGATCTCAGAAGCCTGCGAGGAGGCCCCAGCAGCTTTGAAGAATGGGGAGCAGATGGCCATATGTGGCCTGCTCTGTCTTATACCGTCACAAGCCAGGAGCAAGCCCAGGGGAGATGCTGTTCCGTGTTGGCCTGTATAGGTTACTTTGCTCATTCTATTATCTGTCCCCCATCCCTAACCCAGATAAACAATATATATATGTCACTGAAACAAGAAGGGATTGAAGCAAGGAGACCCATAGGCACAGATCTCGTCTACCTTCCTGAGCTAAAAGATGCCAAACCAAAGGAATACAGGATAATGGCCTATGTGTCCAGGACGCCGGGGATAAATCTCTCTGGCTTTGCTGGGGGAAGAAGCAGCTCCAACTGCGTAGCCAAGAAGCCTGTGACAGAGGTGGGAGGGGAACCTCGTGACCTTGAAGTCACTTCTACCTTTCATATTCCCTTCTAGCTATCGAATAGGCTCTTTTCATCTTCCTCCCAACCCCAGCTGTTAGGAAGAATGTGGTGTCATATAGTCGGTGGTGGGGAGAAGACACATCTTCAGCCTAGTCCCTGCCAAGCCCACCAAGAGCAACGGTCAGCCCCTAGCTCCGTCCCCACCAGGTACCCACACATCCATAGCCAGAGAGGCCACCTGTCTCCAGGACAGAAAGGAAACTGGGCATGTTACTCAAGGGGAAGGAAAGGGGCCTGAAGCCCAGACCACAGTCACAAGGCCCAGCCCTCTAGCTTGGAAGGGAGAGCCCAGGGTCAGGTGAAACAGGGGCTTGCTCCTTAATTGCGATCCCCCATCAGCTGCAGCACAAAGGTGAAGATGTAGATGATGTCTGTGTAAATCTGCAGGGCGCCAGTGATGTAGTCCTCCGGGCTGATGGTGTGCTTCCGGTTCCCTAGGACCAGCTGTGTGTCGTAAGCCAGGAACTGCAAGGATAGGGGAGCCAGAAGTGAGAACTCAGGCATCAGTGTCCAGAGCTCATTTTTGGTCAGCAGATTTGTCCTGGGGGCCTATGCGCCACACAGTGCTTAGGGCCACATTAATGCACAGCATAACATATGGGCTCTATGCTGTAGCCGCTCACAGTCTAGCGAAGGAGGCAGACACACCGTTCTCAATGATATGGCTGACTAGTGTTCTAATAGCGGGCAGCGTCAACAAAAGATGGCGAGAGTGCCCACAAAAATCAATGGAACCTCTGGACAGTAGTGGGAGGAATGGCCAGCTATGGCCCCATTCCCTGCCTCCTAGGCAGTCTAAATTCATGCCCCCTTCCCTAGGTTCCTCCCCTCATCCCTTCAGCTCCCCTTCCTAGAGTGGGGCTGGGACTTACTCACCAGGGTGAAACAAATGGCCCCCAGAGCAGCATAGAGCATGTGGAGCCAGTAAACCTGGGGAAGAAGGGGACAGGGAATGGCATTAAAAACCTCAGCAAAGCACAGGCCCACAGGCCTCAGCTTCTCCCAGGATAGTGGCGTGACAGTGGGTAGAACTAGGGAAACTAGCTCTCCATGAAAGGCTACTGCCTTTCCAGATCCTGGAGGAAATTAAGACTGGTGCTATATCCAGCAGAGAAAGCAGAGGCCATCCTGCCATGGCTGTATAAAACCAATCTCCAAAGCCAGTCAAGGTACACAAGTGTCTACTATACTTCTAGAAAAAAGGCAGTTGAATTACAGTTCTAAAGGGGGCAGATCCAGCACCGCCCCCCCAGTCATGGACAGAATTCAATAGACCAGTTCCTACAGCCCAGCCTGGGAGGGGTAGACTAAGGAAGAAGGGAGGCTCCCCAACCCCTCTGGTGAGTATCAGAATCTGGGAGCACCCACAGGACAGCCCACATGACATGCCCACAGGTGGCCATCCACAGAAGGGCAAAGCTGGCCCATGGGCAGGCAGCCCTCGTGTCCCCATCATTCCCCTTCGGCACTGTTCTCCCCCTGCTGAATGGAATAAAGGAAATAATTGAATCCAAAGACCCCCAAGGTCCCTTCCACCCAGGCCCACCATCTCAGTCCTCTGGGTTCCTCTCCCAGTCTGCCTCCTAGAACCTGATTCTCAGCTGCCAGGCAGAATGAATCCACCCCTTCCCCTAGGAGTGCAATGATGCAGCCCAGAGCTTCAGGTGCTCTGGCTCCAAGGCCGCCCATCTCCACATAGAGTCTACCCTCACCCACAAGGATGCTGCCTCCACGTTGGTGCCTTTGCTAGCCAGTCTAGAGGTTTTGGAGGTCAGAGCCCGCCCCGGGGGCTTTTGGGGCCTGCGAGACCATACTATATAGAAAGTCTGCTCTGAACACTGGGTTCACTGACCCCAGCTCTCCTGGGACACTCACGTATTTGAAGTACAGCACAATGCTAGTGACAATCCCAGTCACCATAAGCACAATTCCCAGGACACAGAAGAGGCCTGTGCACGAGGTGAAGTCCACCTGCCAGGAAGGGAGAAGGAGGCACCTGTCAGACAGCTGTGACAACCAGTCCAGCCAGACTGGTCCTGCCAGGGAGTCCCAGTGCTGCCTCCTAGGGGACATGGGAGTGCCCACAACATTCTAAGGACAGAAACAGGACACAGTTTTGTAGGTGCAGATGAGGAGAAGGGGATCAGGTCTCTAGGGAACATCCCTGGTGTACAGGGGTCCGGGCCTGCCCAGGCCTGCTCAAGGGCCAGGCCTGATAAGAAAGGGGAGTCGGGGGGGCCAGGGAAGGGCCCTCCATGCCCTCACCTTGGTCTGAAAGCAGAAGATGGTGACTGAAATGGATACCACCGCAGTGATGATCATTGCAATGATGACGGCTTTGGTTTGGTACATACTGGGGAGAAGTAGGAGTTAGAGACAACAGGCATTAAGCCACATATGAATGACTTCAAAATCACCACCTCCAGAGGGCACCTGCCCAGAATCCACCCATGCATCTGGCTGCCGGCCCAGGAACACCCCACTCCCCACAATACACACTTCCCAGGAGTGGTGCTTTACCCCCGAATGTACCTGGAAATGGTACCTGTCATGAAGCCCATGGCAAAAGTCTGAGGGAAGGAGAGAAACAAGAATGAAACGCTTAAAAAGGAAGGCAGGCAGGGTGCTGGGGGAGTGGCCATGGTGGCCTCTGCCAGAGCTGGGGAACGCCACCAAGTTGGAAAGAGGCAGCCACAGAGGAAATCAGAACAGGCGGCCCAGATAAGGTGGGGGACACAGCCAGGACATCATTCTGCAGTGTGTCCCCATCCCTTCCCTGGGACCAGCCTCCCTCACAGCATCTCCACACCCTCCCGCCACCCTTCTAGACTTACAAAAAGGGTCAGCAAGATGATGTTCCATGGGAAACGGCGTCTGAAGGGAAACAGAAGCCCTGATTAAATGACTCGGGGCCCCTCAGGTGTCAGAGGTTCCTGCAGCAGAAGGAAGTGCTTGGCTCCCGTGCCTGGAGGATTAAGCCGTGACTCCAAGGAGGGAGGCTGGCATGGCCTTTGGCACCTGTTCAGGTGTTCTACACAGGCCAGTGGGACAGACCTGTGCTGTGGTGCCAGAAACGCCTGGACTGGTTTGCAGCTCAGGCTCTTACTGACTGCCTGTGTGACGCGGAGAAAGTTACTCAGCCTCTTTGAGCCTCAGGTTCTTCCTATTTGTTAACTGGTTAAAATGCTACCTGTCTTGCAGGGTTGCTATTAGAGTGACAGCTAGTTAGCTCCTGCACACACATGGTCCTTTGTATACACCTGAACAGTAGCTGCCATCATCCTCCTCCTCATTTCTTGTAAGTTTCCATTCAGCTGCTATAAAGGAATCCTTTTTCTTTCCAAAATACTCGGTCCCCATCCCAACCCCTGTCATCCCTCTCACTGTCTTAAGTCTCTGGGACTCACCTGGGTCCCTGGCAGCAGGCAAGGATCAGGTAGGTGACAACGAAGACAGCACTGGGGAGAAAGAGATGGGGAAGCAGTTCAGGCCCAAACCTGCCCCATCTGGCAGCACACACCAGGCCAGTGAGTCGGGGCCCAAACAGCTGTTTGGAAGTCTGAGGGAAAGCAACACAACAGGAAGCAAGAACAAGATTACCCCCAGCCAGGGTCACTGAGATGCTCTGAAGCACCAGGCTCTGGCCAGGAAGGAGGTCTGGGGAGGCTGCAGTTGACGGGCTGAGAGGACATGGGGGCTGCAGCACAGCGTGCATGCCACCACCAGCAGGTCCCACTCTTGCTCTCTTGACTTCTGGCGGTCTGTTACTCATCTGGGCACACACACCCACACCCTCTGGCATGGGAAACTGGCACCAACTTGGGGGCCCTCCCAAAAAGTATTTTGATCCTGCCCTGAGCAAAGCTGGTCACCTAGAAACAGAAGCCTGCAACCCCTGCCTCCCTGCCCGACCACAGAGGAGCACACACTCACTAGGACACGTAGTAGACAGCCACATTTCTCCTCACAAAGGCGCTGACAGGTTCCCTGTGGGGCAGGGGAGGACAGGAGGAGTCACCCTGAGGCTTGTCTGCCCCACCCAGGCCTGCCAGGCAGCCCTGGCTCCACCTTCTCTAATTGCCCATGGTCACCCTGAGAGCAGGGCCCACGGCCACCCATACTCCCAGCAGGTGACCCTGAACCCCCAGGGCGGCAGGAGTGGGTGGCAAGGCCTAGAGACTTACACAAAGGTGAAGATAGCAATGATGGCCACGGTGATGAGCAGCTGCACGGAGATGATGGAGTAAACCTGGATACAGACGGCCGGGCATGGGTCACCATCTGGCACCCCTGGCCTCCCCCAGGAAGCTGCCAGCCCCCAATCCTTTCCTCCCACTCAAGAACCCTTCCTAGCTGCAGCCTGGCCCAGAGGCGACCCCAGTGAGATGCCTGGCTCAGAGGCTATGTGTCCTCAGCCACCCTCCCATGCTCCCTGCCATCTCCCCTCCTGTCCAACACCAGCCTCGGTGACTACTGACTTGCCCTGCCTGGCCACCATGCTCTACCAGTACAGCCTTTGCACACCCAGCAGCTCAGTCTGCACGTTCTGTGCAGCTATGAGATAGAAAGGGTGGGTTACAAGCAAGTAGGATCATTTCTGGCTCCAAGCTGCCTATAGTCTAAGGGGAGAAAGATGTCTGGGGAAGGTGGGCACTGTGGCAGAGCCCACCTAGGAGATTCTCCCAGACTGAATGTGTCCTCCCAAAACATGGTCAAGAAGAGAGGTGCAAAAACAGGGGGAACCTTGGGGTTAGAGAAGCCAGGTGCCCCTCTGAGAAGCAGACAAGGCTAGAGAAGACAGGCAGCCAGCGTATTTCATGGAATTGGTGCCATGGAGCTACTGTGGCCTACCCACTCCCCATTCCCACAGCCTGAAGGGCCCCAGGTACACCCACCTCCCAGTGCGTATCTTACCTTTCGGATAAAAGTGTGTCGCACTTTCCGGTCATCCCACTCTCCAGGCCCGAAGCTATCACTCACCGCTCTCTCCTCCCCATCATAGCCATGGCCTGGGCCTAGGGACAGATGACACTTGACCAGCTAGGGACCTGAGATATGTGGCCTCAATCCCAAAGCCTCCCTGACACTCTCAAAGTCTCAGGTATCTCCAGCCAAAAGACAAGTGTTATAACAGGAACTCTTCTCCCAAGCTGGGGTCCTCTAGACACCCTCAGAGTGACCCAGAGCTGGCCTGTCACAAGGGGGTTTAGGTGGGAAATGTTCCTCGCATGCATCTGTAGAGAGTTTCTGTGTGCCCAGCCCACACCACTAGGGGTTCACTGCGGGGTCATAATGTAGTGAGGAAGCCAGGCAGGAGCATGTGCGGGCATCCACTGGGGCAGCCAGCCAGGGCAGAACAGGGGACATGGACAGAGGGTCGGAGAAAAAGAAGGCGGCAGAGTGCAGTTTGTGCAGCAGCAGGGATGGAGCTGAAGACGGGGATCTGCATCAGCCTCACAGAGGCAGGTGTGCAGAGGGTGTGCGTGACTGTGCAAGACCCATGCGCAGATCCGCACGAGCGCACATGTCCAGGTGAGAGCTGGCTGACAGCCCTCTGGGGTTCAAAGACGCTGCAGGGCTGCAAACATTCCCTGGATGCCTGAATGCCTCTTTTTTGAGATGGAGTTTCGGTCTTGTTGCCCAAACTGGAGTACAATGGCATGATCTCGGCTCACTGCAACCTCTGCCTCCCGGGTTCAAGTGATTCTTATGTCTCAGCCTCCCGAGTAGCTGGGATTACAGGCATGTGCCACCACACCCGGCTAATTTTTTGTATTTTTGGTAGAGACAGGGTTTCACCATGTTGGCCAGGCTGGTCTTGAACTCGTGATCCGCCCACCTCAGCCTCCCAAAGTGTTGAGATTACAGGCGTGAGCTACTGCACCCAGCCTCTTTTTTTTTTTTTTTTTTTTGAGACAGAGTCTCGCTCTGTTGCTCAGACTGAAGTGCAGTGGTGCAATCCTGGGTTCAAGCGATTCTGCTCCCTCAGCCTCCCAAGTAGCTGGGATTACAGGTGCACGCCACCACACTCAGCTAAAGTAGCTGGGATTACAGGTGCACGCCACCACACTCAGCTAAGTTTTTGTATTTTTAGTAGAGATGGGGTTTTGTCATGCTGGTCTGGCTGGTCTCAAACTCCTGACCTCAGGTGATCCGCTCACCTCAGCCTCCCAAAGTGCTGGGATTACAGGCGTGAGCCACCACGCCCAGCCCCACCTCATTTCTGACTGAACACAGCATGTCCCTGCCATGATATTTACCAAACTTGGCTCCAAATGTCTTTTGCAAAAGTCAGATTTCACTTTAAAGGATGAGAAAAGTGGTTCAGGTTCCCAAAGGAGTTCCTAAGGAAGGCATCAGGTTTGGGAGATGGCAGCAGTTTGTTGGGAAACAGAGCCGGTGCCCTGAGGTAACCCCTCAGGAGTCATTACTTGACCCAGCCCCATTCTCCTGTGGTGTATACTTGTTCTGGGACATGCCTCGTGGGTCTCCTTGAACAAAGGGGCCAGCAAGTGGCTGGGGGCCAGTTGCTGAGAGAAAAAGTGGAGGGTAACAAAGACAAGAAACAGAGGGAGAGATCTCAACAGAGAAGATGAGAAAAGGGATTTAAAGGGAACCAAAAGAGAAAGGGGACAGGAGGTGGTGGCCTCATCTGCTCCAAGTGCTGTCCCTCCCACCCACCCTCCATCTGCCCTTCCAGGACTCACCGTAGTTCATGGGCATCGGGTGGATGGGGGGCATGGGCTGTGGGTAGCCAGCAGGGTGACCGTAGCCAGGCTGCGGGTAGCCAGGGTAGGCAGGATACCCTCCTGGCAGGACGGATGGCTGCCCATAGCCCCCAGGAGGTGGAGGGCCTGGGTATAGGGGGTTGCGGTCCTCATATGGTGGTGGGGCGCTGGGGTTGGACATGGCCGCTCACAGGCTGAAGGGGAACCCCAGCTGCTGGGACCTGAAATGGAAGAGGAGAAAAGCAATCATGAATACCCAGGCCCAGCTCACTCAGCCTCGTGGCTCCACTTCCAGCCTTATCCAGGTTGCCTCTGTGGAGAGGAACACCTCCTATTTTCTCTTTAGAGGGCAGTGTGTCATTTGCTGTCCACAGGCCGCCTCCCCACCAGCTGGGCTCCTGTCCCTCCTGCCTCTGCGCCTGCTTTTTGTCTACGGGCCTCTCACTGTGCGGCTCCCCAGCCATAGGAAAGCAGGAGGAAGGATTCACTGAGGAGACAGGGAACCAGGGAGCCTGGGAACTCCCTGTTCTCATTTAAGAAAACCTTCCAGTGTTGGTGGCTTGATGGCAGAACCAGCGAAGAAGCCAGATGGCCCAGGCACAGCCTCCTGGCAACTCACAGGTCCAGCTGGGACCCTCTGAAAGGGTCAGCTCTGCCCCTGCCACAGCTGCCACAGGCATGCCAGGCCTGGAAGCCAGAGCTGGGTTGCAGCCAAGGCTCGAAGTGGAGAGCCAGGGGGAGAAGTGGAGGAAAACAAGCTAGCCCCAGCGCCAGAGCTGCCAGGCCCCAAGGGGGAAGGGATCCAGGGACCCGGGGGCCAGTGGCAGGCTGAGTCAGGAAGCCTGAGAAGCAGGGGTGGGTAGTACAGGGGCTGGGGGTGGGGAGGCTGTGCCAAAGGGACAGCCTGAGACAGGACTTTCTGGTTCCTTCAAATAACAGCAGTGGCGTGTCAGAAAGGCATGTGGCAGCCTGCGACCATGGCTGCTCTCTGGCCTTGCTAGGGAGGAGAGAGTGAGTGCAGGGCCCCTCGGCCCCCCGGAGGGGGAGACAGATGTTCTGAATCCCAGGCTCTCTGTGAGTTCCACCTGTTTTCCAGGTGCAGTGCTAGCAGGGAGGAGAAAGAGCTGAGGAGTCAGGCCACAAGGTCAAGGGAATGCCTTCCCTGCAGCAGGAAGAGTCCCACAGCCAGGGGAGAGCCAAGGAACCAAGGGGAGGGAACCCCAAAATGGAGCTGGAAGGGACCTCGAGGCCATAAGCTCCAAATGCTCACTTCAGATGACAGAATGCAGGCCCTTAACAGGGAAGTGATTCCCCAGGACCCCAGAACTCGCAGGTCAGTGGCATAACCAGGACGGAGGCCTTCCAGATCCTGGGTCCAGGTCCTTTATGTCATGGGGTGCTCTTATGCCTCCTCTGCCAGTTACTGTCCTCTGGGCCTGGTGGTCCCCTCTGAGGTAGCGGAGATGCAGGCTTAGGAAGAGCTAAGGAGGCCCCTAGAGGGCCCCTGCATCCCCAGTAAGGACAAGCCCTGGCAGTCCGGGCTTGACAGGGCCACCACCTCTTCTAGAGCATCTACAGGGGGCTTTAGGATCCCCAAGGAGGACACCCCCAGATGCAGGTCAGCAGACACCAGAGGCTCTCAGAGGCTCTGCTGGAAGCAACAGAGACCAGCATCTCTTTTTAGGGCACGCTGCACAGTTCAGGGATCAGATAAAGGACTGTCTTAACTCTTCTCTCTTAAGACCACTGGGATAATTCAGAGACAGGAAAGTGGCAGGGAGGGTTGAGGAGGGGGAATTGAACAAAGTCCAGGTCTCTAAGTGGGTTATTTTGAGGAAAGCTGTTCTCCATCTCCCCAGAGGGGCTGGGATAGAACCAGGGCAAGAATGTCAGGTCAGAAATACAAAGCTGGCCTGGTGCAGTGGCTCACGCCTGTAATCCCAGCACTTTGGAAGGCTGAAGTGGGCAGATCATGAGGTCAGGAGTTCGAGACCAGCCTGGCCAACATAGTGAAACCCTGCTCTACTAAAAATGCAAAAATTAGCCAGGCATGGTGGCGTGTACCTGTAGTCCCAGTTACTCAGGAGGCTGAGGCAGGAGAATCACTTGAACCCGGGAGGCAGAGATTGTGGTGAGCTGAGATCACGCCACTGTACTCCAGCCTGGGCAACAGAGCAAGACTCCATCTCAAAAAAAAAAAAAAAAAAAAGGCACTGGCCGGAAAGGCTCCGTGGGCAGAAACCCCAACCATGATGTCACCATGACGTGTCCCAGCACCTCCTCAGGGTGCACCGCTGTGAAATGAGGTGGGGGCCACACGACCTCTAAGCCCACTGCCCCCTCTAACAACAGACTATGATCCTGGGAACTCCGCTCTGCAGGGCCTGACCTTTGCTTGGCCAGAGAGCTGCCCCTGCTCCCTCCTCTGAGCCAAGCAGGGCAAACAGGTAACTTTCCAGACCAAGTGGCTGTGGCAGCCACCGGGTGAAAGGTGACTCAGAGAGAAGGGTCAGCCTCCCATGGGCCGCCAGGACTCCAAGGTTCTGGCGCAGCTCAGAGGGTGCTGACTCAGAGCCTCACTCTTGCCTCCCTTGCCCCTCCCTTCAGGCTTTTGGTTTCAAAAGCATGTGCTAGTAGGCCTGCCTGCACACAGCAGTTTCCAGGCCAGTCCTCCGGGCACCTCAGCCACCAGCCCATCCACACCAGAAACTGCCATGACCACTTCAATTCACTATGCCTCAGTTTCTTCACCTGGAAAATGGGTCTCACACTAGTAATAGTACCCTCCACGGGGCTGCTATAAAAATTAAGTGAGAAAATACACATAGCAGGCCTGGCACAGTGGCTCACGCCTGTAATCTCAACACTTTGAGAGGCCGAGGCAGGTGGATCACCTGAGATCAGGAGTTCGAGACCAGCCTGGCCAAATGGTGAAACCCCATCTCTACTAAAAATATAAAAATTAGCTGGGCATGGCAGCAGGCGCCTAGAATCCCAGTTACTTGGGAGGCTGAGGCAGAAGAATCACTTCAACCGGGGAGGCGGAGGTTGCAGTGAGCCAAGATCGCGCCACTGCACTCCAGCCTGGGTGACAGAGCGAGACTCCATCTCGAAGAAAAGAAAAAAGAAAATACACATAGAGTGTTTAGAATGAAACCCGACCCCTGATCAACGAGGATAAAGGTTGGTTATTTTCATTAAATCTTTACAACAGTCCAGCAAGTTAATACTGTTATTATTATTCCCATTTACAAGTGAAGAGATCGAGGCACAGAAGAATTAAATCACTTGGCCAGGATAACCAAGCTAAAGTGTGATGAAGTCAAAATGAGCCCCAAGACTGACTCCCAAGCGCCTGGTCTTAATCCCTCCCCCGAAAACACCCTGTCTAGCCAACCTTCTCATCCCTTCTGCCATAGCTTCCATCTAAAACCCTCTCATGACAACAGGAGGCTGACGCAAGTGGAAGCCAAACTACTCAGGCCCTCCACATCACCATGGGGCTAACACTCTGGCCAATGGCCCTGGGTGAAGAGGGTGGCCCAGGCATGGAGATACATAAAGGTCAGAGCTGAAAAGAAACTCACCCAAGGCCAGCCAACCCCTCACTTTACTAACTAGACAGCCATAGCACAGGGACCTGTCCTTGGTTACCAAGCTGGTCCTGGGGACAGGACGATATCCTAGCTGTCTGCATAGAGACCTGGGCACAGGAGAGGAAACCCCAGCATTAATGCTAGCTAGGGGAGTTGCTAAACTCAGCCACACTCACCTCTGAGCAGTGCCAAGAACACTGTCAGACTGGCAAGAGCCTCCGGGGCCCATGGCTGCCAGGTCTGGCAGCCTTAGAGCCTGCTCTTGGGCTCCTGCCCAGCCTCCATAAGGGCCCTGGGCACTTCCACATCATCGAGGCCTCCGCTAGGGATGAGGTGTGGGGCTGGCATCTGCCTAGGTAGCAGCAAAGGGGGAAAGGGTCAGTGTTTACTTTCGTAGCTATGTCTAAGGGTAGAGACTGGAGAATGGAGGGGAACGGAAGGAGGGAGAAGGGGAGAGAGATCACGAGATTGACCGAGAGTGAGGATGATACCCAAAGACTAGAAATCAGATCTTCCGGGTTCTGCCAGCAGCTGCTAGAGGGGCTCACAGTCTGCAGGGGCTAAAAAGGAATTTTAAGGTTCCCACTGGAAGCCTGAATTTTCCCAAAATACAGTAGGCATTCACCTTCTGCTTGTTTTTGTTTTTTGTTTTTTTGGTAGAAACAGGATTTCACCATGTTGGCCAGGCTGGCAAACTCCCGGCCTCAAGTTAGCCACCCACCGAAACCTCCCAAAGTGCTGGGATTACAGGCGTGAGCCACCGCGTCTGGCCCACCTTCTGCTTGAAGGAACTCCAGCAACGTGGAGCAAGCCCCTTGGCTGCAGACAGCTCCAATCATTAGAACATTCTTCCTCGCCTCACAATGCCTGGTATCAAGGCATTCAGACTGTGCCCTATCCTTGCCCGTTATAGATCTAAGTGTGCTCCTCTTTCAGGGCCACAGTCCCCCATTAGGAAGGAACCAGAGCCCCCGCTTTCTACCACAGCAGTGGCACAAGTGGGTGAGCTCAGACAGCAGGACTTGCTGGGTGTCACGGTTTTCAGATGCAGAGGTGGAAGCACATCCTCCCCTGGAGCCCTCTCAGTGTGGTAACCCTGCTGTTGGCCTACTGAGGCCCCGGCTGGGGCTCTCCTGGGGGTATCTGAAGGGTTAAGGCTCCAGAATCTGCAGAGGAGGCCTGAGCTACTGGGGTTACAGCAAGAGGAAAGTGTGTGTACTGGACAGAGGGATGGAAAGGAGCAGCTGACTGGTCCAGGCAGCCTGCCCTCCTCCCTGCCAGGGACGGATGCCCAGAGTGGAAAGAATAGCTCAGAATGCGCATCTCAGGAAACCCCACCCAGCAGGCGCAGGAGCACAGCCCGGATCTGTCGGTTTGTTCCCCTCCCTTTTCCTTTATCTGCCCCCACAAGAAAACACTTGATCCTCCTACCCCAGGGCACAGCTGACCTCATAGCCACGAGAGCAGATGAGTAAAAAGATATACCCAGGAGCGCGTTTGGGCAACTCACCAGGCCTGATTCTGCACCAAGGGGGCCCAGAATCAACTAAATATCCTTCCATCAGCCTGAACTTTGGGATTAAGAGGATGAAGCCACAGGGATCTAAACACTAAAATATCAGAGCTGGCTTAGACTTTGGATCTCAGCTGGTCATCTGACAGACAAGGAAACCCCAGAGCCAAGAAAGTTCCTTCTCCACCCCAGAACAGCCCTCTTGGTCATAGGTTTGGAACGCCCCTTCCCAGCCCTGCCCACTCTCTCAGTGACAGACACCACCACACACCCTCTCCCAAGGAGGAGCTAGAACAAGCTACCATTCTCTCAGTTCTCTAGTGACCTCTCAGCTCAGAAACAGTTAAGACCAGGCCGGGCGCAGTGGCTCACGTCTGTAATCCCAGCACTTTGGGAGGCTGAGGCAGGTGGATCATGAGGTCAGGAGATCAAGACCATCGTGGCTAACATGGTCAAACCCCATCTCTACCAAAAAATACAAAAAATTAGCTTGGCGTGGTAGCGCACACCTGAAGTCCCAGCTACTAGGGAGGCTGAGGCAGGGGGATCGCTTGAACCAGAGAGGCAGAGGTTGCAGTGAGCCAAGAACACGCCATTGCACTCCAGCCTGGGCAACAAGAGTGAAACTCCGTCTCAAAAAAAAAAAAAAAAAGACTGCCAGCCCTCGACTTCTGGCCCCCAACTCGAGGCCACCCCTCCCAGCCCCCTCTCTAGCCAGGGTGGCCTCTGTCTGAACCCATGGAGACCGAGGGGTGGCTCTAAGCTACCAGGAGGGAGAGGCTGTCCTGGGGATCACTAGAGGACCCAGGCACCGCAGCTCCGCCACCCTTGTCTGGAGTAGAATCCTGTGATCAGAGTGGTAATCTCAGGTTACCCCACCCAAGTCAGGATGGCCTGGGAGTACAGATAAGGGAAGAGGAAGCCATTAGCAAACTGATGCTGAAATACTTGTGAGCGCAGTCCTTGTTCACCTCCTTCTTTGTTTCATCATCTCCTGTCTTTTCATTGAACTTCAAGATTAGGAGGGGAAAGAGATAGAAAAACGAAACTGATAACTAACCCCAATAAAGAACTAGGGAAGGCATGGTGGCTCACGCCTGTAATCCCAGCACTTTGGGAGGCCAAGGTGGGTGGATCACGAGGTCAGGAGATCAAGACCACCCTGGCTAACACGGTGAAACCCCGTCTCTACTAAAAATACAAAAACTTAGCTGGGTGTGGTGGCAGGCACCTGTAGTCCCAGCTACTCGGGAGGCTGAGGCAGGAGAATGGAGTGAACTCGGGAGGCGGAGCTTGCAGTGAGTCAAGATGGCGCCACTGCACTCCAGCCTGGGCGACACAGCAAGACTCCATCTCAAAAAATAAATAAATAAAATAGCTAGGGAAGGAAGGCAACCACTTAGAGTAGTTGAACTACTTCCAGTACTTACTACACAACTAAGGAAGTCCAGGTTGAATATCCCTCATTTCCAAAATCCAAAATACTCCACAATCTGAAACTTTTTGACCACCAAGATGACACTCAAAGGAATGCTCACTGGAGCATTTCTCATTTCAGATTTTCAGATTAGGGATGCTCAACCAGTAAGTATAATATACATAGCCCCAAATCTGAAAAAATCCAAAATCCATGTGCTGCTGCCACTGTAGATGTCTGCCCCCATGGGTATCGTGCCTATATGCTGGAGTAGGAGAGTAAAGTGTTTTCTTGGGGGTGGAAGGGAGTTGGGGTGGGTAAAGGAAAAGGGAAGGAAGGAAATTGTCAAAATGGTCCCCATTTTGGATAAGGGATACTCAACCTATAATAACTAAGGCACATCTGATCCTTGCAACAGTGCTGTGAGGTATTCTTACCCCCATCCCACTCTATAGATGAGAAAACTGAAATTCAGAGAAGAAAAGATCTAGGGTCCCACAGCAGGCAAACAGCAGAGATGAGTTTAAGCCCAGGTCTCATGCCTGATTTAAAATTCAGCCTCTTTGCTTTTATATCAGGCAGGAGTAGAAGCCCCTGAGGCACCTGTAGCAGGCACCTGCATGAATAGGCAGCACCCAGGGTGGGGGCCAGGCAGCAAAGATCAAAACGATAGGAGCTGAGCAAGCTATTGCTGCTACCATTATTTCTTTCCCCTGCAGAAAGTTGATCTGAAGCCTGGGACCTGGGCTAGGAGGCAGGGACCCGAGTTCTTGTCCTGGCTTTGGGACTGACTCCACTGTGAGAGCCACATCTCTAGACCAACTTTTAACATCAGTAAGACAATTCCCCTCAACTGAAAGAATGGCCGGGCATGGTGGCTCATGCCTGTAATCCCAGCACTTTGGGAGGCCAAGCCAGGTGGATCACTTGAGGTCAGGTGTTCGAGACCAACATGGTGAAACGCTGTCTCTGCTAAAAATACAAAAATTAGCCGGGCATGGTGGCACGTGCCTGTAATCCCAGCTTCTGGGGAGGCTGAGGCAGGAGAATCGCTTGAACCTGGGACATGGGAGACGTAGGTTGCAGTGAGCCAACACCATGCCACTGCACTCCAGCCTGTACGACAGAAAAAAAAAAAAAAAACCTGAAAGATCAAAGTCCACTCTGCCAGTTTCTGATTCCGAATGAATAGCCTAACAGAAGGCTTCAGGGCAGAATGGCATGGCTCCCCAAGAACCTACACTGGGGGGTCACTACGGATGTGCAACCGTTTGAGAGGACACCTTCAGAAGCAGAAGGACATGGCATGTTCTCAGGATGGGGCTGTCCATACCCTCCCAAACTGTACCCATAATGCTGTCTGGACCCTATGACCAGCTCTTCCTGGGTGATCAGTTACCCCCAGGCTAAACATTATAACGCTCTAGAAAAGAAAGAGTAGGAGGCAGGAAGTCCACTGACCTGGGTTCATGAACTAGCCGCAGGAATCCAGGCAAATGACATCCCCTGGCCTCCTTTTATCCCTAAATCAGCCCATGTGGGGGAAAGGAGTAGGGACTTGTTTATGGGAGCCAGAGAGTGGAGAAACAGAATCACCTAGCCAGGCACTTCCCCGACTGTTCTAAAGAACACGCCCCAGGAGACGTTAATGGATGAGTACTGGAAACAGATGACGCTTGAGAAACAATCCACGCCCCCTTCTTGGAAATTCACAATGGCATATTCAGCCCCTGAGAAGGCCTGCCATAAGCAACCCTGTTCAGCTTTGTTTAACCCAGTGTTCCTTCAAACTTCCTTAAGCCTGAACCACTTTTATCGAGGCAAACCTATTAACATTCTGTGGGATGCTGATCCAGGCCACCTTTGTATTATAGACACCCAACCCTGAGAATCATTCATAACCTAACTCCTTCTCTCTTAAAACCTTTGTGCGTCCACCTAGCTGCCCCTCAGAGCAGTCACATGAAGTACTATACATGCCCTCTCACTTTCAGGGGGTCAGCCCAGTGCCAGGATCCCTGGTGAGGGTCCTCCCCTTCCCCCATTCCACACAGCTGCTATCCCACCATGGGATTTACTGCCAAGGGCTGGGGGACATATCCAGCTAGCACAGAACCAGGAAACGGGCACCCCTAACCTCACCTCTGTGCAACGGAGCAAAGCACAAATCATTACATACAAAAGTGGGGGCCCGTTATTATCTCCCTCCCACCAATGGAGGTACCTGCCACTGTGGCCTGTGGACTTCTGGGTATCATTTCTACTTCAAAACAAGACACAGGTTTTGGCCTAGAATCCCAGAATCTTAGGGTTGGAAGATTCTGTCAAGGTCATCCCTTCCAGTGTCCCCAACAGAATAGGTCCAGAAGGCCCATGTCATGGTCAGCCATGTCGTTAGCAGAACTTCTTCCCAGAGAAGTGTATAAGCTTCCACTCTCTGGTCCTCCCAGTTCAGCCCTCTGAAAACACGCAAGTATGTGTGTTTCCCTTCTCTGTGGCTTCTGCTGTTTCTGAAGGGCCCAGGGTGAGGCCTGCGGTCGGAGGTGCTCTGAGGTAGACAGCGTCTGGCTGAGGCACCCATTCCCAGGGGAGGAGGCTGAGCCCAGGTGGCTATTACCCCAGCTGATGACATGAGGCTCTCCCAACACTTACAGGATAACCCATCATTACCTCTCTGATGTGCTCATTTTTACAAGTGAGGCCTTGAGGTCATAGCACAGGAAGACAGGGCCCCTGACACTGTGGTCCTGCCTCTTCCATTTAAGCTATAAACTGGTTCTCTGGATCCTCAAGACTGGAGAGACAGAGAGAGGAGGCAGGTGAGGAGGAAGTATGGCTCCCCCTTTGTGCCAACAAAGCAGCCCCAGGAGGCACCTGGCTCCCCTGCCACCGCTGGCCAGCCCAAAGGCGCCAGCTTGGAAACCAAAGCTCACCGATGAGATGAATATTTCAGAGCCCAGAGAACTGGACACCTGAGGGTCCTTCCATGACATCTGGCTCTGACCTGCGTTCCCAGGCCTACTTATCCCATGTCCAGGGTGCTCAGGTAGAACCCCAAACTCCTGGGTACCACGCAGAGGCCACAGAGGAGTGAGAGGAGATGGAGACCCCACAGGACAAGAATTGGTGCTGACCCCACAAGGTCAGGGCCTGGCCTCCCAGCAGCCTCCCTCTGCTTCCTCCCACTGGTCCCTGGCTCCTGCCCCAGCCTCTCCACTTGCTTTCCCTTTTCTCCTTTCCCTGTTTTGTTTTCACTCTGACCCAAAGAAGTCACGAGGGGGATGTTACTTCCCTGTAGCTCTGTGAACCCAGCCGGGAAACAGTAGCTGGACGTGGGACTGGCAGAGGGCAAAGTCATGGTGACAGAGGTGGCCACTTCTCCATGTCAAACACTTGAGCTGCTCATTGGCTTCTGCCCCAGCTGCAAGCTAGGACCTCCCTTCTCCACCCCTTAAATATTCACCTGTCTACATTAAGACTGGCCCCAGCGCGTGCGGGGGCAACCTGGGGTCCGTGCCAGGCCCTGGCTGTCTCCCCTCCCTCTTCCCTCTTCTCACCAGCTGAGGGCCATGAAAGCCCTCATCCCACACAGCTGGCCACTCGGGCTGCCATGGTGGACAGGCCCTGCGACAGAGAGGCCACTCGTGCCCGAAAGAGGGGACACGAGGACACCCCCAGACCCTGGCTCCGCTCACCAGTGCCCACAACACGCTGCTGGGCTCCCAAGGCTAACCAGGTTCCACAGACCGGGCCGCCCACCCGCGCGCCCAGGAAGAGCGAAACACCAAGGGCCAGGCGGAGAGATCCCCATTCTGGAACGGGCTCCTTGGGCCCAGGAGCGGGCAAGCCGGAAGCGGGCTCCGAAAAGTTTAGGCGCCCCGGCGCGTGGCCGCCCCAGCCCTGGCCCAGTCCCCACCGCCCACAGTCCCCAACGGCGCCGGCCCAGGCCCCCTGGCTTGCCTGCGCCGTTCCCGACGGTGCGTTCCTGGCCTCCGAGTGTTGCAAGTCCTCCCGGGCGGGGCAGGACTGGGCTCCGCTGGGGCTCCGCGCCCCGCCCCGTCGCTCGGGCCTCGTGGGGCGGGGCCTCGGGGCGCCGCCAGGGGGCGCAGGGGTCTGTCCCGGGCGCGCGCATCTCTCAGAGCCCCGACGACGCCTCACTAATAACACGGGGGTATTTTCGGATTTAAAGGCAATGCATGATATTGATGGGAAGCTAGAAAAGAAACAGAAATGCAGGGAAGAAAGTAACTTCTCTCCACCCCTCCTAGTTCCTAGGGGGAAGCGTTCGCTTTGGGGCCTTCTTTGGCTATTACATTTCTGTATGTATTTTGTTTATCTACTGTGGGGTATGTTGTATGATGTTGCGTTTACTGCCCTTCTTTTTACTTAATATTTTATCATGAACATTTTTCTTCTCACTAAATAGTCTTCAAAAGCACAATCTTAATGCCGTAAAGTATTCCATTGCATGACTATGCAGATTAAATTAATTTCCTACTGGAGGCCATTTGTTTCCCATTTTTACATTAGAAATAAATCAGTAATTAAAATCCTTGATAATTCTGTGCTTTTGAGATAAATGCACTTTTCGAGTTTAAAACTGCAAACATGCAAACCTAGAGATGGAACTTAGAATCTCTGTTAAGAATTACTCAACCAGGAAAGCAGGTGTTTTCCCGGAGTCAGAATTCAGAAGTCCTGCATTGAGATGTCGATTACTACTGTTAGGTAGGTCTTAACCCTCAACCCAGTGAAGAATGCAGTAGCAAAGGAGGAAAGAGTTTCGGGGAAGTTCTGAAATATTACTGGAGCCTGGACATGGTGACTTACGTCTGTGATCCTAGCACTTTTGGGAGGCCAAGGCCAGAGGATGGCTTGAGCCCAGAAGTTGGAGACCTAGCCTTGGCAACATAGAGAGACCTTGTCTCAATTGAAAAAGAAAGAAACATTACCGAGGCTTGCCTGAGTTTCCGTGGTTCCAAAGTCCATGTTCTTTCCGTGACACCAAGGCTACCAGTAGTTGACCAACTCTGTTTAAAGTGCTTATCTTGTGTTAATAGCTACAGGTCAGCACCACACAACACCACCACTGAATGTCTTTTTTTTCTCAGGCTGGAGTGCAGTAGTGCCATCTCGGCTCACTGCATCCTCCTCCTCCTGGTTTCAAGTGATTCTCCAGCCTCAGCCTCCTGAGTAGCTGGGATTACAAGTGTGTGCCACTACACCCAGCTAATTTTGTTTGTTTTTGTTTGGTTTGTTTTGTAGAGACAGGTTTTCACCATGTTGCCTAGGCTGGTCTCAAACCCCTGAGCTCAAAGCAATCCGCCCACTTCGGCCACCCAAAGTACTGGGATTATAGACAAGAGCCACCGCGTCCAGCCCCAAAACAGAGATTTAAAAAAAAAAAAAAAAAATTTTTTTTAAACTGCCCCCCATATACACACTATGTGTGTTTATTTATGTAAATATAGTTTAAGTAGGAGTTACTTAGGGGGACTAGTGGCCATTATGGTGGGCTAGCTCCCCTAGACACCCTAACCCTTCACTGTAATTCCAGTTCCTATGGGCCAAGAACCTCATTTTAGAAAGTCCCCACCCAAGGTGTGATCTCACCAGAGCAAGTACAGTTCTGCTCAGTTTCTGTTTGCCCCTTGTTCAAGGAGTAACGCCGCAGGTGAAATGCATGGCCTGTGGAATCTGGCCAGATCCGCGACATTTTTTCATGCTCTCTACACTTGGGCTGTCTTAGTCCATCTGGGCTGCTACAACAAAAATACCTTAGAGTGGGTAATTTAGAAACAGCAGAAATGTATTGCTCACAGTTCTGGAGGGTGGGAAATCCCACATCAAGGCACCACCAGGTTAGCTGTCTGATGAAGGCTCCCTCTGCTTCACAGATGATGTCGTTTAACTGAGTCTTCATATGGCCAAGGAAGGAACAGATACCCTCCAACCAGTGTGTTTTTTGTTTGTTTGTTTTTGTTGTTTTTTGTTTTTTGGGTGTGGTTTTTTTTTTTTTTTTTTTTTTTTTTTGGAGACAGAATCTCACTCTGTGGTCCAGGCTGGAGTGCAATGGCACAATTACGGCTCACTGCAGCCTTGACCTCCCAGGTACAAGCAATCCTTCCAACTCAGCCTCCCGAGTAGCTGGGGACTACAGGCATGTACCACCACATCCAGCTAATGTTTGTATTTTTTGTAGAGACAGGGTCTCACTATGTTGCCCAGGCTGGTCTTGAACTCCTGGGCTAAAGCAATTTGCCCTCCTCCACCTCCCAAAGTGCTGGGATCACAGGCGTGAGCCACTGCACCTGGCCACCAACTTCTAAGAGCATGAATTCCATTCCAGAGGGTTCCGCCTTCATGACCTAATCACCTCCTAAAGGCCCCACCTTCTAATACTATCACATTGAGGATTAAGTTTCAACAAATGAATGGAGCAGGGACAACAACATTCAGACCATAGCAGGCCCCTTCTCCACAAAACACCCTCCACTTTCTAGAACCACCAGGATGGTGAATATCCAAGGAGATTCCATTTCCAGCCAGCAATCACCAGCGACTCACATCTGCCTGACTGGGGGAATGGAACATAGGGCACACGAGGCAAGCCCACACAAGCCTTGCTGCGTGCTTTTTCTCCAGAGCCCTTTTTCTGACTATAGGGTCAAAAGTAACACCTGAAGCAGCTGGCCCAGAGCAGCAGTGCTTCGCTGGCAATAGGCATTCAATAAATGATGTTTTTTCTCTTGGGCCTTATCTGCAAAATTATTAAGTAAGCTCTTTTTGTCTGCCAACCAGACAGGAATTTCCGGTTCCAGAAGTGAGAAGGCTGAAAGGACACAGCCCCTGCTCTCAAGAAACTCACAATCTAAGGGAGCCAGTAAAATGACAGATTATTACAATGTCGACAGTTTGACAAGCGCCGGCAGATAAAGAAATATTCACTTGGTTTCTCCAGATCCCAGAGAAAGCTGCTAACCCAGTGTGGGGAATGGGGTGGGGGTTCTGGAAAGGACTTCAGAGGAGGTGACAACTGAGTAGAGTGTTAGGAGGTGTTAGGAACCAGCCTAGTCGGAGGAGGAGAGAAGGTTCTCCAGGCAGAGGGAAAGGGGCTTAGGGCCAGTTGCCCCAGCAAGCTAGGATGTGGGGTAGAGGGTGCAATGCGGTAGAAGGGGTAGGAAAAAGGGCTGGCCAAGGAGGCAGGGGCCGGGAATTGAGATTTTACCCTGAAAGCAATGGGGAGCCAGAAAATAACCACCTAGAGGGAATTTGGGAGGATTGGGGAGGCTCTGGTGGCGCCCCTGGGGTAGGGTTCCAGCTTTAGTAAATAAAGATGCAAGGCAACCAGTTAAAGTTGAACTTCAGATAAACGACAAACTTTTTTTTTTTTTTTTTTTTTTTTTCCAAGACAAGGTCTGGCTCTGCACTCCCAGGCTGGAATACAGTAGTGCGATCTTGGCTTGCGGCAACCTCCACCTCCCAGGCTCAAGCCATCCTCCCACCTCAACCTCTCAAGTAGCTGGGACTACAGATGTGAGCACCACCACGCCCGGCTAATTTTTGTATTTTCTGTAGAGACAGGGTTTTGCCATGTTACCCAGGCTGGTCTCAAACTCATGAGCTCAAGCAATCCACCCACCTCGGCCTCCCAAATTGCTGGGACTACAAGCATGAGCCGCCGCACCCAGCCAAACAATTTTTTTTCATGTAAGCATATCCCACTGCCCCATATAATACTTGGAAATACTCATACTAGAAAGAGTACTCATTGCTTACCTGAAATTCACATTTAACTGGTCGTTTGTGTTTTTCTGGCAACACTACCTGGGAGGAAAGTAGAGTCAAGTCCACGGCTGCCGGAAGAGGGGTGGGGGAGTGAAAGGGATTAGGCTGATGTTTATTTTAGGACTGGAGTAGCTAAAGCTTAGTGATTGGTGGGAGGGGCTGGTGGCAGCCTGGAAGGGGTGGGCCCAGGTGGAACCTGAAGGGCATGGGTAGGGAAAACTTAATTGGAGTGGTGGATCCAGAGAACTTTCTCTGTTGCCACCCTCCAGCCCAGCTCCAGGGCTCTACTAATTGGTCCTCCAAACCCTTCTCATAGCTGTCTGGTTACCTAGCATTTAAAATGTTACTCTACCCATGCATTGATCACTAACTTTCTGAAAGAAGTTGCCTTTTTTCTGTTTTTCTTTTTCTTTCTTTCTTTTTTTTGGGGGGGATGGAGTCTCACTCACCCTGTCATCCTGCTGGAGTGCAGTGGCATGATCTCGGCTCCCTGCAAGCTCCGTGTCTTGGGTTCAAGTGATTCTCCTGCTCTGCTCGGCCTCCTGAATAGCTGGGATTACAGGCACCCACCACAACCCCCAGCTAATTTTTGTATTTTTAGTAGAAACAGGGTTTTGCCATGTTGGCCAGGCTGTTCTTGAAGTCTTGGCCTCAGGTGATTACAGGCGTGAGCCACCGTGCCAGGCCCAAAGTTGCTTTTTTTTTTTTTTTTTTTTTTTTTTTGAGACGGAGTCTCACTGTGTCTCCCAGGCTGGAGTGCAGTGGCGTGATCTCGGCTCACTGCAAGCTCCGCCTCCCGGGTTCACGCCATTCTCCCGCCTCAGCCTCCCAAGTAGCTGGGACCACAGGCGCCCGCCACCGTGCCCGGCTAATTTTTTGTATTTTTAGTAGAGACGGGGTTTCACCATGTTAGCCAGGATAGTCTCGATCTCCTGACCTCGTGATCCACCCGCCTCGGCCTCCCAAAGTGCTGGGATTACAGGCTTGAGCCACCGCGCCCGGCCTCCAAAGTTGCTTTTTTTCAGAGGACATATTGACTGAATTGAGGCATTGAACCCAGCCCAAGGTGAAAGTGCCTGTTTCTCCCCACTGGAGGGCAGGGACAATGTCTCATTCACCCCTAGGCCTGGGCGCGGCCCTGACCCAGCATCTGTTGAATTGAATGCTAATGTTCTAAGGTGGGGTGGAGGGAGCCTCTCAGGCTTGAATGATAGAGACTATTGGGGAGGTGGGGGTGGGGTATGGGGGCTCCTCCCCCTTAAAATTGGCCGTATTACTTGTAAACATTATTTAGCACTTTCCTAAGGAAACAGGGAGTGGAAAGAATGGTGGATTTGGATGTCTCAGAAGTGAGGTTTTGTTCCAGCTTTGGCACTAAAGGACTGTGAGGCGGGAGGCCCATCTCTCTACTTAGAACTCACACTACAGCTGGTCGCAGTGGCTCACGCCTATAATCCCAGCACTGTAGAAGGCCAAGGCAGGTGGATCACCTGAGGTCAGGAGTTCGACACCAGCCTGGCTAACATACAGTGAAACCCTGTCTCTACTAAAAATACAAAAAATTAGCCGAGTATGGTGGTGCGTGCCTGTAGTCCCAGCTACACCAGAGGCTGAGGCAGGAGAATCGCTTGAACCTGGGAGACAGAGGTTGCAGTGAGCCGAGATCACACCACTGCTCTCCAGCCTAGGCAACAGAAAAAAAAAATCCGTCTCAAAAAAAAAAGAAAGAAAAGAAAAGAAATCATACTGCAGTTCTGTACCTCCTGTGACTTCCGGCGCCTTCCTCAGCTGAGGTCATCTAGGTGAAAGGCAGTGAGAAAGACACATGGCGAATGTTGATGGTGACTGAAACTGCTATAACTGGAAGTGGGTGATACCATGAGGAAGCTGGGCCACCGAACCAGCCTGGCATCCACCATGCTGCAGGCAGGGCCATCGAAATGCTTTCCAATCTTCCCTCACCCTCAGAGACACCTGAGCTGCTTGTGAAAACATGCACATTCCCTTGGGGATACTTCTTTCCAGACCTGTGAATCAGAATCTTCAGTGGAAGCATAAACAAACACTCCCAGGTAAATCGCCAGCCGTACCAGCAAGCTTTGGTGCTAGACAGACCTGGGTTTGAATCCAAATTCAAATGTCTTTGGTGTCTGTGTGACCTTAGGCATATTACTTAACTGCTGTGAGCCTTGGTGCCCTATCTTTAAAAAGGGTGGTAATAATATAGGGTAGTTGTAAGAATGAAAAATAATAGCAGTCGTCAAATGCTTAGGGCAGAGTTAAAATGTTCATTGTTATTGTTGTTTGTGAGATAGAAGCCCAGTGATTCTCCCAGTGATGAACACAACATCCTTTCACACTAAGCAGCGCCTGGAGGGATGAACTTGCCTGAGCTGGGAGCTCAGCAGAGCCAGGCTCCAGCTGTGCCCTTACACCCTGCCCTCTCACTGTGGACCTCCACCACTTCTGCCAGTCAGAATATCGGGGGATTCTCAACTTTCGAGCTCCTCTCCTTGTCCATCTTGGGCCTCATTCTCCCACTCTCTTGCCCCCAGTTAGGAAGCTCCTCCTCATAGTCACTTGCTTTTGTCTAAACAACTCTACTCCTCAAGAAAAGCCAACAGTGATTTCCTCTTATTCCCAACCCAAGATATCCTCCCACCTCAGCCTCCCGAGTAGCCGGGACCACAGGCACACACCACTGCACCTGGCTAATTTTTGTAATTTTTGTAAAGACGGGGTCTCCCTATGTTGCCCAGGCTGGTCTCAAACTCCTGGGCTCAAGTGATCCTCCTGCCTCAGCCTCCCAATGTGCTGGGATTACAGGAGTGAGCCACTCCACTTGACCACCACATCCTCACTTTCCTCCTTGACTAGCTTGGATTCCAATATTATAATTACTCCTTTGCATGCAGTCTCAACTGTACCTTATGGTTCTCAGCAGCAAAATCTCAGCTCTGCACCCACACAGCCGAAAGTGGGGGTAAAAACCTGCAACGGTCCTGACTGATCTCTCTTTAAGTTCATGCACACTAACTTGTCTATTCATACTAACACACCCATCCTAGGCAATTACTCCACACTTTCTACAGTCCCTTCAGAACTCCCACACCCTCTCTGCAGCCTCACTCTCAGCCTCGACTTTGCTTCCTATGTCTCTGAGCAAGCAGAGAATTGCTGCCTATATCACCACTTGGATGTCTAACAGGCCACTGCTTCTCAAACTTCAATGTGCAAATAGATCGCTTGGGGATCATGTTAAAATGCAGATTCTGCTTTGGTAGGTTGAGAGTCCTTCCTTTTCTTTTCTTTTCTTTGAGATGGAGTCTCGCTCTGTTGCCCAGGCTGGTGTGCAATGGCGCGATCTCAGCTCACTGCAACCTCTGTCTCCTGGGTTCAAGAGATTCTCCTGCTTCAGCCTCCCAGGTAGCTGGGATTACAGGCAGGCCCCACCACGCCCAGCTAATTTTGTATTTTTAGTAGAGGTGGGTTTTCACCATGTTGGTCAGGCTGGTCTTGAACTCCTGACCTCAAGTGATCCACCCACCTCTGCCTCCCAAGGTGTTGGGATTACAGGCATGCGTCTCGGTACCCGGCCACAGGTGAATTTTTAATGGGATTTTTAAATGCTAAGTCTTCAAAATCTGGTGTGTATTTAACACTTACCGCATATCTCAATTAGGATGTTACTTTTTCATCAGAAATATCGGATCTGTATTTAGATCAAATCTAAAAACTGTTTGTAAAATGTACATACTTGAGTGTTTTCCAATAACTGAAATAAGCATCAAGGTTTATTTTATTATTGTTTTATTTTTAGAGTAAAGCGAAAGCAAGTTTATTAAGAAAGTAGAAGAATAGGCCGGGCGCGGTGGCTCAAGCCTGTAATCCCAGCACTTTGGGAGGCTGAGACGGGCGGATCACGAGGTCAGGAGATCGAGACCATCCTGGCTAACGCGGTGAAACCCCGTCTCTACTAAAAAATACAAAAAAAAAAACTAGCCGGGCGAGGTGGCGGGCGCCTGTAGTCCCAGCTACTCAGGAGGCTGAGGCAGGAGAATGGCGTAAACCCGGGAGGCGGAGCTTGCAGTGAGCTGAGATCCGGCCACTGCACTCTAACCTGGGCGACAGGGTGAGACACCGTCTCAAAAAAAAAAAAAAAAAAGAAAGTAGAAGAATAAAGAATGGCTACTCCATAGACAGAGCAGCCAATGTTTAGATTTAAGTTTAAATGAATTAAAATTACATAAAATTAAAAATTCAGTTTTACAGTTTCACTAACCACATTTTATGTGCTCAGTGGCCACAAGTGGCTAGTGGCTACCATATGAAACAGCACAGATCTGGCCGGGTGCGGTGGCTCACGCCTGTAATCCCAGCACTTTGGGAGGCCGAGGTGAGCGGATCACCTGAGGTCAGGAGTTTGAGACCAGCCTGACCAACATGGAGAAACGCCATCTCTACTAAAATTACAAAATTAGCCGGGCGTGGTGGCGCATGCCTGTAATCCCAGCTACTCGAGAAGCTGAGACAGAAGAATCGCTTGAACCTGGGAGGTGGAGGTTGCGGTGAGCCGAGATCGTGCCATTGCACTCCAGCCTGGGCAACAAAAGTGAAACTCCATCTCAAAAAAAAAAAGAAAGAAAGAAAAGAAACAGCACAGATCTATATAGCGCTGGTCATTGACCTGAGGGGGAATTCTGGGGGCCAGGGTCTAGGTCATAATTCATCTTGGCCAGATGCCTAGCCCAGGGCCTGCACTCAGTACTTTCTACTGAGTTCCATTTACTTCCAACAAGTCAAAAACATCTAGGGAGGGGTTGGAACAAGCCACAATCAGTTCCCAGATATGACCACTAGAGGGCAGAATCTGACCAGCACTCTTTGGCTAGAAGACGGGAGCCCTGGCCGGCGCAATGGCTCACACCTGTAATCCTGCATTTTCGCCAAGCCTAGGCGGAAGAATCGCTTGGGCCCAGGAGTTCAAGACCAGCCTGTGCAACATAGTGAGACCCATCTCTTTAAAAAAATAAAAACATTAGCTGGTCATGCTGGTGCGTGCCTGTAGTCCCAGCTACTTGGTAGGATGAGGTGGAAGGTTGGCTTGACCCCAGGAGGTGAGGGCTGCAGTGAGCTGTGATTATGCCACTCCAGCCTGGGCAACAGCCTAAGCTACCATCTATCTCAAACAAACAAAAATGGGAGAAAAGAAAGGGGAACCCCTTTTTAATAGCCAGGACTCAACCCCAGTACCATTAAGACCAAGCATTATTTAACAAGCATTTATGAGGGGCCTACCGTGCGCCAGACCTGTGGGGATACAGAAGTAAATAAAATGCAGTCCCTGCTCTCTTGGAGTTTACAGTCCAGTGGGGAAGGCAGGACAGATATTAGCAACTCATCTCATAAGCAAAGGTATCTTTACAAACTGTGATACATGCACTGAAGGAAAGTTGACTCAGTGCCCTAAAAGAGTGGCACCCAAGGCAGGGCGTGGTGGCTCACGCCTGTAATTCCAGCACTTTGGGAGGTCGAGGCAGGCAGATCACCAGGTCAGGAGATCGAGACCATCCTGGCTAACACGGTGAAACCCGTCTCTGCTAAAAATACAAAAAATTAGCCAGGCATGGTGGTGCATGCCTATAGTCCCAGCTACTGGGGAGGCTGAGGCAAGAGAATCGCTTGAACCTAGGAGGCGAAGCGTGCAGCGAGCCGAGATCGCGCCACTGCACTCCAACCTGAGCGACAGTGAGACTGCGTCTCAGAAAACAAAAACAAAAGAGTAGCACCCTGGCACCTCACTTAGGTTGGCAGAAGGTGGCATGAAAGAGTAGCTACAGAGGGGACAGGCCGTGGGGGGCGGCAGGCAAGGATGCTGTGGCCCTTCTAAGCAGAAGGATCAAGCTATGTGAAGGTGTGGAGACACCCCTGAAGCTGAAAGAGCTTGGAGTGTTCCAGAAACCTCCAGGAGAGTGGTGTGGCTGGAGAGTGGTGGGCACTGGGGCATGGCCCAAGAGGAGACTGGGGAGGTGGCAGGGGCCAGGTCTACAGAGCCTCAGGGCCTCCTTAAGGACTTCAAATTTCACCCTAAAGATGTCAATGAAAACATTCAAACTCTGTAAAATAGTTGAAGAAATTTATTCTGAACCAAATATGAGTGACTATGGTCCTCGACACAGCCCTCAGGAGACCCTGAGAACACGTGGCCCAAGGTAGTCAGATTGGGGGGGACAGGGGCACAGAATGTGTGTGTGTGTTGAAGGGAGCTTCCAGGTTATAGGTAGATTTAAAAATTTTCTGATTGGCAATTGATTGAAAGAGTTATTATCTAAAGACCTGGAGGGGTTTTTTTTTTATTTTTTATTTTTTATTTTTTTATGGAGGCTCACTCTGTTGCTCAGGCTGGAGTACAGTTGTGTCATCTTGGCTCACTGCAACTTCTGCCTCCTGGGTTCAAGTGATTCTTCTGCCTCAGCCTCCCAAGTAGCTGGGATTACAGGTGCCCACTACCATGCCCGGCTAATTTTTTTTGTATTTTTAATAGAGACAGGGTTTCACCATCTTGGCCAGGCTGGTCTTGAACTCCTGGCCTCAAGTGATCTGCTCACCTTGGCCTCCCAAAAGTGTAATCCTTGGGATTACAAGTGTGAGCCACCGGCCCGGCCCTGAACCAGTCTTTCAGGTTAACTTTGCAATGTCCTGGCAGAGGAGGAAGTCCATTCAGATGGTTGGGGGGAGGGGGCATTGAATTTTATTTTTGGTTTACAAAGGAAGCCATTGAGTGATTTTGAGCAGGGCTGGGACATGGGACATGATCTGGGTGGTATTTTAGGAGAATCACCCTGGCTCTGAGCGGTGAATGGGTTGAGGGGCTGGAGCTTGAGAGCAGGAAGTCCTTGAGGAGTCACCTTGGCCACAAGATGAAAGGTGGTGGCACCAGCCTCCACCCTGATGCGTCAATACCCCACCGCCCCCATCCCAGACCCGCACCTCTTTTTTTTTTTTTTTTTTTTTTTTTTTGAGACAGAGTCTTGCCCAGGCTGGAATGCAGTGGCAGGATCTTGGCTCACTGCAACCTCCACCTCCTGCGTTCAAGCGATTCTCTGCCTCAGCCTCCTGAGTAGCTGGGATTACAGGTGCCCGCCACCATGCCCAGCTAATTTTTGTATTTTTAGTAGAGGTGATGTTTCACCATCTTGGCCAGGCTAGTCTTGAACTCCTGACCTCATGATCCACCCGCCTCGGCCTCCCAAAGTGCTGGGATTACAGGTGTGAGCCACTGCACCCGGCCAGACCTACACTTCTTTGGTCTCGTTTGGCTGGCTTCCGTTTGCTCTCCACATCCCCCTCCCTCTTCTCCACGCTGCTTGGAGCTAGTCCTGTGGACACCTCAGTGGGCTCTTGGTCCTCCAGCTATAGCTGAGTTTGGCAGTGGAGCTCTCCGGGAGGAGATGGGAGTGGAGGTGGAGGGTTTGTCTCCTCCCTCCCTCAAGGCTCACCCCAGACCGGCTTATCCCTCAACCAGTGGTCACAGCCCCTATCAGCTGGGTCTGTCCACACAGCTCTGTCTTTGTTTTTTGTTTTTGAGACAGAGTTTCGCTCTTGTTGCCCAGGCTGGAGTGCAGTGGCGTGGTCTCAGCTCATTGCACCCTCCCAGTTCAAGCAATTCTCCTCCCTCAGCCTCCCAAGTAGCTGGGATTACAGACGCCTGCTACCACGCCTGGCTAATTTTTTGTATTTTTAGCGGAGACGGGGTTTCACCATGTTGACCAGGCTGGTCTGGAACTCCTAACCTCAGGTGATCCGCCTGCCTCGGCCTCCCAAAGTGCTGGGATTACAGGCGTGAGCCACCGCGCCCAACCTGTCTTTATGTTTTATAACGGCTCCCTTCCTGACCCTTCAGGCCCAGGGTGGCAACAGTGTCTCCAGCCTGAAGAACTGTTTCCAGCACCTGCCAGTAGCCTTGCAGAGCACTAAAACTGAACTTCTGTCAAGCTCTCCTTAGCTCTCCCAGTTTGCCTCTGTCATCTGTTTCAGAGCAGACGCTGACACATACTTTCTACCCAGGCTGGTGATAGAGGATAAGTAGAAACAGCATGGAATTGGGAGTCAAATAAAACCATAATTGAATTTGGGCTTTGTCACCTGTTAGCTCTGTGATGGCATGAGTCATTATTCTCTCCAAGCCTTCGTTTGTTCATCTCTAATGTGGGGCGACTGACTGGGCGCAGTGGCTCACGCCTGTAATCCCAGCACTTTGGGAGGCTGAGGTGGGCGGATCACTTGAGGTCAGGAGTTCGAGACCAGACTGGCCAGCATGGTGAAATCCTGTCTTGATGAAACACAAAAATTAGCCAGGTGTGGTGGTGGGCACCTGTAGTCCCAGCTACTTAGGAGGCTGAGGCAAGAGAATAACTTGAACCCGGGAGGCAGAGGTTGCATGAGCCGAGATCGCGCCACGGCACTCTAGCCTGGGTGACAGAGCGAGACTCCATCTCAAAAATAAATAAATAAATAAAGTGGGGCAACCATCACCTTCCTTATAGAGTCGTGACAATGAAATCCCACGTACAAGGGCTGTGCGCAGGCCTTGCGCTCAGTAGACAGTCTACACTCGGTTGTTCTGTTCTTCCATCCCACACAACAGAACAAACATCACACTCCATTCGTGCAAGGTGCTGGGGATGCGGGAGAGAAAAACAAGTGGAGGCCGCCATTTTTTGCCTATGGGGAGAGCTCAGTCTTGTTTTTGCTTGTTAGTTTGTATGTTTGTTTGTTTCTGAGACAAGGTTTTACTCTGTCACTCAGGCTGGAGTGCAGTGGCAAAATCATATTTCACGCAGCCTCAACCTCTGACCTCAAGCAATCGTCTTGCCTCAGCCACTCAAGTAACTGGGACCACAGGTGCATGCCATGTCTGGCTTTTTTTTTTTTTTTTTTTTTTTAAATTTTTTGAAGAGGTGGGGTCTCACTGTGTTGCCCAGGCTGGTCTTGAATTTCTAGACAGTTCTCCAATCCATCGTCCTGCCTTGGACTTCCAAAGTGCTGGAATTACAAGCATGAGCCACCACCCCCAGCCTAGAGATCACAGTCTTGTAAAGGAAAGGCTGTGGCTCCCCCAGGTGTGCCCCACCATAGCCAAACCATTCGTTTCTGTTTGGCTGTGAAATGACATTTTTTCCAGGGTCTGGAGATAGAGTAGTGACCAGGCAATGCAAATAATTGTGGTAATCAGAAAAGTCTTCGAAGAGGAGGTTGAATTTATTTTTAGCCTTAAGGAAACTGTACTCAAAGGAAAGGCATTATCAGCCTCCTTGAAAACCGAACTCACTCTCCTCCCTCCTCCCTCCTCCCTCAAGAGCTGCCAGACTCCCCAAATTGAGAATTGGACCTTCATTAGTTATGGTTACTCCTGGGAGGGTATCATATCGCCGGGGGCATGGTAGGGCTGGAAGGTACCTGGTATCTTGAGGAAGCTGCCTGAAAGGATTTCTCTGGGTGGCATGGGGCAGAAATCCAGGACAGTGATTGGGGCAGGCTGGCAGACAGGACGCATGTGGAGGGGAGCAGCAGGAACGCCACACACTAGAGAACTGGGCTGAGACCATGTCGCTAAAACAAGGGATGCAAATTTGATTGTGTAGACACTGGCTTTGAGCAGGGGAGCCCCTGCTCAAAATTGATGGCTAGGGGCTGCAGGTACCTGCAATGGGCCAGGCATGAGGACCCAAGGGCCTGATTTGGGATGATGCAATGGGAAATGGAGGCAAAGATCACACCCTCTTATCATTCATTCATAAAATATTTACTTGAGCACCCACCAGGACAGATGCTGATGTTGCAAGAATGAGATCAATAATATCAAGGAACATGTATGGAGTAGCTGAGACGGCCCAGGCAAGGTGTCCTTTCGCTGGGTAATCACGGTTAATCCTCAGAGTAGCTCCGTGCAAATTACCAGTCCCTTGTGGAGAGAAACAGAATGAGGTCTGAATAGATTAAGAACATGCCCCAAGGTGCAGAATTCCTAGGGGAGCCAGGGTTCTAAGCTGGTCATTCCAAGTCTAGCACACAACCCCCAACCCTGATTCCACTCCCTCCCCCACAATTCACCCTCCTTACCCATAAGGCACTTGAAGTGTTACAGGGGCAGCCCCAGGAATCACTGCACAGCCTAAGGACTATCACAGAGACATGTGTGCAATGAAGTGGGCAAGTCATTACCTAGGCCTAAGAAATGCCCTCGCCCAGGAACTAGGTCTCAGGATTGGTTCATTTGGTCATTTGACAAACACAGATGCTTCTTAACTTATAGAGGGGTTACATCCCAATAAACTTATCCTACATTGAAAATAGCCTAAGTGGAAAATGCATTAAATACACCTAAACCTACCAAACATCATAGCCTAACCTAACCTGCCTTAAACATGCACAGAACAATGACATTCATTTACAGTTGGGCAAAATCATCTGGCAACACAGATGATGCCATTTGGCAAGTTGGGGGACCTGAAGGAGAGGGTTGGGGTCACATGAGGATGAGGGAGTAGCTTTGGACAAATCAAGTTAAAGATCCAGTGGGGGCCGGGCGCGGTGGCTCAAGCCTGTAATCCCAGCACTTTGGGAGGCCGAGACGGGCGGATCACGAGGTCAGGAGATCAAGACCATCCTGGCTAACACGGTGAAACCCCGTCTCTACTGAAAAATACAAAAAACTAGCCGGGCGAGGTGGCGGGCGCCTGTAGTCCCAGCTACTCGGGAGGCTGAGGCAGGAGAATGGCGTGAACCCAGGAGGCGGAGCTTGCAGTGAGCTGAGATGGCGCCACTGCACTCCAGCCTGGGTGACAGAGCGAGACTCCGTCTCAAAAAAAAAAAAAAAGATCCAGTGGGGCAGCAGTCCCCAACCTTTTTGGCACAAGGAACCAGTTTCGTGGAAGACAGTTTTTCCAGGGACTTGGGGAGGGAGGGGATTAGGGGGGTTTGGGATGATTCAAGAGCATTACATTTATTGTGCACTTGATTTCTATTATTACTACATTGTGATATATAATAAAATAATTATACAACTCACCATAATGTACAATCAGGGGGAGCCCTGATCTTGTTTTCCAGCAGCTAGATGGTCCCATTTGGGGTTGGTGGGAGACAGTGACAGATCATCAGGCATTAGATTCTCGTAAGGAGCATGCAACCTAGATCCTTCACATGCACAGTTCACGATAGGGTGTGAGCTCCTATGAGGATCTAATGCTGCTGCTGATCTGACAGGAGGCGGAGCTCAGAGGGTAATGCAAGCGATGCGGAGCAGCTGTAAATACAGGTAAAGCTTTGCCCATCTTCCTGTGGTGTGGCCCAGTTCCTAACAGACCAAGGACCGGTATAGGGTTGGAGGGAAGCAGCTGGGGACCCCTACTGTGGGGCATCCAAGAGAGGCTTTCGTGGACATTTCTCCTTTAAAGTAATGAGTATACAGGTGGTAGCCTGTAAGTGGTGAATTTAGAGCTAGCAGAAGGGGAGCTTGTCAGAGAGGGGAAAGGAGAGCCAGAGAAACTGTGGCAGGAAAGGTAGAGGAAAAAGGCATGCTCCATTGTCATAGCTGCCACCCAGAGGATCAGTGATAAGGGCTGAACAATGACAAATGGGTTTGACTTTCAAGGAGATAGCACCAACTTAGGATGGAGCAGTACAGGCAGGGGCCCAGTTGAGTGGCCTGAGAATGGATGTGAAGTGAAAGGTAGAGACAGCAGAGAGGACTACTTTCTTTGTTTTAATAAAATAATAATTTTAAAAATTAAAATACTAATATGTGTTCATTATAGAAGATGAGAAAATATTTTCTTTTTTTTTTTTTTTTTTTTAGACGGAGTCTTGCTCTGTCACCCAGGCTGGAGTGCAGTGGCCGGATCTCAGCTCACTGCAAGCTCCTCCTCTCGGGTTCACGCCATTCTCCTGCCTCAGCCTCCCGAGTAGCTGGGACTACAGGCACCCGCCACTTCGCCCGGCTAGTTTTTTGTATTTTTAGTAGAGACGGGGTTTCACCTATGTTAACCAGGATGGTCTCGATCTCCTGACCTCGTGATCCGCCCGTCTCGGCCTCCCAAAGTGCTGGGATTACAGGCTTGAGCCACCGCGCCCGGCCGAGAAAATATTTTCAAAGCACACACAAAAAAATAAACAAATGGTACCCCATGAGTCAATCAACCAAAGATTATGACTGGAAGCATTTTAGATTTTTTTTTTTTTTTTTTTTGAGACAGAATCGTGCTCTGTCGCCCAGGCTGGAGTGCAGTGGCACGATCTCAGCTCAGCTCACTGAAACCTCTGCCTCTCGGATTCAAGTGATTTTCCTGCCTCAGTCTCCTGAGTAGCTGGGATGATTCAGGCACTTGCACCACACCCAGCTAATTTCTGTATTTTTAGTAGAGATGGGGTTTCACCATATTGGCCAGGCTGTTCTCAAACTCCTAACCTTGTGATCTGCCCACCTCGGCCTCCCAAAGTGCTGGGATTACAGGCATGAGCCACCACGCCCAGCCTTATATTTTTCTTAATCCATTTTTGTTTACAGAGGTGCAATCATATCAGTTATTCAAAATTTACCCAGTTTTGTGTCCTATTTTTTTCTCCCCTTCCTTCCTTCCTTCCTTCCTTCCTTCCCTCTTTCTTTCTTTCTTTCTTTCTTTCTTTCTTTCTTTCTTTCTTTCTTTCTTTCTTCTTTCTTTCTTTCTTTCCTTCTTTCCTCCTTTCCTCCTTTCCTCCTTTCCTCCTTTCTTCCTTTCTTTCTTTTTTTTTTTTTTTTTTTTTTTTTTTTGAGACGGAGTCTCGCACTGTGTCACCCAGGCTGGAGTGCAATGGCACGATCTCGGCTCACTGCAACCTCCACCTCCTGGGTTCAAGCGATTCTCCTGCCTCAGCCTCATGAGTAGCTAGGATTACAGGAGCCGCCACCATCCCCAGCTAATTTTTGTATTTTTAGTAGAGACAGGGTTTCACCATGTTGGCCAGGCTGGTCTCGAACTCCTGACCTGAGGGGATCTGCCTGCCTCAACCTCCCAAAGTGCTGGGATTACAGGAATGAGCCACCGTGCCCGGCCTTCTCCACTTCTTTTCTTTTCTTTTCTTTTCTTTTTTCTTTTTTTTCTTTTTTTCTTTCTTTCTTTCTCCTTCCTTCCTTCGTTTTTCTGAGACAGAGTACAGTGGCGCAATCATGGCTCACTGCAATCTTGACCTCCGGGATCAAGAGATCATTCGAGCCCAGCCTGGGCAACATAGTGAGATGCTGTCTCTATTTAAATAAAAATAAAATAAAATAAAATAATAGATCCTCCCACCACGGCCTCCCAAGTAGCTGGGACTACAGGCATCCACCACCACGTTCAGCTAATTGTCGTATTTTTTGTAGAAATAGGGTTTCACAGCCGGGTGTGGTGGCCAAGACCAGCCCAGCCAACATGAGGAAACCTGTTTCTACTAAAAATACAAAAAAAATTAGCCAGGCGTGGTGGTGCATGCCTGTAGTCCCAGCTACTAGGGAGGCTGAGGCAGGAGAATTGCTTGAACCCAGGAGCCAGAGGTTGCAGTGAGCCAAGATCGTGTCACTGCACTCCAGCCTGGGCAACAGAGAGAGGCTGTGTCTCAAAAAAAAAAAAAAAAAAAGAAAGAAAGAAAGAAAGAAAAAAGAAAAAAAGAAATGGAGTTTTGCTATGTTGGCCAGGTTGGTCTGGAACTCCTGACCTCAAGTGACCCGCCCCCTTGGCCTCCCAGAGTTACAGGCATGGCCAGCACATCAGCCTCCAGTTTTATGGGAAAATATAAAATTTACCCAAAGTACTAGTTTGGATGCTCTTGGCTGTAGATGTCAGAAAGCCTAACTGAGGCCAGGCGCAGTGGCTCAGCCTATAATCCCAGCACTTTGGGAGGCCAAGGCGGGTGGATCATTTGACATCAGGAGTTTGAGATCAGCCTGGCCAACATGGTGAGACCCCCATCTCTACTAAAAATACAAAAAAATTAGCCGGGCATGGTGGCGCATGCCTGTAATCCCAGCTACTCAGGAGGCTGGGGCAGGAGAATCGCTTGAACCTGGGAGGCGGAGGTTGTGGTGAGCCAAGATCGCGACATTGCACTCCAGCCTGGTGACAAAGTGAGACTACGTATTAAAAAAAAAGAAAGAAAGAAAGAAAGAAAAGTAAAAAAAACCCAACTGAAAGTGGCTTAAATTATAAGTAACAAGAAGCCCAGAGCAGAGTAATTCCAGGATTGGCTAATTCAGGGGCTCGGTGAGGTCTCCATCACTTCTGCTGTGCCATCCTCAGGTGCTGGCATATCCTCCTAAACCGCTCCCCAGCAGTCCAAGATGGTGGCTGTGGTTCCAGCATCATACGCAGGTGACGGCATCTTGAAGCAAGAAAATAGCCCTGTTACAGTCATGTGCCACATAACAACATTTTTTGTTGTTTTGTTTTGTTTTTTTGAGATGGAGTCTCACTCTGTCGCCAGGCTGGAGTGCAGTGGCGGGATCTCAGCTCACTGAAACCTCCACCTCCCGGATTCAAGCAATTCTCCTGCTTCAGCCTCCCAAGTAGCTGGGATTACAGGCATGTGCCACCTGGCTAATTTTTTTGTATGTTTAGTAGAGACGGGGTTTCACCATATTGGCCAGGCTGGTCTCAAACTCCTGAGCTTGTGGTCCACCTGCCTCGACCTCCCACAGTGCTGGGGTTACAGGCGTGAGCCACCGCACCCGGCCTATATAACAATGTTTTAATCAGTGGCGGACCACATGTACAACAATGGTCCCATGAGATTATTGCTTTTTTTTTTTTGAGGGGGAGTCTCCCCATGTCGCCCGGGCTGGAGTACAGTGGCGCGATCTCGGCTCAGTGCAACCTCCGCCTCCCGCGTTCAAGCGATTTTCCTGCCTCAGCCTCCTGAGTACCTGGGGTTACAGGTTCGTGCCACCACACCTGGCTAATTTTTGTATTTTTGGTAGAGACGGGGTTTCTCCATGTTGGTCAGGCTGGTCTCCAGTTCCTGACCTCAGGTGATCTGCCCGCCTCGGCCTCCCAAAGTGCTGGGATTACAGGCATGAGCCACCATGTGCCCCATGTTACAGCACCTTTTCTAGATTTAGATGCACAATATTTGCTATTGTGTTATAATTGCCTACAGCATTCAGTACAGTAACATGCTGTGCAGGTTTGTAGTCTAGGAGCAACAGGCTAGATCAATCAACCTAGGTTTGTGTAAGTACACACTATGATGTTTGCACAACTACAAAATCACCTGACACATTTCTCAGAATGTATCCCTGTCCTTAAGTAACACATGATTGTACATCCCTTTTTAAGAACAAGGAGAACCTTCCTAGAAGGCCTCCAGCCTATTTGCCTCCCCATCTAATCAGCTGTGTGACCTGGAGCCATTGATCTGATCTCAGGACCTCAGGGTTCCTATCTGTGTAATTGAAGGGGACCAGCCCCTCCACACCTGTGGGTATTTCTCGTCAGGTGGGACGAGAGACTGAGAAAAGGAATAAGACACAGAGACAAAGTATGGAGAAAGTACAGTGGGTCCAGGGGACCGGTGCTCAGCATACAGAGGACCCGCACCAGTGCCGGCCTCTGAGTTCCCTCAGTATTTATTGATTATTATTTTTACTATCTTAGCGAGGGGAGTGTAGCAGGCAACAGGTGGGGAGAAGGTCAGCAGGGAAACATGTGAGCAAAGGAATCTGTATCATGAGTAAGTTCAAGGAAAGGTACTGTGCCAGGATGTGCATGTAGGCTAGATTTATGTTTCTCTTTACCCAAACTTCTCAGTGTAGCAAAGAGCAACAGAGCAGTATTGCTGCCAGCATCTCTCGCCTCTAGCCACAGGGCGGTTTTCTCCTATCTCAGAATAGAACGAATAGGAATGGTCAGTTTTACACCAAGACATTCCATTCCCAAGGACGAGGAGGAGACAGAAACCCTCTTATCTCAACTGCAAAGAGGCCTCCCTCTTTCACTCCTCCTCCTCAGCACAGACCCTTTACGGGTGTCATGTTGGGCTGGGAGATTGGGGGATGGTAAGGTCTTTCCTTTCCCATGAGGCCATATCTCAGGCTGTCTGGAGGGGGCGGGGGGGGGGGGGGGGGGGGGGGGAACCTTGCTTGGACAATACCCAGGCTTTCTTGGGCAGAGGTCCCTGCGGCTTTCCGCAGTGCATTGTGTCCCTGCTTAATTGAGAATGGGGAATGGCGATGACTTTTACCAAGCATACTGCCTGCAAACATGTTGTTAACCAGGCACATCCTGCACAGCCCTAAGTCCATTAAACTTTGATTCATTACAGCACATGTTTCTGTGAGCACAGGGTTGGAGCTAAAGTTACAGGTTAACAGAATCTCAAAGCAGAAACAATTTTTCTTAGTACAGATCAAAATGGAGTTTCTTATGTCTTCCTTTTCTACATAGACACAGTAACAATCTGATCTCTCTTTCTTTTCCCCACATGTAATGGCAAATATAATTGCATTTGTTGTGAGAGCGGAGGGTTAATCTATGTAAAGCACTTAGAACAGTGCCTTGCCTGTGATTTGTACTATATAAATATTTGCTATTACTGTCTGATAGCAAGAATTACATTATATTCCTGAGTCTAACTAATAGCTTGGCTGGCAATGTGTGGCATGGACCAAGCAAGATCCACCCATCAGGGCTGGAGAGGAACTCACTTGAAAGCTATGGCTGTTCAGAGGAGAGTGGGCAAAATAGGGGTTAACAAGGAAAAAAGGTGGAGAATGGGTATTGACCAACAGGATCTGCCACACCCATGTTGTTTGGGAAAAAAAAAAAAAAACCTGGGCCGGGAGAGATGGTTCACGCCTATAATCCCAGCACTCTGGGAGGCCAAGGTGGGTGGATCACCTGAGCTCAGAAGTTCGAGACCAGCCTTGCCAACATGATGAAATCTCATCCCTACTAAAATTACAAAAATTAGCCAGGTATGGGGGTGTGCACCTGTAGTCCCAGCTACTTGGGAGGCTGAGGCACAAGAATTGCTTGAACCCGGGAGGCAGAAGTTGTAGTGAGCCTAGATCTTACCACTGCACTCCAGCCTGGGTGACAGAGTGAGACTCCACCTTAAAAAAACAAACAAAAACAACAACAATAAAAAAAACCCCTATCAATGTACAAGCATTATTCTCTTCGTGTGTGTTCTATTTTTTTAAAACTTTTTTTTTTTTTAGGTAATTTCAGATTTACAAAGTATTTGTGAAAATGTATAAAGAGATCTCGCCGGGCGCGGTGGCTCAAGCCTGTAATCCCAGCACTTTGGGAGGCCGAGACGGGCGGATCACGAGGTCAGGAGATCGAGACCATCCTGGCGAACACGGTGAAACCCCGTCTCTACTAAAAAATACAAAAAACTAGCCGGGCGAGGCGGCGGGCGCCTGTAGTCCCAGCTACTCGGGAGGCTGAGGCAGGAGAATGGCGTAAACCCGGGAGGCGGAGCTTGCAGTGAGCTGAGATCCGGCCACTGCACTCCAGCCCGGGCGACAGAGCCAGACTCCGTCTCAAAAAAAAAAAAAAAAAAAAAAAAAAGAGATCTCATACCTGCCCCCCAGCTTCCCCAAATATCAGCTACCAGGAAATTAACCTTGATACAAATGTTCACATATTACTTAACTACCAGGAAATTAACCTTCACACAATTTTTTTTTTTTTTTTTTTTTTTTTAGACAAAGTTTCACTCTGTCGCCCAGGCTGCAGGCTGGAGTGCAGTGGCGTGATCTTGGCTCACTGCAACCTCCATCTCCCAGGTTCAAGCAACTCTCCTGTCTCAGCCTCCCAAGTAGCTGGGACTACAGGTGCACAACACCACGCCCGGTTAATTTTTGTATTTTTAGTAGAGACGTGGTTTCACCATATCGGTCAGGCTTGTCTCGAACTCCTGACCTCAGATGATCCACCTGCCTCAGCCTCCCAAAGTACTGGGAGTACAGGCGTGAGCCACCGAGCCCAGCGTTGATGCAATTCTAATAACCTACCTATAGTCTTTATTGATATTGACAGTTGTTCCCCAGTGTCTTTTTTTCTAGTCCAGGATCCAATTCAGGATCACGCACTGCATTGATTTCTAATTTAAACACCATTTAAAAGGAACACCGAGGTCCACAGAACCTAACTTTTGTTGCAGGACTTCTAGGTTGTTTGTAGAGTTGCATCATTACCAGTAACCCTGGAGTACATTTCAGATTCTATCTTTTGGGCTGATTCCTAGAACAGAATTACTAAGTAAACAGATATGAACATTTTTAAGGCCTTGATGCATATTGGTAATTGCTTTCCAGAAAATTATACAAATTTGATGCCCCCACAAACAATGTATGAATACTCACCTTCCCATATTCTTAGAACTTCAGGATTTTATTCTTGTTTTTAATATTGGTGTTTTGGTTAAGTGAAAATCAAATCTCATTGTTTAACTGCAGTTTCTTTCTTTTTTTTTTTTTTTTTTTTTTGAGATGGATTTTCACTCTCGTTGCTGGAGTTTTGCTCTTGAGACTGGGGTGCAGTGGTGCAATCTCAGCTCACCGCAACCTCCACCTCCCGGGTTCAAGCGATTCTCCTACCTCAGCCTCCTGAGTAGCTGGGATTACAGTCATGCGCCACCACGCCCAGCTAATTTTTTGTATTTTTAGTAGAGACAGAGTTTCTCCATGTTCGTCAGGCTGGTCTCAAACTCCCAACCTCAGGTGATCCTCCTACCTCTGCCTCCCAAAGTGCTGGGATTATAGGCATGAGTCACAGCACCCAGCTTTTTTTTTTTTTTTTTTTTTTTTTTTTTTGAGACAGAGTCTCTGTCTCCCAGGCTGGAGTGCAGTGGCATGATCACAGCTTGCTGCAGCCTGTACCTACCAGGCCCAAGAGATCTTCCTACCTCAGCCTCCTGAGCAGCTGGAAGAACAGGCGTGCACCACCAAGCCTGGCTGATTTTTTAATTTTTTGTAGAGATGAGGTCTCCCTATGTTGCCCAGGCTGGTCTGGAACTCCTGGGCTCAAGCGATCCTCCCACCTCAGCCTCCCAAAGTGCTGGGGTTACTTGTACTTTGGGTGCAAGTTAGCCACCATGCCTGGCTATACTTGGATTATCTTGATTCTTTTGAGTTTTCACATTTTTTCATATTTATTAGCCATTTATCCATTTATTAATTGAGGTCATTATGTTTGTCACATTTATTTAAGGTCTGTAATCACTCGTTGGCCTTTTGGCTAAGATCAAGTATATTTAAGTTCCTTTTTTTTTTTTCTTTTTGAGAGAGTCTCACTCTGTTGCCCAGGCTGGAGTGCTACAGGGCTATCTTGGCTCACTGGAACCTCTACCTCCTGGGTTCAAGCGATTCTCGTGCCTCAGTGCCTGAGTAGCTAGGATTACAGATGCCTGCCACCATGCCCAGCTGATTTTTGTATTTTTAGTAGAGACGGGGTTTCACCACTTTGGACAGGCTAGCCTTGAACTCCTGGCCTCAAGTGATCCACCTGCCTCAGCCTCCCAGAGTGCTGGGATTCCAGGCATGAGCCACTATGCCCGGCCAAGGTTTTCTTTCTTTCTTTTTTTTTTTTTTTTTTTGAGATGATGTCTGACTCTGTCATCAGGCTGGAGTGCAGTGGCATGATCTCAGCTCACTGCGACTTCTGCCTCCTGGGTTCAAGCAATTCTCCTGCCCCAGCCTCCCAAGTAGCTGAGTCTACAGGCACGCACCACAATGCCCAGCTAATTTTTGTATTTTTATTAGAGACGGGGTTTCACCATGTTGGCCAGGATTGTCTCGATCTCTGACCTCGTGATCTGCCCGCCTCGGCCTCCCAAAGTGCTGGGATTCCAGGCATGAGCCACGGTGCCCAGCCAAGGTTTTTGATTTTAGGTAACTAAAACAGTAATTATTTCCCTTGTTAGGTCTTCTGTTGCTTTTTTCTGAATAATGTATGCCCTTAAGGAATAATAGGAATAATAATGCCTTTAAGAATAATATATGCCTATTAAGGAAAATTAGATGATGCGTTTGTTATTTTTAGCTTTAGAAAATCCTCTGCAATCCAGATTGAACATGTCTTTCATTTTCTTCTAATTTTCTGTGGTTTAATTTTATATCCTTAACCCTTTAATTCAGGTAGAATTTATTTTGGTAGATTCCGTGAGGCACAAGTATAAATTGCTCTTTTGTAAATAGTTAATCACTCATCCATCATGTCTTTCCAGCATCATTAATATTCTGTTTCCCTCTGTCACTGTTAACTATTATTACACTAATGCTGCATAAGAAGCCAATTCAAAACTGAGAAGCCTACAACCATAAGCATGTATCTTGCTCATGCATCTGTGGGCAGGCTGAGCTTCAGCTGATCTAGCTTGGGCTCTGCTGGGCTGGGTTGACTTCCAAGCTGTGAGTGGGATCCAGGTGGCTCCACGTGCCTTTCATCTCCCTTAGACCAGCAACATCAGTGGCGTGGGAAAATATACCTCGCCTCCATTGAAGTGGTGCACAGTCACGGGGTGAATGGTGTATTTATAGCAAGAGATGAAGAACTCAAAACTGAAATGCCGTCTACCACACCTTTGGAGACAGCCTTTCAGGAAACTGGATTGTGTTGAGATAAAGGCAGAACGGAGTCTAGAAAATGGTACAAGGTCAAGGGAAGTTTTTTTCTTGTTTTTTTTTCTTTTTCTTTTCTTTCTTTTTTTTTTTTTTTTTTTTTTTTTGAGACAGAGTCTCGCTCTGTCACCCAGGCTGGAGTGCAGTGGCACAATCTCGGCTCACTGCAACCTCTGCCTCCCAGGTTCAAGCGATTCTCCTGCCTCAGCTTCCCAAGTAGCTGGGATTACAGGTGCCCTCCACCACACTCAGCTAATTTTTTGTATTTTTAGTAGAGACAGGGTTTCACCTTGTTGCCCAGGCTGGTTTCGAACTCCTGAGCTCAGGCAATCCGCCTGCCTTGGCCTCCCAAAGTGCTGGGATTACAGGCGTGAGCCACTGTGCCCGGCCGGGAAGTTTTTAAGGCAAGGAGATACTAGAATTTGCTCTTAGGCTGAGGAAAATTGCAAAATTTGTAGAGGGGTAGGTAGTCACAGAAATTTTTTTCTCTAAGAAGGATATTTGCTGAAAGTAAAGGAAATGACGTTGGGGCTTGAGGTTTGGAATAACAACTGCAGATGAGATGCAGCCTCAGCAAAATAGAACTGCCAAGCATTGGTGTCAGGGGCTTGGGATGGCCTGAACCATAGCAGCCCTGAGCCATGTGGTACAGCAGCTTTCTTCAGCCCTGTCCGTGAGGTAGGAGACTGTCACGTTGGTTCAGGTAGGTCTGAAGGTTGGTAGGCTAAGGCTGCGGGTGCAAGGGGGTCAGAGGGTCAGGAAACTGACAGGTGGTAAGTAGTTCAAGGGATTGAGCCTAAATTCAAATATGGGTGCAAGAGGGGCTGAAGGGCTGGAAGAAAACAAACTGCCTGAGGGGCTGGAACTGGAGGCCCATGTGTAGTGGGGATGAGAGGGGATCAGGAAAAAGGACATTGGAATTTAGGTTCTCAGAGGCAGAGAAGTTCCAGGTGAATCCAGGGTGTGGCCATGTGAGCAAGCTGCTGAATTATGTTGAAGGCATTGGAATTGAAGTCAGGAACTGAGGTCAAGGCAGAGTTCAGAATCACCCATGCGAAATGCACACTCTTGGGCCCCAGCCAAACCTACTAAGTCCGAATCTCTGGGGGAGGGACCCAGCATTCTGTATTTTGATGAGCTCCCTTAGTGGTTCTTAGGCTCCCTAACACTTGAAAACTGCCGCGCTGTGATGTTGAGTGAGCCATGCTTGTTGGAATTACCTGATGGCAGGAATCAGGCAGGAAAACTAAAAACAGGTGTTGAAATCCTTAGAGAGCCTGGGCGGGAGCAGTGTATGGGACTGATGAGGAGGGGTGGAAAGAAGTTTGTACTAGTCAGGGAGAGCAATGGCCTTGGCCTGGACTATTACTAGTGCATCCCTTTCCAACCTGGTGACAACGTGAGACTAAAGGTTTCCACTGCAGAAGGCAGGGCAGTTAGAGAGAAGGGAGGGAATAGAAGACAGGGATCATATTCAGTCCAGACAGGCTAGGAGCTCTGTGAGAAGGCAGAGGACGTTGGGGGAGGATTTGTTTCCGAACAAACCAGAGTTCCGCAGAGTACAGCAGAATGGCTCAGAGGGGAGTCCATGAGAAAATGGTCCACAAGGGAAATTGAGCTTTGGTTGGGGATAACAGATGAGGGAATGGACTGGGCTAAGCAGAGGCCAGATTATCCCAGTCACCACTTCTGCTTTGGGTTCACTTTTCTAAACTGAACTAATTTCTCCACCCAGGTCCAACAAGATGTCTCTTTTCTCTAACATTTAAGCAGCTCCAACCATCTCAGCATCTTCATGATTGTTTCGTCATCATCACCGTCATCGTTGTCATCATCATCATCATCACCACCAGTGATTTCCTGAATGCCAACCAAGCACCAGTCATCAAGCTTGAGCCGCGGTGCAAAGATGGAGGCAGGCTCTCCATTCTAAGGGAACTTCCCAGGCCAGTAGGGAAGGCAAGATTCAGACACCAGGGACAGGCAGCCCGGGATGACAGGTGGAACAAGGAGGAGACACAAGAACCCCCACCCTAACCCAGGAACCCACATCACAGGCCAGACCTGCATGACTGCCAGGCACCTGACTCGGGTTTTGAAGGTGTCTCTCCTAAGAGAGTGGCAGAGGCAAACTTTAGCCTTGGCAGTGCCCCCCAAGCTGCTCAGGGGAGGGGTCACAGCCAAAGCCCTGGAGTGCATGGGTTCTTCAGCCGTGGCTCTCCTGCAGCTTCCTCTAATATTATGAAGAGCCTGCCACCACCGGGCTTGTTCTGACTCCTTTACATGATCCACCCTTCTGAGTGGGGTTTGGCTTCTGTACAGCTCTCCTGTGGGCCCTGAGCACACTAGTCAGAACAAGAGGGCTCCAGTCTCCTGACAGTCACAGTGCTTGGTGGCAAAACATGAATTGTCATTCATCCATGCCTTGTTTCTATCATTCACTCATTCATTCAGCAGATACTTAACTGAACACCTGCTCTGGGCCGGGTATTATTCACACCACTGGGAATACAGTGATGCCAACACAGGTCCCTCCATGGGGCTTCATGGGGCTAACATTCCAGTGGGAGTAACAGAAAAGACCCACAAAATAACATCACATTGTGAAAAGTGCTATGAAAGTGAAGGATGTAAGCACAGTAATGTTGGTAATAGAGTAGAGAGTGAGGAGGTGGTTAGCAAAGGCCTCATAGAGGGGGTAACATTTTTTCTTTCATTTGATTAACTTGATGTATAACTTACATATGGTAAAGTGCACAATTTTTTTTTTTTTTTTTTTTTTTTTGAGATAGAGTCTCGCTCTGTCACCCAGGCTGGAGTGCAATGGTGCGATCTTGGTTCACTGCAACCTCCACCTCCCGGGTTCAAATGACTCTTCTGCTTCAGCCTCCCAAGTAGCTGAGACAACAGGCATGCACCACCACACCCGGCTAATTTTTGTATTTTCAGTAGAGACGGGGTTTCACTATGTTGGTCAGGCTAGTCTCAAACTCCTGACCTTGTCATCTGCCCTCCTCAGCCTTCCAAAGTGTTGGGATTACAGGCGTGAGCCACTGTGCCCAGCCGTGCACAAATCTTTAATGTACAACTTGGTGAGTTTTTCAATTTGTGTATGTCAGAGTTTCTCAACCTCTGTACTGCAGATATTGGGGCCATTTGTCCTGGGGGCTGTCTTGTTTTTTTTTTTTGAGTTGGAATCTCATTCTGTCATCCAGGCTGGAGTGCAGTGACATGATCTTGGCTCACTGCAACCTCTGCCTCCTAGGTTCAAGCGGTTCTCCTGCCTCAGCCTCCTGAGTATCTGCGATTACAGGAACCTGCCACCACACCTGGCTCATTTTTGTATTTTTAGTAGAGACAGGGTTTCACTCTGTTGGTCAGGCTGGTCTCAAACTCCTGACCTTGTGATCCGCCCACCTTGGCCTCCCAAAGTACTGGGATTACAGGCGTGAGCTATCGCGCCTGGCCCTGTCTTGTATATTATAGGATGTTTAGCAGCATCCCTGGCCTCTACCCACTAAATGTCAGTAACACTCCTCCCCACTCAGTTGTGACCATCAAAAATGTTCCCAGACATTGCCATATATCTTCTGGGAGGCAAAATCGCCCCTGTTGAAAGCCACTGGCATAGGCCACGTAGCCAGCACTCAGCTCAAGATACAGTTATTTCCACATGGAGGGGTTGGCGTTTGTGCTGACACCCAACAGCTAAGAAGCTGCCTCCAATTCAGAGAACTGGGGAAGGAGTGTTCTAAGGGGAGGGAGCATGGGCAAAGGCCCTGAGGTGGGAATGATGGTGGCACATTTGAGGAAGTGTGACTGGTCCGTGGTGACAAGGGAAAGGCATCTGAGGAGGTTGAAGAGACAGGCTGGGCCCTATCAAGCAGGGGCTTTGTGGGATATGGTTAGGAATTTGACATTTTCAAAGAACATTTGTGAGTATTTAATACGTACCTGGCACCATGCCAGACACTGGAGAGTAATAAATTAAATCCTTGGCCCTACTCTTTTTTGCTTTTATTACTATTTTTAATTGACACATAATAATTGTACATATTTATGGAGCACAGTGTGATAGTTTGATACATGTATATAATGCATAATGATCAAATCAAGGTAATTAGCATATCCATCACCCCAAACATTGATCATTTCTTTGTGCTGGGAACATTCAAAGTCTGCTCTTCTAGCTATTTGAAAATATACAGGCCAGTGCCCGTGGCTCATGCCTGGTGTTCCAACTACCCAGGAGACTGAAGCGGTAGGATTGTTTGAGCCCAGGAGTTTGAGGCTGCAGTGAGCTATGATCGTGCCACTGCACTCCAGCCTGAGTGACAGAGTGAGACCCTGTCTCTATTTTTTAAAAAAAGTATGAATATGACCCAGAGTTGGCACAAAAGGGGACATGCTTAAGCCCATGAAGGAGCTAGGAGGGTTCAAGAAGAGATTTCTTGGAGAGACCACACCCAATCCGAGTCTTTGGGGAACAAGGGATAAATGACATTCCACACAGAAGGCACAGCATGTGCAAAGGCATGGGGGTGTGAAACAATATGGTAGGTCCAGGCAACTATAAGTAGTTAGGTATTCTAGGGTATAAAGTGCAGGAGAGGGGTCATAATAAGGCATTAGCCTGGATGGGATAGAAGATTCTTATGGCAGAGGAGGTGAAACTAAAGCCAACTTGCAGCAGACATTGGAAGTCTTCCAGAACAGTCTAACAGTGGCGTTATGGCTCCCTGGGCCTGCATGAGTCCCCTAAAACACACACCCTCACTCCTTATCCCAGTCCCGCCTTGACTCCATATACTTCATCAAACGTATCTTGGATTTATTGTCTATAATCTTGTTAATTGTGTGGCTTGAGATTTAGAATTTGGTCATCTCTACGTTCTCTGCAAGCTCATGCTTGAGCATGCATTTCCTGTTTCAGATTATAGGACTGCATTTTAATTTCTCGACAGAATGCCTGGCACAGCCTTACTTGGCACAGCCTTACCTGCAGAAAGGTGTGTGCACAATCACTTTTGATGATGCCCCATGATCCTTCACTTTGCATGTACAGACACAGACTTGGAGACGCAAACTCCTGCATCTTACAAGGGCCATCTGCAAATTGGCTTATCAGTTTTCTCTCTCCTCTGCCTCCTCTGCGGCACCAGCCCTTTATATGCCAGGCACTGAGAAGCAGCCTAATTACAGGCAAGGAGACAGGGAGGGAGCAGGCCATAGGCTCTGTCCCTCAAGATGTAGCCACATAGGAGAAACTCCATGTCTTTCTGGGTTTTCTGGATTAAACCTAGATTCCGGTGTTGGAATTACAATTCACTTTGAAGATAATTTAACATATTCCTCACCAATCTCCCTCCCTCCAAGCACCTCCCAGCAGCATCAGAGGTAAGCTTGACTTGTTTTATTTGTTTGTTTTTGAGATGGGTCTCGCCCCGTCACCTAGGCTGGAATGCAGTGGCACTATCTCGGCTTACTGCAACCTCCGCCTCCCAGGTTCAAGCGATTCTCCTGCCTCAGCCTCCCAAGTAGCTGGGACTACAGGCGCCCGCCACCATGCCAGGCTAATTTTTTGTATTTTTAGTAGAGACAGGGTTTCACCGTGTTAGCCAGGATGGTCTCAATCTCCTGACCTAGCGAAACGCCGGCCTCAGCCTCCCAAAGTGCTGGCATTAAAGGCGTGAGCCACCACTCCCGGCCGACCTTGACTCTTTTTTTTTTTTTTTTGAGCCAGAGTCTTGCTCTTGTTGCCCAGGCTAGAGTGCCATGTCACGATCTCGACTCACTGCAACTTCTGCCTCCTGGGTTCAAGCGATTCTCCTGCCTCAGCCTCCCGAGTAGCTAGGATTACAGGCAGGCGCCACCATACCCAGGTAATTTTGTATTTTTAGTAAAGACGGGGTTTCTCCATGTTGGTCAAGCTGCTCTTGAACTCCCGACCTCAGGTGATCCGCCCTCCCCTCCCCTCCCTGCCCTTGGCCTCCCAAAGTGCTGGGATTACAGGCGTGAGCCACCGAGCCTGGCTGAGCTTGACTCTTTAGAGCATTTCCTTCCCTTCCTGTCCTGGGACAGAGCTAGGGCTGGAGCCAAAACGAGCCCAGCCCTGGCTCCTGTGCTAAATTTGTAGATTTCACTACCACCACGCATGCCTTCACACCTACTTGCATTCCAGGGACCTTAACAACTTCTAGAATCCATCAGGAGGGCAGCAGTGAGGGAGCTGGGAACGGTGATGTGGAAATCGCCCTGGGTTTGGGAGTGGGAATGCCCCAGCCCTAGGACCCCCTGTGCCACCCATGGCTACATATTCTAGGTCATGTTGCTCCCCCAGAGCTTGTGTGGCCTCTTCCTATCCTTCAGGGCAGGACTTAAATGTCATCTGCTGGGGAGGCCCTCCCCATCTAAGCTGGCCCTCTCTGTGCTCCATATCATTGCTCCCTCCTTGACTTCCTTTCACAATTTATCACGCGCATATGTATGTGTGTGCATAAACAGATATAATTTTGTTTGCTTGCTTATTTGGTTCGTCTCCTCACTGGATTCCGGACTGTGGGCTCCAGGAATGCAGACGCTGTGCCTTTGACCCTTGCATCCTCCTCAGAGCCTGGCAGAGTGCCAAGTACATAGGAGAAGCTAGAAAAGTAATTCGGCGAATGAATAAAACCATGAATGGCAGCTGCCCCAGATGATCTCTCAGGTTTCTGCCAGCTGAGAAACTGTAGCAGTGCCCTGGACGGGGAGGCGGGCGGGGCGAACTACGAGGTCCGACCCCCTCCCAGGGTTCAGGCGACTGGGGACCCCGATCAGCGCAGGCTCGCGGCCCGCTGTGGCCCCGCCTCCTGGCCGCCAGCCGGGGGCGGAGACAGGCCGCCCCCCAAGCCGGTGGCCTTCGGGGTACTCGCCCCGCTGGAGGTGGTGAGGGGGCGGGTCCAAAGCAGAGGTCAACGGGCGGGGCGGGGCCACAACTCCCCCACGCCCCCAGCCTGCAGGCAGGTTACCCGCGGGGGGCCGGGGCCGGGCCGTTGGCTAGCAACGCCCAGCTCCGCCCGGCTGGCGCGCGCCTGCCCCCAGCATGGCTTGGCAGGGCTGGCCCGCGCTGTGGCAGTGGGTCGCCGGCTGCTGGCTCCTCCTCGTCCTTGTCCTCGTCCTACTTGTGAGCCCCCGCGGCTGCCGAGTGCGGCGGGGCCTCCGCGGCCTGCTCATGGCGCACAGCCAGCGGCTGCTCTTCCGAATCGGGTTAGTGCCCGGGGTCCGAAGCGTGCCGGCTCGGGAGGCGGGCGCGCTGGGAGAGGGGACTGGGAGGCGCGGGCCGGAGCTGGGGGTGGGCGTGGCGGTTAGGACGGGGCTTGGTCTGAGGGAAGAGGGATCGAGGAGACGGATTGGAGAAGCCACTGAGTTGGGGGGTCTGAGGGAGTTGGGGGGCTGGAGAATTGGGATAAGCTGGGGAAGGAGGATCGGAGAGGCGGGCCAGGGTGGCCACGTAAGGAGGCGTGAGAGAACATCTGGAGAAAAGTGCCACAGAAGGGGCTGGAGACCAGGAAGCTGGACAGGAGGATAGTGCAGTAGCCAGGGCTGGGAAGACCGTCCCTGTCCAGGGGTAAGGTCAGCAGATGCCCGGGCTCCGATGGCAAGTGCCGGAGAGAAGGAATGCCTCCCACCATCTGACATTTAAAACCGCCAACTCCTTCCGTATGTCCTTGTCCCACTCCCCAGCACCCAACTTCTCACCAGTCAAGTTAGGTTCTTCTGTCCCAAGCAAGGGTCTCAACCCTGTTGGATTCCAGCATGTCCCTTTCCTTCTAACCACAGCCTGGCCCTAGTGGAAGCCCCAGGCTGTGAAATCTGACCCAACTGACTCTGCCCACTTTTCCAGTGATTTGTCTCCATGGACCCTCCCCCGCTCACTCTGCCCTCCTGCCTCCCTCTACCCCTTCCTTCCTGGCCCCAGGGGAGGGTGGTGATAGCAAGCACTGTTCAGACCCAGGGACGCTGAGAGGCAGGGAAGAAGACAGGCCTCCGAGGGCCCCTGTCCCCATCCTACTACCAGCCTGGCCATGGGTCAGGACCTCAAGCCCCAGTTTAGGGACAGTAATGTTGGGGATGGGAATTGTGAGAGCCCTGGCCACAGGCCAGGTTGTGGGGAGAGCCTAAGCCTGGGAATTTCCTGAGCTTCCGAGCAGACATTGTGCAACTCACCCTCTCCTCCCCAGACCACCCACACACCCAGAAGCTTTAGGCCCAGGATTCCACTCACAGTCTAAGAAGCGGAGATATAAAGGCTTCAGTGGACGGGAAAACTAGAAAAACATGGTGCTGGAGGGTGGGGTGGGGATCTTGCGTTTGTGCCTTTTGGAGCATTCACATCTCTAATATCCTAAACTTTGGTCACCATTTAGATAATGCGCCAAGTAAGTTACCATTGCTCTGCATATTGCATTAAAATAATGAGACTGAAAAATATCTAGGCCAGGCGTGGTGGCTCACGCCTGTAATCCCAACACTTTGGGAGGCTGAGGCGGGTGGCTGGCTCACCTGAGGTCAGGAGTTCGAGACCAGCCTGGCCAACATGGTGAAACCCCATCTCTACTAAAAATACAAACATTACCTGGGCATGGTGGTGAGCACCTGTAATCCCAGCTACTCAGGAGGCTGAGGCAGAAGAATCGCTTAAAGCTGGGAGGCAGAGGTTGCAGTGAGCTGAGATCGCGCCATTTCACTCAGGCCTGGGCAACAGAGTGAGACTCCGTCTCAAAAAAAAAAAAAAAGAAAGAAAAAGAAAAAGAAAATCCCCAAATATGAAAGTATCTAAATAATCTTCTTTTTTTTCTTTTTTTGAGACGGAGTTTCCCTCTGTTGCCCAGACTGGAATGCAATGGTGTGATCTTGGCATGGTGAAACGGGGTTTCACCATGTTGGTCAGACTGGTTGCGAACTCCTGACCTCATGATCTGCCCACCTCGGCCTCCCAAAGTGCTGGGATTACAGGCATGAGCCACCACACCTGGCCTTTTTTTTTTTTTTTTTTTTTTTTTTGAGACCGACTCTTGCTCTGTACCCTAGGCTGGAGTGGTGTAGTGGCACAATCTCAGCTCACCGCAACCTCCACCTCCCGGGTTCAAGTAATTCTCCTGCCTCAGCCTACTGAGTAGCTGGGACTACAGGCACTCGCCACCACACCTGGCTAATTTTTGTATTTTCGGTAGAGATGCGGTTTCACCATGTTGGTCAGGCTGGTCTTGAACTCCCGACCTCATGATCTGCCCACCTCGCCCTCCCAAAGTGCTGAGATTACAGGCAGGAGCCACTATACCCAGCCCATATTTGGGATTTTTAATGGAAACATTTTCTTCCCATAAAAGTTCTGGGAATTTTACAGTCTTATCTGGGGAAAGATATTTAAATCTACTTCTAGCTTTCAAAATTAGTAAGCTTGAGGTCATACAAATGGCCTGAGGAAGTGGAAAATAGAAGTTTCCATAAGGAACTGGAATCAGAATTCCTGAGATCAGAATGCCAGAATCACTATCTCAGAATCTTGAGGGTATGGGTATGCCTGGAAATTGGGACTTGGGATTTTACAGATCTCCAAAACTAGAGTCATTGGAGAGCTTCTTCAAAATGCAGTATTTCTACAGGCTTTTCTGTGTCTGGATTTCAAGGTTGCTTTGGAATCCACTCCTCAAATTTGCAGATTTGAAGGGTGTGCCTGGAGTCGGATTTCCAGACCCTGCTCCTCATAGTCTGGGAAACAATCAGTCCAGTCCCCAGCGGGAGAGGCTGCTGGCTGCTGGGAGGGAAAGGGGATATTTGCAGGAAACTCTAGGGTAGAAATGGGCAGGTGTTGGTGCTAGGGGTGTCTCCAGGAAGGATGAGGAGGGAGGGGGAACAGGATGGGACAGGACATGGTGGGGAGGGGGAGGGCACATGCGCTACCAACCTGAAGGTGTGGCTGGGAGGATCACAAATAGAGGATTCTACTGGGGGTGGAAAGGAAATGATGGAAACACCAGGCTCACCGGGAGGAGAGCTGTTGGCCATGTTATCATTAATAATCAGCATCCCTGGTGTGTGGCAATTTTATAAAAGGCTTTCCTTAACCATAACTACAATTGTCTTAGGATGAGGATAACTGAGCACAGTGGCCACAGGCGAACCTGATGTGAGACACATGCATTTGGGGCTCTGTGGCACCTGGGAGACAGTGTGGATAGTAGCTAAGCACATAGCATGTGGGGTCGAACAAATCTGCTTTTCTGTCCTATCTTTGTTGCTTAGTAGCCATGTGACCTTGGACAAGTAACTTCTCTGTGCCTTGGTTGTTTGCATCTATAAAATGGGGTTGGGGATGCCTACCTCATAGGGCTCCTATGAAGATCAAATGAAACCGCACCTAAAATACACAGGGCCTGGCTCAAAGAGAGTGTTCAGGAAATGTTAGCAAGTGTTCCTGCTGTGACCTGGAGTTGGGTGGGAGAGGATCCATGGCCCTGTGTCCTTCCGGAGCTTCCTTACATAACTCCACCCCTGTCTTCCAAGCCTGTCCTACTCACCACCCAGCAGGAAACTCCACATCCCTTCATTCAGCCAGGGAACACCCAGCTGCCCTGGGTAAGGACTGTGGGGTCCCAGATATGAACAGGTTCTGATCACTGTTCTGCAGGGAAGGAGAAAGCACATGCGAACACATATAAACAAGGGCCCGGCCAGGCGCAGTGACTCAAGCCTGTAATTCCAGCACTTTGGGGGGCCAAGGTGGGTGGATCACGAGGTCAGGAGGTCTCCCCGTCTCTACTAAAAATACAAAAAATTAGCCGGTCCTGGTGGCAGGCATCTGTAGTCCCAGCTACTTGGGAGGCTGAGGCAGGAGAATGGTGTGAACCTGGAAGGCGGAGCTTGCAGTGAGCCGAGATTGCACCACTGCACTCCAGCCTGGGCGACAGTGCAAGATTCCATCTCAAAAGAAAAAAAAAAATGGGGGGGCCCAAACCCAGGAGGAGGCAGGGCACGGCAAGCTCCCCAGAAGCAGCATGATACACCTGGGGAGTCAGATCAGGAATGTGGGACTCGCCCGTGTGTGCCCCCTGCTTCATGCCTCAGTTGTCCTTTTGCCTTCTTAGGGGTAGTTGTGGGGATTTTGCAGAACAGAGTCTTGAGGAAAGCCTCTGTCTGCAGAGGGGAGACGGATAGGACACAGGCAGGTCTGCGAGTGTCTTGCAGAGCCAAGGAGGTGGGTAGCAGCTGGCCTGTGGGGAAAGCCAGTCCTAGTGACAGCCTTCTCTCCTAGACCAAGCCCCCTCCATTCCTAGGCGTAGAAGGTCCTTCCTGACCCTCACAACCCTCCCTGTGATGGACCCAGCTTGCTCTGCTTCTGCAAGAGGAAAGCCCTTATCTGGGGCCAATGAGTCCCACTGGCTTGATTTCAAGAGTGGCAGGAGCCTGATGGGAGGGACCTTGAGTGAATCCTCCCAGCTGCCGCATGAGGCCAGGTAGATGAGCTGGGCTATCCACGTCGCAACCTGGCAGGAGGGGAGCAGGATCCTTTTCTTTTCTGGGGCCTGTAGGACCTTGGAGAGCTATGGCCAGAGCACCCACAGCAGCCTCATGCCTCCCTGCTGCTCTCTGCTCTCCCCACTGACACAGCTTCCCCCTGCTGCCTGGTTAGTTTTCAGAGTGTGGCTCTGAGCAAGTGTCCACTTCTGCAAGCCACATTGCCAACATAATGGAGCCACGCCCCTCGCCCAGGCCTTTGCAGCCCTCCCACACCCCCTACAGACCTGCCCAGTTTCATCTCCCCCAGGCCTGAGCTGTTCCTGCACTTCCGTCTGACCTGTCCTGCCTTCCTTCCTCCCTACGTCTCTACTGTCAAATTCTGTTGCATCTTCAAAACTCACCTTCAAAGGTACCCAGAATCTGAACACTTCTCCCTGCCTCCACTGCCACCACCCTGGGCCAGCCAGGAGAATCGCTTGAATGAACCCAGGAGGCAGAGGTTGCAGTGACCCGAGATTGCGCTATTGCACTCCAGCCTGGGTGATAAGAGTGAAACTCCATCTCAAAAAAAAAAAAAAGGAAACTGTTATTTAAGTCAGGAATGGATTACTTCTCTGCTCAAACTCCTCCAGCGATTTCCCACCTCTCTCATGAGGTCCAAGTCTGTTCGAAGAATGGCTTCAGGGCCCTCTGTGACCTGCCCATCCCTACCACATCTTTTAGCGCCCTTCAGCCTGCTCCTCTGCCTCAGCCACAGCTGGTGGCCTCTCCACGGTGCTTCAGTCCTAGCGGAGAGGTCTGGGCTAATTCTGTCTCTGCCTGTTGTAATCCCAGGCCTCAAATACACCAAGACACCCCTCCCTTCAGGCCTTTCTGTGACTCCGCATGGCTTGCTGCCTCACTTCCTTCAGTTCTCTGCTCAAATTTTGCCTTATATGAGAGCCCTGCCCTGACCACCCCACATAAACATAGCACCACCCCCACCCCTGCACCCTGTCCCCTCTCCGGCTTTATGTTCCCCTAGTTCACATCACCATGGGACACACTACATGTTGATTGTTCTTCTCCCCCAACCAGAATGTGGCTACACAGGGGGAGAAGCTTTGTTCAAGACTTATCCCAGATTCCAGAACAGTGCCTGGCACCTAGGTGGCCCTTACTAAATGCCTCTGAATGATCCTATTTTAATTCCTAAGTATGATTGGGTTTTCACACGCATAGGTAACATGCGCATCCCTCAAACCTTGTGGTGATGTCAGCACGGTATCCGTCTGATGTGAAAGAAAAAAAAGTTTCTGAATGAATGCATGCATGTATGAATAAATGAATGAAAAGCTTGGCTCAGGTGCCCTTTTCTCCACGAAGCCTTCCCAGCCTCCTCAGTCAAAATGAACCTCTTGTCTCCAGACTGCCCCCGGCACTATCTTCCCTCTTCGAGCTTCCCGTGCGCATTCTTGCTTGTACTGGAGTTAGGTGTTCATGGATCGGACTTCCTGGCTGCTTTCTGTGTTCCTAAGGGGCCTTGGGGCCGGGTGTAGTGGCTCACACCTGTAATCCCAGCACTTTGGCAGGCCAAGGCGAGCGGATTCTTGAGGCCAAGAGTTTGAGACCAGCCTGGCCAACATGGCAAAACCCCATCTCTACTAAAAGATACAAAAATTAACTGGGCATGGTCGCGCACCCCTGTAATCCCAGCTACTCAGGAGGCTGAGGCAGGAGAATCACTTCAACCCGGGAGGCGGAGCTTGCAGTGAGCGGAGATCACGCCACTGCACTCCAGCCTGGATGACAGAGCGAGACTCTGTGTCAAAACAAACAATCAAACAAAAACTAAGGGGCCTTGGAGCAGACCCCGGCTCCACTAGAACCCTGTGTCCTTGGTGGCCCTCTGGGCCCTCAGGCCTAGCCCAGGGAGCAGGATTGAATCAGGAAAGCCTGGGATTGGGATGAGTGAGGAGAGAAGGAGAAAGTCACAAGAAACAAACCAAAACTAAACAAAGCCCAGAGCCCTTGGCAGGCAGGTGGCCTGGGATTACACCCATGGAGACAGAACTAGCTAAGGCCTCCCAGCCAGGGCTGAGACACCATGGAGAGGCCACCAGCTCTTACTGTGCTTCTGGTTCTAGCCAAGAGCCCCCTTCGTCAGTGACAGATGGGTGTCCTCTGGAGAGGGCTGTGAAGTCTGGGGAAGAACCCATCCAGGGATGGGTAGGACGATGGCAGACCCTGACCCGGGGATCTCCTGTTTTGACCGCGGAGCAGCCCTGTCCCTCTCCTGGGCGTGAGGAAGTCCCCCCGCCCCCAGGCATACTGGCAGCTTCGGGAAACCCTCACCCTCAAGGGCCTTTTAGCTGTCTCGTTATCTTCTTCCGTTTCCTCAGTTTTGAGAATGCACAAAACATGGAGCTGCTCTCTGCGTTCCTGAGGGGCCTCGGAGCAGACCTTGGGTCCCATAGAACCCTGTGTCCTGGTGGCCCTCCAGGTCCCTCAGCTTTCAGACAGGCACTTTCAGTTCCGTTTCATTAGGAGTGCCCTGTCGGTGGTAAGATGCAGAGCCTGGGCAGTCTGGGTCCTGAGGACACGAAGGGAGAAGCCAGAACAGTCCCCGGCCAGACGCCCCACCAGCCTGAGCTTGTCCGTTGGGTCCCAGTGGAGTCTGGGGCCCTGTGGGATCGGGGGGCCATTTAGCGGATACAGGAGGAAGGGAGGAGCCAAGGCAGGTGACCCTGGCAATAAGGGCTTTCCAGGTCATTCTGTGGGAGGCAGAGCCCCCTTTATGCTGCTCCCCTGCCCTCCACCCTCCCTCCTACTCCCCCTGGCCTGAGGCCAGCCCTGGGCCCAGCTGGGACAGAGGCTTGAAAACCTCAGGCTTCTCTCAGGGCTGCCCAGGATGGTGAAATGGCCCTATGGAGGAGAGAAGAAGAGCTTCATTGTGTGTTTTCCACTGTGTGTCAGAGGGAGGCGCATCTGGGGGGGGCAGTGGCTCACTGTCCCCAGTTGTCACACATGGCCTCCCATGGGGCTGGAGGCTCACATTCAGATACCAGAGACACCAACTGCTGGCTCACTGAGGCAAGGAGTGGAAGGTGCACTTTGACCCTACACTGGAGGTGCTGGCACTGTCTGCAGCTGTAACCCCACAAGGAGGGTCCCTCGGGGCAGCTGCCACTTACCCAGGCTGGCTGCTCCCCACCTTGCAGAATGGCTTTTCTGCCTCCCACCTAAGTCCTAGAGGACCAATTAGGAAACTTTATCTTCTTTTTGGTGAGGTGATGATGGGTAGTTCCTGGCCCCAGAACTGCTGAATCAAAATCTAGGAAGAGGGAGGGAGAGAAGAAGGTCAGAATCTTCTTGTTTAACCAGCACCCCTAGATCATTCTAATATAGATGGGCCAAGGCCCATCAGTATTTTCTTGTGAGTCACATAAACTTACTGGTCCAGGCTGCGGGGGAGCACTCAATTTGACAGAAAGGGAAACTGAGGTTAGGGGAGTGAGTTCCTGCTTCTTGCCTCCAGCAAAAGAAGAAGCCGCATCTCTGGTAATGGCTTAGGAAACCAGGGGCCATAACATGGGGCAGTGACATCCTGGGAAGGTGGAGCAGGGGATTGAAGACAGAAGGGCACAGGTTCCGGCTGGGCATGGTGGCTCATGCCTGTAATCTCAGCACTTTGGGAGGCCGAGGTGGGTGGATCACTTGAGGTCATGAGTTCGAGACCAGCCTGGCCAACATAGTGAAACCCGTCTCTACTAAAAATACAAAAAAATTAGCTGGGTATGGTGGCAGGTACTTGTAATCCCAGTTACTTTGGGAGGCTGAGGCAGGAGAATCACTTCAACCCAGGAGGCAGAGGTTGCAGTGAACTGAGATCGTGCCATTGCACTCCAGCCTGGGCAACAAGAGCAAAGCTCTGTCTCAAGAAAAAAAAAAAAAAAAAAAAAAACCCAAAAAATATACATGATTGATTTGCATGCTTTTTTTTTTTTTTTTTTTTTGAGGCAGTCTCACTCTTTCACTCAGGCTGGAGTGCAGTGGCACGATCTTGGCTCACTGCAACCTCTGCCTGCCAGGTTCAAGCAGTTCTCCTGCCTCAGCCTCTGAAGTAGCTGGAATTACAGGCACGCGCCACCATCCCTGGCTAATTTTTGTGTTTTCAGTAGAGATGGGATTTCACCATATTGGTCAGGCTGGTCTCCAGCTCCTGACCTCAGGTGATCCACTTGTCTCGGCCTCCCAAAGCGCTGGGATTACGGGTGTGAGCCACCGCACCCAGCCATGCTTTTGTATTTTTAATGAATATTGTCATATTGTTTTCTCTGCAGTATGTCTCAGCATAACGATGCGTGCTTGAGCTTTGTGAATGTTGAAACCTGTTGCTCTAGATCATGTGTTTCCCTTGCTGTGCAGTTTTCCAAGGTCTGAATATGTTGGAATTTATTTGTACATTTCGCTGGTGGCAGTCATTTAGGGGGTTTCTGTCCTTTCATTCTTGGGAGCACGGGATTATCCTTGGGCAGTACAGGAAGGGAGGGGGCAGCGACTCCTGTGGTCTCAGTTTCCAGAAGGCCTGACTGGAAGTTGAACATTTGTTCATAAGCAGTGAGGAGCCACCGAAGACTTTCGAGCAGGTGCAAGCCTCAGCAAAATGCGGCGCTTTAGGAACTTCTTTTTGCCTGTGGTTTGCAGTTTGGGTCGGAGGTAGAGAGACCCTAGGTGAGTTTCCAGGGCCTGTTCCCACAGGTGAGGCTGCGATGGGGGGCAGTGGATGGCAAAATTGAGAGGGATCCTGTTTTGGTTGCATATGCCAGGGAGAAGGCTAAATGCAACTGCAAGGACAGGGGCCCTTTCCCAGAAAGAGAAGGAGCAGGACGGGGAGCTGACCGTGGGGATTGTCACTCGCCAACTCTGCAGGCAGATGGAGGAAGAGCCTGAGCTAAGTGGCTTAGAGAGTCCTGTGGAAGCCCTTGGCAGGGCGGGGCACAGGGCTGGGGAGAGCCACTAGGTCCTCAGGCTGTTCTCCCCTTCCCTTCCTCCTTCCCCGCCTCAGCCCTCCCTTCTCCTGCTTTGCCCAAAGATCAAGACCAAGGACTGCAACCTGTCCCTAGCCCACATCCAAGCCAGGCACAGATCTCCCATCCCTCTGCCACCCTACCCTCTCCACCTCCAGCACCCTCTCTAGTCCAGACCCCTGTCTCTCTCCCACCTGGATGACTCAGTACCTCCTGCCCCTTTTCTCCACCCAGCAGCCCAGTGAGCTCTCAGAAAGGGAGTCTGATCCTGTGCACCCTGTTCTAACCCCCACCAGCCATTTTCCACTCTCTGCACGGCCTGGCTCCTGCCCACCTCACTGACCCCTTCTCCAGCACTGTTGGTCCCTCCAGCCCTGCCTAGAGACTCTGAGGCCTCCTGGCAATTCCTAAAATTCCACACTCCTCCTGCCTTGGTGCCACATCACCCAGAACCGTCCATGCCGCTGGCTCGGTCTTGCAGTTTCCAGCATGAATGTCACCCTCTGGGCACGAGGCCTTCCCTGGGCACCCTGTCTACAGTAGGGCCTCTTCCCTTCCGGCCACTCTTTTCCACCCCCAGCCATAGTTAACTGGCAGTTTGCTGACTAATCCAGTTTCTGGTTTAATGTCTGTTGGCCCTCCCTTTCCCCACGTTACAAGCTGCCCGAAGGCAGGGCCCCTTCTGCCGTGTTTCTGCTGTCTCCACTGTGTCCATCTTGCACAGTATTTGCCAAATACAGTGAGTGACAGGGAGGGGCCTTGTTTACTGTGGCTTCTTGGTGCACAGTCCCTGCCCCCACAGATCTTGTCCTTTGTTAGGGACAGAACCTGGGCACATGTAGTCAGCATTTAGTAAGCGGAGGCAGGGAGCTTATCACCCCTCCCAGATGTGCATGACCCTGCTTTAGCAGCTGGGAGGACTGCCTGGCTGAATTTGGGAAGGAAACAACAATTGCTAAACATCTTCCACCCACGAGGCTCTCGGCTGAGTGCTTTACATTAGTTTTCTTATTTTAGGCACTTAATCTTCGCACAGTCCTTACACAGGGGTAAGTCACAGCATTGCCATGTTATCGATGAGGAACCTCATCTGTGAAACTCATGACTTGCCCAAAGTCACAGAGTCAACAGGGGCCAGGCTATGATGGGAGCCCGGATCTTTCTGGTGCCAGAGCCTCTGCTCTTTCTATAAGCCCATGTAGCGAGAAATAAAGACAGGAACGGGACTCAGGCATTGGTGCAAGGTGGTGTCTGTCAGAGGAAAGGGTGATTTTATTTAATTTTATTTTTTAACTTTTCATTTTGGGCCAGGCACTGTGGCTCACCAATAATCCCTACGCTTTGGGAGGCCAAGGCAAGAGGATCACCTGAAGTCAGGAGTTCCAGACCAGCCTGGCCAACACGGTGAAACCCTGTCTCTACTAAAAATATAAAAATTAGCTGGGCATGGTGGCAGGCACCTGTAATCCCAGCTTCTAGGGAGGCTGAGGCAGGAGAATTGCTTAAACCTGGGAGATGGAGGTTGCAGTGAGCCAAGATCATGCCACTGCATTCCCCTGCCCGGGTGACAGAGCAAGATTCAGTCTAAAAACAAACAAACACAACTTTCATTTTGAAATGATTTCAGACTTGTCAAAATACTACATAGCATTCCCATATGCCTCTCGCCCTGAATACTGCCATCCTTCATAATCGCACTATAGTCATCAAAACCAAGAAATTAACATAAATACTAGCCTATGAACTACTCTCAGAGCTTACTCAAATCCACCATTTTTCCCTGCTGTTGCCCTTTCTCTGATCTGCAATCCAGTCCAGGATCCCACGTTGCATTTATCTCCTGGTCTCCTCCAGTCTGGGACAGTTTCTCAGTCTATCTTTTGTCTTGTCCATACATTTGAAGAGTAGAGCCTGGGCAACATAGTGAGACCTCATCTCTACTAAAAATGTAAAAAATCAACTGGCACGCACCTGTAGTCCCAACTACTCAGGCGGCTGAGGTGGGAGGATCGCTTGAGCCCAGGAGATTAAGGCTGCAGTGAGCTATGGATCATAACACCGCACTCTGACTTGGGCGACAGAGCAAGTCCCAAAAAAGAATTAGAGATTTGCATTTTTGGCACAAATACCACAGAAGTGATCTTGTGCCCTCCTTGGTACATCATACCAAGAGGCAAATGATGTCTATATATTGTTACTGGTGAGATTAACTTTGATCACTGGCTTAAGGTGGAGTCAGCCAGGTTTCTATGGTCTTTATAATTAGTGGTTATTTTGTGAAGCAGATACTTTGAGATTATGCAGATATCCTCTTTCACTCTTTCTCATCGTACTTGGGTGATTTGACTAGGGTCTCCAGGTGTTAGAACGTGCTCTTGTGTATTAGAAACTCTCAGTGTTAGCCTGGAAGCGAATCAAGACATCTTCTCTTCAAAAAAAAAATAACAAAAATAATTAGCTGGGTATGTCTGCTCATGCCTGTAGTCCCAGCTACTCGGGATACTGAGGTGGCAGAATCACTTGAACCCCAGCATTTCAGCCTTCAGTGAGCTGTGACTGAGCCACCACACTCCAGCCTGGCTGACAGAGCAAGATCCCATCTCTTTAAAAAAAAAAAAAAAAAAAAAAAAGGCTGGATGCAGTGGCTTATGCCAGTAATCCCAGCACTTTGGGAGGCCAAGGCAGGCGGATCACCTGAGGTTGGGAGCTCGAGACCAGCCTGATCAACATGAAGAAACCCCATCTCTACTGAAAATACAAAAATAGCCAGGTGTGCTGTCACATGCCTGTAATCCCAGCTACTTGGGAGGCTGAGGCAGGAGAATTGCTTGAATCTGGGAGGCGGAGGTTGTGGTGAGCCAAGATCATGCCATTGCACTCCAGCCTGGGCAACAAGAGTGAAGCTCCATTTGAAAAAAAAAAAAAAAAAAGTTAATCGTGCTGTCTGTCCTACTAGATAGAATCTTCACAAAGACAGTGAGTTTGCCTTGCTCAGTGTGTGTTCAGTGCCTGGCCGATAGCAAGGATTCAGTAAATATTGTTGAAGAAATAAAAGTGTAACTTGGCCAAATCTAATTTAGAAATAAAACAAAAAAAAAAGAAGGCCTACGAAAAAGGAACATAAAGACAAATAAAGGTTGGCAAAGCCTTTCAATCATGTGCCCAGATTGCCAGTCAATATAAACCCATGGGTACATAGAGCAGACAGTGCAGTGATTAAACTTTACCTAAATCATTTCTACAAATTGCCATGGAAACCTGCTTGGTTTTCACCCAACTGCTTGCGGACAAATCAGCTAGCTCTTCCCTAAGGGGTCTGAAGAGCGGCTGCACCTGCTCCCACATACAGTCAATCCTTGTAGAGACTTAGGGTCAGCTGGGCGCAATGGCTCACGTCTGTAATCCCAGCACTTTTGAGGCCAAGGCGGGTGGATCACGAGGTCAAGAGATCGAGACCATCCTGGCCAACATGGTGAAACCCTGTCTTTACTTAAAAAAAAAAAAAAAAATAGCCAGGCATGGTGGCAGGTGCCTGTAGTCCCAGCTACTCAGGAGGCTGAGCCAGGAGAATGGCATGAACCTGGGAGGCAGCGCTTGCAGTGAGCCAAGATCACACCACCACACTCCAGCCTGGGCGACAGAGTGAGACTCTGTCTCAAAAAAAAAAAAAAAATAGTTGGGAAAAAATAGTCATTAAAAATACTAAAATATGAAGCTTTTTTTCTTGTACGATCTGTTTTGACCTGTTATGTTTTTAATTTGCTATTGAATATAATTCTAAGTAAGAAGCATTTAAATTATTAGCAGGAATTTTACCATTTGCTTAATACTGTGCAATGCTTGTTTTAAATACAAATATAAGAACATTTAACTCCTGTAGAATCACAGAAACTACATAATTAATATTTCTTAGCTTATACATGGATATATATATTTAGTTCTTACCAGGACAGGGTCTCCTCTGTCACTCAGAGTGGAGTGAAGTGGTGCAAACATGGCTCACTGCAGCCTTGACCTCCTGGGCTCAAGTGATCCTCCCACCTAAGCCTCCCAAGTAGCTAGGACCACAGGTGCGTGCCACCATGCCTGGTTAATTTTTGCATTTTTAGTAGAGATGGGGTCTCACCATGTTGCCCAGTCTGGTCTCAAACTCCTGGGCTCAAGCACTTCTCCCATCACCGCCTCCCAAAGTGCTGGGATTACAGGCGTGAGTCACCACACCTGGCCTTCAGTTCGTTGTTTTTCTTTTTTTTTTCAGATGGAGTTTCACTGTTGTTGCCCAGGCTGGAGTGCAATGGCGTGATCTTGGCTCACCACAACCTCCACCTCCCAGGTTCAAACGATTCTCCTGCCTCAGCCTCCTGAGTAGCTGGGATTACAGGTCCCCACTACCACACGCTGTTAATTTTTGTACTTTTAATAGAGATGGGGTTTCACCATGTTGGCCAGGCTGGTCTCCAATTCCTGACCTCAAGTGATCTACCAGCCTCTGCCTTCCAAAGAGCTGGGATTACAGGCGTGTGCCACTGCGCCCGGCCTTCAATTCTTTTTTTTTTTTTTTTTGAGATGGAGTCTCACTCTGTCACCCAGACTGGAGTGCAGTGGCACAATCTCGGCTCACTGCAACCTCAGCCTCCCGAGTAGCTAGGATCACAGGTACCTGCCACCACTCCCAACTAATTTTTGTAGTTTTAGTTGAGATGGGGTTTCACCATCTTGGCCAGGCTGGTCTTGAACTCCTGACCTTGTGATCCAGCTGCCTCGGCCTCCCAAAGTTCTGAGATTACAGGCATGAGCCACCGCGCCCGGCTTTCAATTCTTAATATGTGCACATTCTGCCAGCACTGTTGGCTTGCCAGTTAATAAGGAAGGATGGAAAGGAAAAGGATGGATTGGTTACCCTATCTTCCCCTTCCTTTCTGTATCGCTATTTGCAGCATAAGTGTGTGGATAACACAAAAGCAAGAAAGGATGCAGCAGAATTCCTTGATCATTCGTGTTTCTTAGAAGACTTCTGTCTTTTTTGTGCACTTGAAGCACATTCTAGTTTGAACTGAAAGCTTGGCCTCTTGGGTCAGTCATAGGTGTGCACTCACCTTGTACTCGCTTTGAGTCCTGTTGAACTCCCATGCATTGTGGGTCCCCCAGATCTGTGTGCTCACAGGCATTGCAGACTCTGTACAGGTATGGTAAGTGAGGAACGGAGCATACTCACTGTATGTGTCTCCTGCTCCCTGCACGTCCCACTGTCCTATCAGGCTCCACTTACAAGACACAAGATCAGACCGGGCGCAGTGGCTCAAGCCTGTAATCCCAGCACTTTGGGAGGCCGAGACAGGCGGATCACGAAGTCAGGAGATGGAGACCATCCTGGCTAACACAGTGAAACCCCGTCTCTACTAAAAAAGACAAAAAACTAGCCGGGCGAGGTGGCGGGTGCCTGTAGTCCCAGCTACTCGGGAGGCTGAGGTAGGAGAATGGCGTGTACCCAGGAGGCGGAGCTTGCAGTGAGCTGAGATCCGGCCACTGCACTCCAGCCTGGGCAAGACAGCGAGACTCCACCTCAAAAAAAAAAAAAAAAAAAACAAAAAAAACAAGACACAAGGTCAAAGATAAAATCATTAAGAATTTCAGGCACCGGGCGCGGTGGCTCAAGCCTGTAATCCCAGCACTTTGGGAGGCTGAGACGGGCGGATCACGAGGTCAGGAGACCGAGACCATCCTGGCTAACAGGGTGAAACCCCGTCTCTACTAAAAAATACAAAAAACTAGCTGGGTGTGGTGGTGGGCGCCTGTAGTCACAGCTACTTGGGAGGCTGAGGCAGGAGAATGGCGTGAACCCAGGAGGCGGAGCTTGCAGTGAGGTGAGATCCGGCCACCGCACTCCGGCCTGGGTGACAGAGCAAGACTCCGTCTCAAAAAAAANGGGTCAGGCACGGTGGCTCATGCCTGTAATCCCAGCACTTTAGGAGGCCAAGGTGGGTGGATCATGAGGTCAAGAGATTGAGACCATCCTGGCCAACATGGTGAAACCCTGTCTCTATTAAAAATTCAAAAATTAGCTGGGCATGGTGGTGGGCACCTGTAGTTCCAGCTACTCGGGAGGCTGAGGCAGGAGAATCACCTGAACCTGGGAGGCAGAGGTTGCAATCAGCTGAGATCACGCCACTGCACCCCTGCCTGACGACAGAGTGAGACTCCCTCTCAAAAAAAAAAAAAAAAGTATTTCAGGCTCAGCCAGGCGCAGTGGCTCACACTTGTAATCCCAGCACTTTGAGAGGCCGAGGCAGGTGGATCACCCAAGGTCAGGAGTTTGAGACCAACCTGGCCAACGTGGCAAAACCCTGTCTCTACTAAAAATACAAAAAATTAGCCGGGCATGGTGGTGTGCACCTATAATCCCACCTACTCGGGAGGCTGAGGCAGAAAAATCACTTGAACCTGGGAGGCAGAGGTTGCAGTGAGCCGAAACTGCGCCACTGCACTCCAGTCTGAGCAACAGAGCAAGACTCTGTCTCAAGAAAAAAAAAAAAAAGAGAATTTCAGGCTGGACACAGTGGCTCACACCTGTGATCCCAACACTTTGGAAGGCCAAGACAAGAGGATTAGTTGAGCCCAGGAGTTTGAGACCAGCCTAGGCAACAAATTGAGACCCCATCTCTACATCTACAAAAAAGAGAATTGGGATTATAGGCATGCACCACCACCACACCCAGCTAATTTTTGTATTTTTAGTACAGATGGGGTTTCACCATGTTGGTCAGGCTGGTCTCAAACTCCTGACCTCAGGTGATCCGCCTGCCTTGGCCACGCAAAGTGCTGGGATTACAGGCATAAGATACTGCACCCAGCCTCAGATGATTTTTTTTTTTTTTTTTGAGACAGGGGTCTTGTTTTGTCACCCAGGCTAGAGTGCAGTGGTGCAATCATGGCTTACTGCAGCTTCGACTTCCTGGGCTCAAGCAATCCTCCTGCTTCAGCTACCTGAGTAGCTGGGACCACAGGCATGTGCTACCACACCCAGCTATTCTTTTTTTTTTGTAGAAACCCTATAGGGTACAATGTTGCCCAGGCTGGTCTCGAACTTCTGGGCTCAAGTGATCCTCTCTCCTTCCCTCCCAAGGTGCTGGAATTACAGGCGTGAGCCACTTAACCCAACCTTCCTCCGATGATTAGGATGCATGCTAAAGTTTGACCACCACTGCTGTTTCTGAAATATTTTTCCTACCTCATTTCAGCCTCCTAATTCCTACTCCCTCTTCCCTGCAAAGGTTACTTCATCAGGGGTGCTAGACCCTGGGCTAGATTAAAAAAGACATAAACAAAGAGATCCAAGTCTTTCTTTTTTTTAGATGGAGTCTTGCTCTTCACCTGCTGGAGTGCAGTGATGTGATCTTGGCTCACTGCAACCTCTGCCTCTGAGGTTCAGCAATTCTCCTGCCTCAGCCTCCTGAGTAGCTAGGACTACAGGTGTGCGCCACCACACCCGGCTACTTTTTATATTTTTAGTAGAGATGGAGTTTTCCCATGTTGGCCAGGCTGATCTCAAACTCCTGACCTCAGGTGATCCACCCTCCTCGGCCTCCCAAAGAGCTGGGATTACAGGTGTGAGCCACCGCACCCAGCCTTTCCAATTATCTTCTGTGAGTTACTCAGTTCACATCTCCCTGATAGATTGCAAGTTCTAGGTGTGTCTGTCTCATTCTCCATCTTGTCATGAGTGCTAAGCAGGGCAAACAGTAGGCACATAATAAGTGAGGGTGGAATTGCATTGGCTCATGGGGTGACCAAAGGAATGGAGATGTGGGGCCTGCAGGCATCACGAAGGGGTCTAGAGGAGCTAGGGAGAAAGGCTAACCATAGGCCACCCACTCACTCTCTAGGTACAGCCTGTACACCCGCACCTGGCTCGGGTACCTCTTCTACCGACAGCAGCTACGCCGGGCTCGGAATCGCTACCCAAAAGGCCACTCGAAAACCCAGCCCCGCCTCTTCAATGGTGAGCTCTGATTGCCCCTGGCCAGCATCCCCCATTCTGTGCCCCCACCCTCATACTCCCCTTCACATACCCTGGGCTCCCTGCCTATTACCCTGCCCACAGCCCATCTCTGTCCCCAGGAGTGAAGGTGCTTCCCATCCCTGTCCTCTCGGACAACTACAGCTACCTCATCATCGACACCCAGGCCCAGCTGGCTGTGGCTGTGGACCCTTCAGACCCTCGCGCTGTGCAGGTGAGGGGAGGGCAGGGAGCAGGGGGTGCCTGGGGTCACCTTGGGGACTGGCAGTTTCCCCTTGCTAGAGAGGGCTGACCCTTGTCTGTCTGCCCGTGAGATATATCCCATATGCTCCATGTTCACACGTGCACACGCACACACATGGCCTGGGGGAGGGAGGTACAGGGCATGGCTGGGCAGAAGGGGAGAGCAGCAGTGGGGGATGCAGAGCCAGAGGGCTGGGGGTGTTGGCCCAGGACTGTGGGTCTAGTGAGTTTCCAGGCTGGCTTTCACTCCCATTGGCCCCCTTCAGACCCTCTTTATTTCTGTTACCTCTGTCTGTCAGTATCTGGGTCTCTCTGTCTTTCCCTCCCATTCCTTATTTCTCTGTCTGTCCCTCTGCCTCCATGTGCCCCGTGCTTCACACTCCTGGATCTCTCCCCTCCAGCCCCATCCCCTCCCTCCGCTTCATCTCTCCATCCTCTCCTCTCCTCTCCACCAGCACCCACACTTCTGGCTCCTGCTGCTTTAAGTGTCCCTTGCATCCTGCTCCCCAGTCTCCAAACCTCCTCTCTCCCGCAGGCTTCCATTGAAAAGGAAGGGGTCACCTTGGTCGCCATTCTCTGTACTCACAAGCACTGGTAAGGGGCTCCCGTCTTCCCTGGCCCACCCTTGTCCAGCTGGGCTTGCCAGGACTGGGCCCAGTGAGGACAGCCGGGGCCGGAAGTCAAGAAGTCAGTACAGGCCGGCACCCACCTTCCTCGTGAAGTCACCTGGACAGCAGCGGGGAGGGAGGAAAGGGGACAGTCTCCCACCACTCCATTTATCGAGCTTCTGAAGCCCCAGAGGAGGGCAGGGCAGTCATTTCTCTTTCATTTCATGGGCATGTATTAGATACCTACTGCACACTGGGCATGGGCAAAAGTTATGACTCTTCCATCAAGGAAATTCTGAGACCAATAGGGGAGATAGCCCTGTATCAAAGTACGTAACAGCAGAGGCAAGAGGGTTGGGAGTTCAAGCCCAACCTGGGCAACATAGTGAGACCTTGTCTTCACAAAAGAAGTATGTAATATTCAGGTAGCAGTTGGCAACAGGGTACAGGGATGGGAGGCCCAGGTACAGTGTGATCAGATCCACTTGGAGAACTGAAAGATGATGACCTGAGCTGAGAGTCCAGGAAGATCAGCTGGCATTGGCCAGCTTGAGTTGTTGGGGGCGATGTTCTGAGCAAGGGAACAACTTGAACAAAGGCCTAGAGGTGTGGACAACTTACTCAGTCCAGAAGCCACAGCCCCAGCACCTAAAGGCCTGGAGATGCTGTGGGAAAGAGGGGGGCTTAGATACAGTTGCCCCTTGAAGCCCCCTGCCTGTCTCTGCCATCCTGCAGGGACCACAGTGGAGGGAACCGTGACCTCAGCCGGCGGCACCGGGACTGTCGGGTGTACGGGAGCCCTCAGGACGGCATCCCCTACCTCACCCAGTAAGTCCCTGACCTAGGCAAGGTCCTAGGCCCCTTCCATGGGCCCTTTCCCCCACCCCCAGCCTTCAGTGAAGTGTTTCAGGGGTATCAACAGGTGGATCTTTGCCAGTTCCCTTCCTGGCCCAATCCCTGCCTATCTGAAGACTGGCACTGCCCATCCTCCAATTGATCCAGGCTTAGTCCCCAAAAGAGGAAAGGGGGAGTGTTCGGACCTGAGACCCTGGGCATTGGGGTATCTGCTTTTGTATGGGAGCCCACCCTCTTGTGAATCACCCAGCCCCTTGGGCCTGGGATGGGGACAGGGATCAGCATGGCACAGATCCAGTACCTTCTCTCCCCTACTCCCTTGTTCCCCAGTCCCCTGTGTCATCAAGATGTGGTCAGCGTGGGACGGCTTCAGATCCGGGCCCTGGCTACGCCTGGCCACACACAAGGCCATCTGGTCTACCTACTGGATGGGGAGCCCTACAAGGGTCCCTCCTGCCTCTTCTCAGGGGATCTTCTCTTCCTCTCTGGCTGTGGTGAGTCCCCCTGAAAGAGAGAGGAACTGGGAGAGCAGGGAGAGACAGAAGCCAGGGCAGCCACGGTCCCATGGAGAGCACTGAAGCCTTAGTTTTAGCACAGATGTTGCCATGGCAGTTACTTCCATCTGTGTTACTCAGACTGGTTTTAATCCTTGAGACTTCCCTTGGGGTGCCTTGGGAGGCTGAGGCAGGAGGAGCACTTGAGGCCAGGAGTTGGAGACCAGACTGGGCAAAATAGCAAGGCTGTCTCTACAAAAAAATTTTAAAATAGGCCAGGCACAGTGGCTCATGCCTGTAATCCCAGCACTTGGGGAGGCTGAGGTGGGAGGATCACCTGAGGTCAGGAGTTCAAAACCAGCCTGGTCAACATGGTGAAACACCGTCTCTACTAAAAATACAAAAATTAGCCAGGCATGGTGGTGCGTGCCTGTAATCCCAGCTACTAGGGAGGCTGAGGGCAGGAGAACTGCTTGAACCTGGGAGGTAGAGGTTGCAGTGAGCTGAGATCGCGCCACTGCACTCCAATCTGGAAGACAGAGCAAGACTCTGTCACACACACACACAAAAATTAAATAGTATAAATACTATAGGCCAGGAGCAGTGACTCAGGCCTGTAATCTCAGAACTCTGGGAGGCCAAAGCAGGAGAGCCCAGGAGTTCAAGACCAGCTTGGGCAATGAGGTGAAACCCCGTCTCTACAAAAAATACAAAAATTAGCCAGGTTTGGTGGTGAGCCCAGGAATTTAAGGTTGCAGTGAGCTGTGATTGTGCCACTGTACTGCAGCCTGGGCAACAATGAGACTCTGTCTCAAAAATAAAAAAGATTTGCTCCAGCTGTTGGACAGAATGAGAGAATGCAGGGAATTAGTTTCCCCTGGGTGGAGCCTGGTTCTCTGATACAGTGACTGGCAGAACTAGGTTATGAAAAGTTTAGAACCGCTAGGTGAGGGGGTGGGTGAGGATCACAAGTCCCAGGCTGCATGGAATCCCAAAGGGCAGCCTAGGCGAAGAAGTGTTCTGCAGGAAAGCAGCCCTGCGTCTACCAAGCCTGGGGCCTGCAACCTGAAGGTTCTGCAGCCCCTCCCTTCAGGTGTCACTGTGTGCAATGGAGGCCTCAGATGGGCTTGGTTAGGGGTGACCAGTTGGGCCCAGTTCCCAGTGAAAAGGAAGGAATAGATGCCTGGGGTGGGCCTGGCAAGGGCACGGTCAGGGCTGGTGGCCAACCAGAGCATTACAAGCTGGTTCCCACCTGTCTGGGTGTGCCTTATGCCTTATCGTGTTATCCTGGCACCTTGTGACATATCCTGCAACCTCCACCCAGGACGGACCTTTGAGGGCAACGCAGAGACCATGCTGAGCTCACTGGACACTGTGCTGGGGTTAGGGGATGACACCCTGCTGTGGCCTGGTGAGACACCCCTTTACTACTCCCTATCCCAAGGGCCTTCCCAGCCCCTCACTCCCCTAGAAAGCAGGCCAGCCCAGTTCCTGGCCCAGAAGCGACATAGCTCCACCTCCAGGGGTAGGGGCAGAGTTCTGGCCTCCCTTCCTCCTGGAGTGCTGGCTCCATAACACCTCTGCTTCTCACACTACCTTCCCCTGCCAGCCAGCCTTCAGCCTCTTGGGAGCCCTGCAGGCCCCAGGGCATTCCAGAGAGATGTCTAATTGTTCACAGCCCAAGCCCAGAACAGAAAATAGCCTTTTTTTTTTATCTGAGGAGAAGTCAGTAAATGCACTCTGCATGTAACCATTGCCTTGTAGTGCATGAAAACATTCACAGATCTCTGTTAATCCTCAACAAGTGCTTTCTGTGCACCTAACACATACCACGCTCTGTTCTAGGCACCAGGAACACAGCAGGTACATCTGTGTCTGGTGGCATCAGTGTTCTCTCCACTTGCCAAATGAGAAAATGGTGCCTCAGAGAGGTGCCATGACTAGACTGAGCTCACACACTAGGCAGTGGCGGAGTCAGGGCCAGATGCAGGCCTGCCAGCTCCAGGTCTAGTGGTTTTTCCCCCGGAACCGTTGCCACTTTTCCACCTGTGGCTGACTTGTGCCCGCAGTTAGAGAAGCAGCTCCTGGAGATTGGGGTTTTCCTGGAAGTGCTGCCCTTGTCCCTGGTGGTCGGGTGCCCATCGGCCTGGACCTGGGGCAGGGAAGACTGTTCTGACCGTCCCACCAATCTCTCTCTGCTCTGCGTCTCACCCCCGTGGCTGTCCGTAGGTCATGAGTATGCGGAGGAGAACCTGGGCTTTGCAGGCGTGGTGGAGCCCGAGAACCTGGCCCGGGAGAGGAAGATGCAGTGGGTGCAGCGGCAGCGGCTGGAGCGCAAGGGCACGGTGAGGGACTCGGGGTCCAGGAGGAGCTGTGTGGGCAGGCACTCAGCCCCAACGGGAACCCGTCCATGCTGACCCCAGGCCTGCGAGCACCTCCCCAAAGCTCTGACCTGTTTGGTCCATGGGCCCTCAAGTCAGAACTCCTGAACTCCAGGATGTGGCAGGGGTGGGGTCAGGCTTCTCTGTCTTGGGTCCATTTCCCAGCTTCTCTCCACCAAACCTGGTTCCTCTCGCCCACAGTGCCCGTCTACCCTGGGAGAGGAGCGCTCCTACAACCCATTCCTGAGGACCCACTGCCTGGCACTACAGGAGGCTCTGGGGCCGGGGCCGGGCCCCACTGGGGATGATGACTGCTCCCGGGCCCAGCTGCTGGAAGAGCTCCGCCGGCTGAAGGACATGCACAAGAGCAAGTGATGCCCCCAGCGCCTCCAGCCCAGCCACCCACACCTCACCATCCTTCTCATCGCTAACACCACCACCTCCATCGGCGCCCAAGCGGGCATCATCCCCCACACTGCTCAGGGGAGGGGAGGCACCAGGCGATGAGACTGTGAAGCCAAGAGAAGGGGGCCGGTCGGAGGCTGGGAACCCCACAGCGCGAGGCTGCCTCATCAACAGAGAGGAAAGGAGGGGTCTCGGGACATCTCCAGACCCTACCAACTGGGAGAGTCCCCTCCTTCCCTATTCCGGGGACGGCAGCAAGGACATGGGGGCTGCTGTTAGCTTCTCCGTCGGGAGGCCTCATCTCACTGTAGCCCTGGAACCCAGGGCAGAGGGCCCACACAGGTTGAGTCCATCTTGCCCTTCCCCAATCCAGGGTTGGGAAAGAAGCTCAGCCCCTCACAGTGGCCTCAAGTGTGATGCCTTGCAAAAGCACCACTCAGAGGGGCAGCTGGACTCTGGTGTCCTGAGACTCTGCCCTCCTCCCACAGCCTCCCTGCCCCACCCATCCCTGCAAAGTCATTTTTCAGACAGAACCATTCCTAAGAACACTGAAGGGCTGGAAGGCTGGCTGGCCACTCTCTGCCTCAGTGGCCTCCCTACAGCCTGGAAGAAGGAGGGTCCTGGTTGCCAAGGAAACCTCCTCATTGAGCTAAGAAGACACTGGAGTCTGGAGTGTGGAGCCCCACAGTCTTGCAGGTCACACGCTCTCCTTGCACATCTGGCCTGGTCATGCCCGCTGGCCTCTGCCCCTGCCCTGGGTCAAAAGGGCCCCTCCTTGCCAGGGGAGAGACAGCCACGGTCCTCTTTGGCAGCTGCGGTTTTCTCACTTTGGCCCATGTTCTTAGGCGCATCTGCCTGCCTTCCTCCATCTAACTAATCTCTCCTGCTTTATCCGCAGCCGTTTTTTTCTTTGAGTTAGTAAAGATCTATTCTGTAACCTGACACTCATCTGGCCCTCTGCGGTTTGCCAGCCACATTCCCATGTGATTTCCCACTGGCCCCCACCCGGCTGGGAGGAGGGGCTCTGACGTGCAGATTGGAAATCAGAAGGCTGTGAGCAGAGCACGGGAGTGCATGGCAGCTCTGGGCCCCAGGCCTGGCCCGGCCCCTCTGCTTACTCCACCTCCAGCTTTGCTGTTCCTCTACTCTTAGGTCCAGATCCCTTTGGAGCCACAGCGAGGGAACCCTGTGGTCCTCAGGCAGGTGTACCTTGGGTCAGCCAGGAGCCCTCTTTTCCTGTTTTAAAGCCTGCTCTCGGGCTCTGCTCACCTCTGGTGACCCTCCAAGGTGCCCCTGCCCTCAGTTTCCCCTCATGATCCGGCCTCTGCCCGCCTCTCCAGCCGCAGCCTCTAGTGCACTTTAGCAATACCACCAGACTAGTTAGAGTTCCCCATTCACCAAGCAAGACATGCAGTTTCATGCCTCTGTGCCTTCGCTCACGCTGTTTCTTCCAACTGGAATGCCTTCCCCTGCTCCTCCTGCCTTGTCTGCCTGGCAAGTACCTGTTCATCTCTCATGATCCCCTCAAAGGCCCCCTCCTCCAGGAAGGCAACCCCTGTGCCCCTCCCCTCCAGGCTACCTCTGCACTTTGTCAATGCTTCTCCTGTGGCACTTATCACACTGTATTTTACTTGTTTACATGTTTGTCTCCCCTTCTAGACTGTGAATCCTTAAGGGCATGGACTGTATCTTATGCATCTCTGTATTTCTGCGCCTAGCACGGTGCCTAGCACACAGTAGGCGCTCAATAAATGTTGAATGAGTGAATGATTTAACCAAGACTTGATCATCCAACAGCTTGTCTTTGTGGCTACATGAGGGAAAACAGCAGAGAACTTTCTCGCAGTTTTCCCATCTCAGCCCCAGGCCTGCTAACTTGCAGTTAGGCACTTCAAGAGTTTTGATCAGAAATGATGCCCAAAGGCTGGGCGCGGGGGCTCACGCCTGTAATCCCAGCTCTTTGGGAGGCCGAGGTGGGCGGATCACAAGGTCAGGAGTTAGAGACCAGTCTGGCCAAAATAGTGAAACCCCATCTCTACTAAAAATACAAAAAAGTAGCCAGGCGTGGTGGCGGGAGCCTATAATCCCAGCTACTCAAGAGGCTGAGGCAGGAGAATGGCGTGAACCCAGGAGGTGGAGGTTGCAGTGAGCCGAGATCGCGCCACTGCACTCCAGCCTGGGCAACAGGGCGAGACTCTGTCTCAAAAAAAAAAAAGAAAACAACTTTAAAAAAAGAGAAATTACGCCTAAAATATGTTCCTCCCAAGGCCCATGGGCATTTGTTCAGAGTTTACAATTGGCTTATCTCAGTGTTTCTCAAAGCTTGAGATACACAAGTGTACCACTGGCTGAAGTAGGGTGGCTGTACATGGCCACAGCACAGCAATCAATCGGACTTCAAGGACACGGCCTTGGCACTAGTGTGTCTTTAATGCCTTTGGAAAGAAAGACCCGGGATCCAGATTCATACTTTAGTTGGGCAGGTGTCTCTAGTTAAGCTTTAACAACATCATTTTGTTTTCATTGTATTTATCTTTGGGGTCAGTATTTATTTATTTTTATTTTATTTTATTTTATTTATTTATTTATTTTTTTTGAGACGGAGTCTCGCTCTGTCGCCCAGGCTGGAGTGCAGTGGTGCGATCTCAGCTCACTGCAAGCTCCGCCTCCCGGGTTCACGCCATTCTCCTGCCTCAGCCTCCCGAGTAGCTGGGACTACAGGCGTCCACCACCTCGCCCGGCTAGTTTTTTGTATTTTTAGTAGAGACGGGGTTTCACCGTATTAGCCAGGATGGTCTCGATCTCCTGACCTCGTGATCCGCCCGTCTCGGCCTCCCAAAGTGCTGGGATTACAGGCTTGAGCCACCGTGCCCGGCCAGTATTTATTTTTGACAAGTGACACTGGTTTTCAGTTCATAAAAATGATTAAAGGGGCGGGCGTGGTGGCTTATGCCTGTAATCCCAGCACTTTGGGAGGCCGAGGCAGGCAAATCACGAGGTCAGGAGATTGAGACCATCCTGGCCAACATGGTGAAACCCCATCTCTACTAAAAATACAAAAATTAGCCGGGCGGGGTAGCATGTGCCTGTAGTCCCAACTACTCAGGAGGCTGAGGCAAGAGAATCGCTTGAATTTGGGAGGCAGAGGCTGCAGTGAGCTGAGATTATGCCAGTGCACTCCAGCCTGTGCGACAGAGTGAGACTCTGTCTCAAAAAAAAAAAAAAAAAAAGGATTAAAGATATTTATTGAAATAGAAGAATAAGATTCTCCTATTTCACTTGGCTATAGCAAAGCTCCTGAAGGTAGCCTTGGAATGGCTGATGACCAGGAAGCACTGGCTCAGCTCCACACTTCCTTGGGGCCAGCCAAAGGCACAGAGGTCCCACCCTGGCCACAGTTCAGCCTCCCCGCTTAGGTGCCCTTCACCCCAGGCCAACGACCTTGGCACTGGGCCCAGCTGTCTTGGATTGGGGCTGCACCTGGACTGGGGTTGGAGCCATGGACTGTGTCTTCACCTTCCTGAAGAAGGTGTTTCTGTGTGCTCTGATGTGTTTGAGTCACCGCTATATTGGGCAGACAAACCACAGGGCCAGGCCCTGGAGTATGCAGGTCACTCTGGGTATGCCCAGCTTTGAGGGGCACCTGCTGATGGTTCTCTGGGGCTGGGGGCATCCTCCCGCTGGGCCATCTGTACTGAATGATGGGCACATGCCTCTCCTGGAGTGGCACTGAGCAGTAACAACCAGACCACATGCTTCTTGCCAAACAGCAGGTGTCACTGGCCTTACAGACCTGGACTCCAGTTCCAGCTCTGTCATTCAGTAGCCAAGTGACCTTGAGAAAGTCATTTCCCTGACCTCAGTTTCTTCACCTTCCAATGGAGAGGACAATGAGGCAGAACCTTTTAGGTGCAAGAGATAAATACTCAAAACAAAGTAGCTGAAACCAAAAGGAGAATTTACCAGCTCATGAAATTGAGAAGTGTGGGATGATGTCGTGGTGGCGTCAGGCATGGCTGAATCCAGGGACTCAATGGGAATATCTGTTCAGCTCTGCTTTCTTCAGCATTGGTATCATTCTCTGTCAGGCTTTCTCCCTGAAGTAGAAAGATGGTCTCTAGAAGTTTCAGCTTTCTAGGCTGCAACTTCATCAAAACTAGTGGAGCCTCCAATAGTTCTAAGACTTGAGTTTCACTGATCCAGCTGGGGTCGTGTGCCCAACCCTGAACCAGTCCTAGGAGTTAGGGGAATGGGCTTCTCTGACTGGCCAGGCTAGGTCTCATTTGACCACACTCAGAAGGCCAGTGTCAGATCCAGCTGAACTATGGTGGACTGAAAGTGAGGAGGGGGAGGTCAGGCGTGGTGGCTCACACCTGTAATCCCAACACTTTGAGAGGCCGAGGCAGTCGGATCACTTTCAGGTCAAGAGTCTGAGACCAGTCTGGCCAATGTGGGGAAATCCCATCTCTACTAAAAATACAAAAATTAGCTGGGTGTGGTGGTGCACACCTGTAGTCTCAGCTACTCAGGAAGCTGAGACAGGAGAATCGCTTGAACTCAGGAGGCGGAGGTTGCAGTGAGCTGAGATGGCACCACTGCACACTCCAGCCTGGGTGACAGAGTGAGACCCTGTCTCAAAAAGAAAAAAAAAAAGGGGGCCAGGCGTGGTGGCTCACACCGGTAATCCCAGCACTTTGGGAGTCCGAGGTGGGCAGATCACAAAGTCAGGAGTTTGAGACCAGCCTAGCCAACATGGTGACACCCCATCTCTACTAAAAGTACAAAAATTAGCTGGGCATGGTGGTGCGCGCCTGTAATCCCAGCTACTCAGGAGGCTGAGGCAGGAGAATTGCTCGAACCCGGGAGGCAGAGGTTGCAGTGAGCCAAGACCGTACCATTGCACTCCAGTCTGGTGGCAGAGCGAAACTCCATCTCAAAAAAAAAAAAAAAAAAAAAAATTATGTGTCAGGTTTCTGGCTCTATGATTAATTACAGAGAGGAAATGGAGGTAGACACGTGACCTCAAAGGTGTTTGAATAATATGTAGTTTTAAAAATAACCAGCAAGTAGTTCATTTGTAAATTTTTTTTCCTGGATCCCAGACTAGCTCTCTTTGCTAGAAGGTGCAGAAAAGGAGAAAGAGGGGGGATAACTGGCCAGGCTTAGGTGGTCCAGGGAAGAAGCTGAAGAAACGAATGTGAAAACCCTGTGTGTGCATGAACATGTGTGTGTCGGGGGGCGGTTTTACTCCTCCAAAGCCCTGCCCACAGGTGGAGCCTTTGAAAAAAGTGGGAACCTAACACCAGTGGTCCATAAACACCAGGCTTGGGCCAAATGCTGGACAAGGTGGTAGAAACAGAGCACTTGAAATTGGACTGATCAAGATACAAACACAGGTTCTGCTCTAATTGGCTGTGTGTAACACTGGATGGGTGACTCAGGATCACTGAGCCTCCTTGTAGAGAACTAAATGAGATGCACAGAGGTGTTAACAGCAGCCTCTCCTTCTTTTTACTGTTATCGATAAACTTAGGGTTAGTCTGCCAGGAGCAGTTGAATAAACAGATTAAGAACATGTACTCTTGGCCAGGCGCGGTGGCTCACACCTATAATCCCAGCACTTTGGGAGGCCGAGGTGGGTGGATCACAAGGTCAGGAGATCGAGACCATCCTGGCCAACATGGTGAAACACCGTCTCTACTAAAAATTAGCTGGGCATGGTGGTGCATGCCTATAATCCCAGCTACTTGGGAAGCTGAGGCAGGAGAATCGCTTGAACCAGGGAGTTGGAGGCTGCAGTGAGCTGAGATCACACCACTGCACTCCGGCCTGGCAGCAGCGTGAGACTTCGTCTGAAAAAAAAAAAAAGAACATGGACTCTGGAGGCAGCCCATATGGTTTGAAGTCCACACTTGCCATGAATAACTTGGGCAAGTTACTTAACCGTTCTGTGCCTTGGTTTCTCATCTGTCAAATGGGGTGATACTACAGAGCTTATTGAAACCCACTGAGCTTTCGAAGCTTATTGTATTTTTTTTTTTTTTTTGAGACTGAGTCTCGCTCTGTCGCCCAGGCTGGAGTGCAGTGGCTGGATCTCAGCTCACTGCAAGCTCCGCTTCCCGGGTTCACACCATTCTCCTGCCTCAGCCTCCCGAGTAGCTGGGACTACAGGCACCCGCCACCTCGCCCGGCTAGTTTTTTGTATTTTTTTTAGTAGAGACAGAGTTTCACCGTGTTAGCCAGGATGGTCTCGATCTCCTGACCTCGTGATCTGCCCGTCTCGGCCTCCCAAAGTGCTGGGATTACAGGCTTGAGCCACCGCGCCCCGCCTCGAAGCTTATTGTGAGGATTAATGAGTTACTACCGACAGAGCTTGGCACAGAGCCAGCCCGCTCCAGGTTAGGAGTTGTTCAGCAGATACTGACCCAAGCGGCCAGGCACCTGTCTACCTCGCAGGCTCAGAGAGGGCAACCTACCCCGTGCCACACAGCAGGTATGTCATCCTGCTCCAGAGTGTTCCTACACTGGCCGAAAGCGCATTACAATGCTTTTTTACTTTTAGAGACGGGGTCTCCCTCCGTCCAGGCTGGAGTGCAGTAACGCAATCACTGCTCACTGCAGCCTTGAACTACTGGGCTCAAGAGATCCTTCCACTTCAGCCACTGAGTACCTGGGACTATAGGCACATGCCACCATGCCCAGATAATTTTTAAATTTTAATTTATGTATGTATTTACTGAGACTGAGTCTCACTCTGTCACCCAGGCTGGAGCTCAGTGGCCAGATCTCAGCTCACTGCAACCTCTGCCTCCTGAGTTCAAGCGATTCTCATGCCTCAGCCTCCCAAGTAGCTGGGATTACAGGCACCTGCTACTGCTCCTGGCTAAGTTTTGTATTTTTAGTGGAGATGGGGTTTCACCATATTGGCCAGGCTAGTCTCAAACTCCTGACCTCAAATGATCCACCCACCTCAGCCTCCCAAAGTGCTGAGATTACAGGTGTGAGGCACCGCACCCAGCCCAGATAATTTTTAAAAAATTTTCTGTAGAGACAGGGTCTTGCTGTGTGCTCAGGCTGGTCTGCAACTCCTGGGCTCAAACGATCCTCCTGCCTCAGCCTCCCAAAATGTTGTGATTACAGGCTTGAGCCACTGTGCCAGGCCAACACCATTTCTAAATAGATCTCTTGCCAAGAGTTAAAAAGCAGACAACAAACTGGCCATTAGTCCTGCAATCTACTTTGCCAAACTGTTTCACCCCTAGCCACTGGCAGAAGACAGCCAGCACCGAGAGGATGGAATTGGTGGCAGAGGGGTGTGCAAAGAGAGTTGAGAACATGAGTTCCCACGAGGTGGGGAGGCTTTGAGGACAGGCAGGCAGAAGCCTCAAGCAGCTAGCGGGGGACCTAACCAAGGAGCAGTGAGGGTCTGGCATGGTGGTACAAGCATGTATTCTCAGACACTTGGGAGACAGGCGGGAGGATTGCTTCAGGCCCGGTGGTCAAGGCTACAGTGAGCTATGATCGTGCCTCTGCATGTTTTACAAACTGCTTTATTGAGATATAATTCACATAACACAAAATTCACCCATTAAAATGTACAATTCAGGCTGGGCACGATGGCTCACGCCTGTAATCCCAACACTTTGGAAGGCCGAGGCGGGCGGATCACAAGGTCATAAGTTCAAGACCAGCCTGACCAATATGGTGAAACCCTGTCTCTACCAAAAATACAAAAATTAGCTGGCCATGGTGGCACATGCCTATAGTCCCAGCTACTCAGAGGCTGAGGCAGGAGAATTGCCTGAACCCAGGAGGCAGAGGTTGCAGTGAGCCAAGATCGCACCACTGCACTCCAGCCCTCCAGCTAAGGCAACTGAGTGAGACTCTGTCTCAAAAAAAAAAAAAAAAAAAAAAAAAAAGAGTTCAAGACTAGCTTGGACAACATGGCAAAACCCCATCTCTACTAAAAATACAAAAATTAGCCAGCTATGATGGTGCATGCCTGTGATCCCAGCTACTCAGGAGGCTGAGGCAAGAGAATCGTTGAACCTGGAAGGCAGAGGTTGCAGTGAGCCGAGATCGTGCCACTGCACTCCAGCCTGGGCAAAAGAGCAAGACTCCATCTCAAAAAAAGTACAATTCAGTGGTTTTTAGTATATACAGCTTTGCGACCATCACCACAATATAATTTTAGAACATTTCATCATCCCAAAAAGAAACCACATGCCCATTTAATATCACTCCCTGCCTTCACCACTCCACCCTATACCAACACTATGCATCCACTAATCTACTTTCTGTCTCTGTAGCTTAGCATATTTTGGACATTTCACATAATGAAGTCATACATTCTGTGGTCTTTTGTGACTGGCTTCCTTTGCTCAACATGTTTTTAAGGTTCATCCGGCCGGGCGCGGTGGCTCACGCCTGTAATCCCAGCACTTTGGGAGGCCGAGGCGGGTGGATCACAAGGTCAGGAGATCGAGACCATGGTGAAACCCCGTCTCTACTAAAAATAGAAAAAATTAGCCGGGCGCAGCGGCGGGCGCCTGTAGTCCCAGCTACTCAGGAGGCTGAGGCAGGAGAATGGCGTGAACCCGGGAGGCGGAGCTTGCAGTGAGCCGAGATTGCGCCACTGCACTCCAGCCTGGGCAACAGAGCAAGACTCCGTCTCAAAAAAAAAAAAAAAAAAAAAAAAAAAAAAGGTTCATCCATGTTGGATACGTGTCAGTACCTCGTTGTATAGCTGGATAATATTATTTTCTTATTTTTTTTTTTTTTTTTTGCGAGACAGGTTCTCACTCTGTTACCCAGGCTGGAGTGCAGTGGCTTGGCTCACTTCAACTTCCACCTTTGGATTGAAACAAATCTCCCCCCTCAGCCTCCCAAGTAGCTGGCATTACAGGTGCATGCCACCACACCTAGCTAATTGTTGTATTTTTTGTAGAGATGGGGTTTCATCATGTTCCCCAGGCTGTTCTCGAACTTTTGGGCTCAAGAGATTTGCCTGCCTCAGCCTCTCAAATGCAGGCATGAGCCACCGCCCCCAGCCACGATAATATTCCATAGTGTGAATATTCTACATTTTGTTTATCCATTTGGCAGCTGTTGGACAATTGGGTTGTTTCCATTTTTTGTCTATTACGAACAATGCTATGAACATTAACGCACAAGTTTTTGTGTAGACATGTGTTTTCATTTCTTTTTTTTTTTTTTTTGAGACGGAGTCTCGCTCTGTCGCCCAGGCTGGAGTGTAGTGGCGCGATCTCGGCTCACTGCAAGCTCCACCGCCTTCCGGGTTCACCCCATTCTCCTGCCTCAGCCTCCCTAGAAGCTGGGACTACAGGCGCCCACCACCACGCCCGGCTAATTTTTTTAATTTTTAGTAGAGATGGGATTTCACTGTGTTCACCAGAATGGTCTTGATCTCCTGACCTTGTGATCTGCCCGCCTCGGCCTCCCAAAGTGCTGGGATTACAGGCGTGAGCCACCGCGCCTGGCCCCTTTTTTTTAATATACTTTCAGTTCTGGGATACATGTGCAGAATGTGCAGGTTTGTTACATAGGTATACACGTACCATGGTGGTTTGCTGCACCCATCAACTCGTCATCTACATTAGGTATTTCTCCTAATACTATCCTTCCCCTAGCCCCGTTTTCAATTCTTTTGGGTATATACCTAGGAGTGGAATTGCTAAGACATAGTAACTCCATATTTAGCTTTTTGTTTTTTGTTATGTTTTATTTTGCTTTTTTACTTAGGGGACTTTCCAGCAAAAACCAAAAGCCCCACTAGACAAGTTCTAAAAGAGCTGTGACACTACATTTAGCTTTTTGGGGAACTTCCAAAATGCTTTCCAAAGCAGCTATGAGTTTTCTTGGTTTTTTTTTTTTTGGTTTTTTTTTTTGGTTTTTGAGACAGAGTCTCACTCTGTCACCCAGGCTGGAGTGCAGTGGCTCGATTATAGCTCACTACAGCCTCAACCTCCCAGGCTCAAACAGTCCTCTTATCTCAGCCTCCCAAGTAAGTAAGACTACAGGCACGTGACACCACACCCAGCTAATTATTTGATTTTTTGTAGAGATGGAGTCTTACTTTGTATCCCAGGCTGGTCTTGAACTCCTGGGCTCAAGGAATCCTCCTGCCTCAGCCTCCTAAAGTGCTAGGATTACAGGCATGAGCCACCGTGCCTGGCCACATAAGTTTTCTTGATGCCACTGATGGTAGCTTATGTGTAGAGGAAAGGTTATTTAGAATTGACTTTGGCTTTTAAAAATGAATATTCAATTTTTTTTCTCAATTCTTTTTTTTTTTTTTTTTTTTTTTTTTTNAGAAATGGAGCAAAGCTGGGGAGACAGCACGTCTGTTTACAGCATGGTTGACTAAGTGGTTTTTTTGTTTGTTTGTTTGTTTGTTTGTTTTTTTGAGACAGAGTCTCGCTCTGTTGCCCAGGCTGGAGTGCAGTGGCCGGATCTCAGCTCACTGCAAGCTCCACCTCCCGGGTTCACGCAATTCTCCTGCCTCAGCCTCCCGAGTAGCTGGGACTACAGGCGCCCGCCACCTCGCCCGGCTAGTTTTTTGTATTTTTTAGTAGAGACGGGGTTTCACCGTGTTAACCAGGATGGTCTCGAACTCCTGACCTCGTGATCCGCCCGTCTCGGCCTCCCAAAGTGCTGGGATTACAGGCTTGAGCCACCGCGCCCGGCCTCAATTCTTAATATACAAATTTTATTTTATTTTATTTTATTTTAACCGATTTTTTTTTTTTTTACTTTTTTTTTTTTAAGATGGAGTCTCACACTGTGGCCTGGGCTGGTGTGCACTGGTGTGATCTCGGCTCGCTGCAACCTCCGCCTCCCGGGCTCAAGTGATTCTCCTGCCTCAGCCTCCCAAGTAGGTAGGATTACAGGTGCCCACCACCAGGCCCAGCTAATTTTTTGTATTTTTAGTACAGACAGGGTTTCAGTAAGTTGACCAGGCTGGTCTCGAACTCCTGACCTCGTGATCCGCCTGCCTTGGCCTCCCAAAATGCTGGGATTACAGGCATGAGCCACCACGTCTGTCCTTTTTACCTTTTAAGTTCAGGGGTACATGTGCAGGATGTGCAGGTTTGTTACACAGGTAAACGTGTGTCATGGACGTTTGTTGTACAAATTATTTCATCACTGAGGTATTAAGCCTACTGCACATTAGTTATTTTTCCTGATCCTCTCCCTCCTCCCACCCTCCACCCTCCAATAGGCCCCAGTGTGTGTTCACCTCTATGCATCCATGTGTTCTCATTATTTAGCTCCCACTTATTTATTTATTTATTTATTTATTATTTATTTATTTATTTGAGACGGAGTCTCACCTGTCGCCCAGGCTGGAGTGCAGTGGCGCAATCTCGGCTCACTGCAACTTCCATCTCCCGGGTTCATGCCATTCTCCTGCCTCAGCCTCCCGAGTAGCTGGGACTACAGGCACCTGCCACCACGCCCGGCTAATTTTTTGTATTTTTAGTAGAGACGGGGGTTTCACTGTGTTGATCAGGATGGTCTCGATCTCCTGACCTCATGATCTGCCCACCTCGGCCTCCCAACGTGCTGGGATTACAGGCGTGAGCCACTGCGCCTGGCCTTATCTCCCACTTATAAGTAAGAACATGCAGTATTTGGTTTTCCGTTCCTGCATTAGTTTGCTGAGGATAATAGCCTCTGGCTCCACCCATGTCCCTGCAAAGAGTATGATCTCATTTTTTATGGCTGCATAGTATTCCATGGTGTATATGTACCATATTTCCTTTATCCAGTCTATCATTGATGGGCATTTAGGTTGATTCCATGTCTTTGCTATTGTGAATAATGCTGCAATGAACATACACGTCCATGTATCTTTTTTTTTTTTTTTTTTTTTTTTTTGAGACGGAGTCTCGCTCTGTCACCCAGGCTGGAGTGCAGTGGCCGGATCTCAGCTCACTGCAAGCTCCGCCTCCCGGGTTTACGCCATTCTCCTGCCTCAGCCTCCCCAGTAGCTGGGACTACAGGCGCCCGCCACTCGCCCGGCTAGTTTTTTGTATTTTTTAGTAGAGACGGGGTTTCACCATGTTCGCCAGGATGGTCTCGATCTCCTGACCTCGTGATCCGCCCGTCTCGGCCTCCCAAAGTGCTGGGATTACAGGCTTGAGCCACCGCGCCCGGCCACGTCCATGTATCTTTATATGTATTAGTCTGTTTTCACACTGCTATAAAGTCATACCCCAGACTGGGTAATTTATAAAGAAAAGAGGTTTAATTGATTCACAGTTCTGCATGGCTGGGAAGGCCTCAGCAAACTTACAATCATGGTGGAAGGGAAAGAGGTACATCTTACACAGCAGTAGGCAAGACAGACTGAACAAAGCTAAGGGGGAAGAGCTCCTTATAAAACCATCAGATCTCGTGAGAACTCACTCACTATCATAAGAACAGGATGGGGGAAACTGCCTCCATAATCCAATCACTTCCCAGCAGGTTTCTCCCTCAACATCTGGTGATTACAATTCAACATGAAATTTGGGGCCAGGCGCACGGCTCACGCCTGTAATCCCAGCACTTTGGGAGGCCAAGGCGGGCAGATCACCTGAGGTCAGGAGTTCGAGACCAGCCTGGCCAATATGGTGAAACCCCATCTCTACTAAAAATACAAAACTTAGCAAGGCACGGTGGTGAGCACCTGTAATCCCAGCTACTCAGGAGACTGGGGCAAGAGAATCTCTTAAACCCAGGAGGCAGAAGTTGAAGTGGGCCAAGATCACACCACTGTACTCCAGCCTGGGCAACAGAGTTAGATTCCATCTCAAAAAAAAAAAAAAAAAAAAGATGAAATTTGGATGGGGGCACAAAGCCACGCCATATCACTATAATAGAACAATTTATATTCCTTTGCGTATATAACCAGTAATGGGATTGCTGGGTTGAATGGTAGTTCTGTCTTTAGGTCTTTGAGGAATCACCACACTGTCTTTCACATTGGTTGAACAAATTTATACTCCCACCAACAATATAAGCGTTCCTTTTTCTCTACAACCTTTCCAGTATCTGTTATTTTTTGACTTTTTAATAACAGCCATTCTGACTGGTATGAGATGGTATCTCATTGTGGTTTTGATTTGCATTTCTTTAATGATGAGTGATGTTGAGCTTTTATTCGTGTGTTTGTTGCTCACATGTATGTCTTCTTTTTTTTTTCTTTTTTTTTTTTTTTGAGATGGAGCCTTGCTCTGTTGCCAGGCTGGAGTGCAGTGGCATGATCTCAGCTCACTGCAACCTCCACCTCCTGGGTTCAAGTGATTCTCCTGCCTCAGCCTCCCGAGTAGCTGGGACTACAAGAGGGTGCCACCACACCCAGCTAATTTTTGTATTTTTAGTAGACAGAGTTTCACCATGTTGGCCAGAATGGTTTCGATCTCTTGACCTCGTGATCTGCTCACCTCGGTATCCCAAAGTGTTGGGATTACAGGCATGAGCCACTGTGCCCAGCCTATGTCTTCTTTCAAGAAATGTCTTTTCTTTTTTTTTTTTTTTTTTGAGACGGAGTCTCGCTCTGTCCCCCAGGCTGGAGTGCAGTGGCGCGATCTTGGCTCACTGCAAGCTCCGCCTCCTGGGTTTACGCCATTCTCCTGCCTCAGCCTCCCGCGTAGCTGGGACTACAGGCGCCTGCCACCTCGCCCGGCTAGTTTTTTGTATTTTTAGTAGAGACGGGGTTTCACCGTGTTAGCCAGGATGGTCTCGATCTCCTGACCTTGTGATCCGCCCGCCTCGGCCTCCCAAAGTGCTGGGATTACAGGCTTGAGCCACCGCGCCCGGCAAGAAGTGTCTTTTCATGTCCTTTGCCCACTTTTTTTTTTCCTCGAGACGGAGTCTCGCTCTGTCACCCAGGCTGGAGTGCAGTGGTGCAATCTCGGCTCACTGCAACCTCCACCTCCAGAGTTCAAGCAATTCTCCTGCCTCAGCCTCCCAAGTAGCTGGGATTACAGGCACCCACCACCATGCCCGACTAATTTTTGTATTTTTAGTAGAGACGGGGTTTCACCATGCTGGCCAGGCTGGTCTGGAACTCCTGACCTCAGGTGATCTGCCCACCTTGGCCTCCCAAAGTGCTAGGATTACAGACCCGAGCCACCACACCCGGTCGTCCTTTGCCTACTTTTTAATGGGGTTGGTTTTTTCTTATAGTTTTTTTTTTTTTTTTTTTAGACAGAGTCTCACTCTGTTGCCCAGGCTGGAGTGCAGTGGCCGGATCTCGGCTCACTGCAAGCTCCGCCTCCCGGGTTCACACCATTCTCCTGCCTCAGCCTCCTGAGTAGCTGGGACTACAGGCGCCCGCCACCTCGCCCGGCTAGTTTTTTGTATTTTTTAGTAGAGACAGGGTTTCACCATGTTAGCCAGGATGGTCTCGATCTCCTGACCTCATGATCCGCCTGTCTCAGCCTCCCAAAGTGCTGGGATTACAGGCTTGAGCCACCGTGCTCGGCCTTCTTATACATTTCTTTAAGTTCCTTATAGATACTGGATATTAGACCTTCGTCAGATGCATAGTTTGCAAGAGTTTTCTCCCATTCTGTAGGTTGTCTTTTTACTCTGTTGGTAGTTTCCTTTGCCGTGCAGAAGCTCTTTAGTCTTAATTAGATCCCATTTGCCAATTTTTGTTTTTGGTGCAATTGCTTTTGGCGTATTCATCATGAAATATTTGCCCGTGCCTATGTCCGGAATGGTATTTCCTAGGTTGTCTTCCAGGAATTTTATGGTTTTAGGTTTTACATTTAAGCCTTTAATCCATCTTGAGTTAATTTTTGTATATGGTGTAAGGAAGTGGTCTAGTTTAAATTTTCTGCATATGGCTAGCCAGTACTCCCAGCTTATTGAATAAGCAATCCTTTCCCCATTGCTTGTTTTTGTCAGGTTTTGTCAAAGATCAGACAGTTATAAGTGTGTGGTCTTATTTCTGGGTTCTCTATTCTGTTCCATTTTTATGTGTCTGTTCTTTTTTATTATTATTATTGGTTTTAAGGAGTGGAACATTTAATAGGCAAGAAGGGGCAAGAAGGAAGGGAGAAGACAGAAGGAAGAAGCTCCCCTCTACAGAGACAGAGAGAGGAAGGCTCTCCAAAGCCGAAAGAGGAGGTTCCCAAGTGTGGTGGACACCAGCCAGCTATATATGCAGAGGCTGGAGGAGGTGATGTCTGATTTGCATAGGGCTCAGGGGATTGGATCGACCAGGCATGTCCTTCGCGAAACCTGCGGAAAAAGCTATCCCTCCCACCCTAGCCTTTTCAATATGCAGGCTGTAATCACCTCTGTAATCCCAGCACTTTGGGAGGCCGAGATGGGCAGATCACGAGGTCAGGAGATCGAGACCATCCTGGCTAACACGGTTAAACCCCGTCTCTACTGAACAAATACAAAAAATTAGCCGGGTGCGGTGGCAGGCGCCTGTGGTCCCAGCTACTCGGAGGCTAAGGCAGGAGAATGGCCTGAACCCAGAAGGCGGAGCTTGTAGTGAGCCAAGATTGCGCCATTGCACTCCAGCCTGGGTGACAGAGCGAGACTCCTTCTCCGCCCTCCTCCCCGCAAAAAATCCTAGCTGACTTTGTGATAGTAAAACTTATATGCTTCCTTTTTGTCAGTAACTGTTATCCCGGTTATAAGGATAATAATTAAGCAAAATGCAACAGCAATGCAAACTGTCCAATATTTTAGTGAGAAGGTGCTACTGTGTATAACATTATTATAAATAGTAGAGTGAAGACAGCAATTCCCACAAGTGTGGTGTGGCAGATAATTTCCATCTAAAATTTTACTTGCCAGCTGGGCGTGGTGGCTCAGGCTCGTAATCCCAGCACTTCGGGAGGCCAAGGCAAGCAGATCACCTAAGGTTGGGAGTTCAAGACTAGCCTGACCAACATGGAGAAACTCCGTCTCTACCAAAAATACAAAAACTTAATGAGGTATGGTGGCGTATGCCTGTAATCCCAGCTATTCAGAAGGTTGAGGCAGGAGAATTGCTTGAACCCGGGGAGGCAGAGGTTGCAGTGAGCCAAGATTGTTCCATTGTCCTCCAGCCTGGGCAAGAAGAGCAAAACTCTGTCTCAAAAAAAGAAATTTTACTTGCCAAGATATACAATTCCCCTTTGAGGGTCTATGAAGTTCCTTGGTTTTATTTTCCCAAGCAAAGAAACCTCCAGGTTATGAGCACCTTACTCACTTTCTTTACCTGGCAAAATCTGAAAGATAATTGCCCAGAGCTAGCATATTGATTCACCTTTTTACCTTACCCATCCCTTTTTTTTTTCCCCCCCCCCAAGCTGTGGAAGATCACCTCTTGATTCACAGGAATAAGCAGGGTGATTCTAAAATGTAGGCAAAAAGCTTAAAAACAATGAATGAAACTAGGATTTAATGACAAACGTATGATAAGCTTTGGATCAAAATTTTTCTCTTCCGTCCTCATTTTTGGCAAGCACTAATTATGAATAAACTTTAGTCCTGTTAGAAATAAATTTTCAGTGCTGCAAAAGAAAGAGCACTCAAGGCCAGGCTCGGTGGCTCACACCTGTAATCCCAGCAATTTGGGAGGCCAAGGCGGGTGGATCACGAGGTCAGGAGATCAAGGCCATCCTGGCTAACACGGTGAAACCCCATCTCTACTAAAAACACAAAAAATTAGCCAGGTGTGGTGGCAGGCACCTGTAGTTCCAGCTACTTGGGAGGCTGAGGCAGGAGAATGGAGTGAACCAGGGAGGCGGAGTTTGCACTGAGCTGAGATCACACCACTGCACTCCAGCCTGGGCAACAGAGCAAGACTCCATCTCAAAAACGAATAATAAAAAAAGAAACAGCACTGGCACATAAATTTAACGTTCTCAGCAAAGCAATTTTACTTCTATAGAAGGGTGTGTCTCACAGATGGAGCAATGGCAAGAGCAGACCTGAACAAGGGAGGGGAAGGGGTTCTTATCCTAACACAGCTAGTCCCTACTGCTGTGTCTTTCCCCTATTGGCTAGGGTTGGACCACACAGTCTAAGCTAATTCCGATTGGCTATTTTAAAGAGAGTAGGGGTATGAGCCGGAGTGGCAGGATAGGTAGTTTGGCAGGAAGGATGGTTACAGAACAGGTGACTCAGGATGACTAAAACCAGAGCAGGTGGCCAAGGGTGACTAAGGTCATAGCAGGTGATAGAGGCTAGGAGGGGGTTGTTTACTATAACTAGGGGCAAGGAGATGTAAAGAATGAGAAACTTTAAAATGAAGAACAAAGAACAGTAGAGCTGAACATAACGATACATTGGTTCTTTGAAGAGGATCTCAGAACTCATTGTACTTAACAATTTACAGGCTAAAACCTTTGAAGAGGAATTTATTACATCCTATAATCTTATACTTGGCCTGATTATCTGCATAAAGTGCAGCAAGAATGGTTATTTTTACTTACATAGGACTTTTGGATTGGCTTTAATGAAACTCTGTTTCACAAGGAATTTCAGATAAGACTTTTAAAGCCGAGCCCAGCCATGGGTTTGCATCCTCTAACACCTGTGAATTGGGTGATCCTCTGCTCTTGTAGTCCCAAGATAAACTCAGAGCTTCCAGACCTGTTAGAAAGTTATGTGTCTGTTCTTTTACCGGTACCATGCTGTTTGGTTACTGTGGCCCCGTAGTGTAATTTGAAGTCAGGTAGCGTGATGCATGCAGCTTTATTCTTTTTGCTTGGGATTGCCTTAGTTATTTGGGCTCTTTTTTCATTCTGTATGAATTTTAACACAGTTTTTTCTAGTTCTGTGAAGAATGACAATTGTAGTTTAACGGGGATAGCACTGAATCTATAAATTGCTTTGACTAGCATGGCCATTTTACGATATTGATTCTTCCTATCCATGAGCATGGAATGTTTTTCCATTTGTTTATGTCATCTCTGAGTTCTCTGCGCACCGGTTTGTAGTTCTCCCTGCAGAGATCTTTCACTTCCCTTGTTAGCTCTATTCCTAGGTGGTTTATTCTTTTTGTGGCAATAGTGAATGGGAGTTCGTTCATGAATTGGCTCTCTGCTTGCCTGTTGTTGGTATATAGGAATGCTAGCAATTTTTGCACATTGATTTTGTATCCTGAGACTTTGCTGAAGTTGCTAATCAGCTTAAGAAGCTTTTGGGCTGAGATGATGGGGTTTTCTAGATATAAGATCACGTCATCTTCAAACAGGGATAGTTTGACTTCCTCTTTTCTTATTTGAATGCCCTTTTTTTCTTTCTCTTGACTGATTGCTCTGGCCAGAACTTCCAATACTATGTTGAATAGAAAAAATATAAATTTTAAAACATAAGTATTTTTAAAACTTTTAAGTTCAACTTACCAGTCATGTAATTCTCATCATAAACCTAGTGAATGTTAACATTTTTTAGAAACAGGGTCTGACTATGTTGCCCAGGCTGGTCTTCAACTCCTGGCTTCAAATGATCCACCCACCTCGGCCTCCCAAAGTGCTGGGATTACAGGTGTAAGCCCCTGCACCCAGCCAAGGGGGCTTTAATTAATAATTGGTTGGTCTTCTTTTCAAAATTAAAACTGCTTTAGGCAGCTTATACTGCAGTTGTTCATCCAATATATTTTATTTCTTTTTTTAAAGCAATTGATTGATAAACCAGCCTCCTTAATACCCTTACTGCAAACTAATAAAAGTAAACATATAAATACAGTAAATCTTAATTTCTTTTTTTTTTTTTTTTTTGAGATGGAGTCTCACTCTGGAGTGCAGTGGCTGGAGTGCAGTGGCTCAATTTCGCCTCAGTGCAAGCTCCACCTCCCGGGTTCACGCCATTCTCCTGCCTCAGCCTCTCCAGTAGCTGAGACTACAGATGCCCGCCACCACGCCTGGCTAATTTTTTGTATTTTTAGTAGAGACAGGGTTTCACCATGTTAGCCAGGATGGTCTCGATCTCCTGGCCTTGTGATCTGCCCGCCTCGGCCTCCCAAAGTGCTGGGATTACAGGCGTGAACCACCACACCTGGCTTTATTTCATTATTTTTTTAATGTTCTGGTTCTACTTGCAATCTCAATAAGAAACTTTAAAATTCTAAATCAATTATTCAGTGACCTAATTTAAACTCGAATCTGCAGACATATCTTTTAAGCACTCTAATACGCCAATTTTGAACATTTTAAGAACCCGAAAGAACACAGCTCTTTCCTTTCGCTGCTGCAGCCACAGCCAGAAGTACACTCAGGCTTTAGAAGAGGTTCGCTTCTAGTGTCCTCCGCTGTGGCAAGAAGAAGGTCTGGTTGGACCCTAATGAGACCAGTGAGATCGCCAATGCCAGCTCCCATCAGCAGATCCAAAAGCTAATCAAAGATGGGCTGATCATCCGCAAGCCTGTGATGGTCCGTTCCCGGGCTCCATGTCGGAAAAACACCTTGGCCGGCTGGAAGGGCAGGCACACGGGCATAGGTAAGCGGGAGGGCACAACCAACATCCGAATGCCAGAGGTCACGTGGATAAGGAGAATGAGGATTCTGCTGGCTACTCAGAAGATACCGTGAATCTAAGAAGATTGGTCGCCACATGTATCACAGCCTGTACCTGAAGGTGAAGGGGAATGTGTTCAAACACAAGCGGATTCTCCTGGAACACATCCACAAGCTGAAGGCAGACAAGGCCTGCAAGAAGCTCCTGGCTGACCAGGCTGAGGCCCGCAGGTCTAAGACCAAGGAATTGTGGGTCGAGGATTACCCAGGTGCTGAGGCAAGAGACTCAAGGCACAGACTCTTTCAGTATAATAAAGAAAATAGTTAGAATAAGAATAGTCAGAATACAAATTAGATATAGAGATGATCATGGATAATTATCAATCATTATTATAAACATTATTAATCATTAGCTTTTAATATTACTCTTTGTTGCATTACTAATAAAACCTAGGAATAACCGGCAGGCATAGGGTCAGGTGCTGAAGGCACATTGTGAGAAGTGACCTAGAAGGCAAGAGGTGAGCCTTCTGTCACGCCCACATAAGGTCTGCTTGAGGGCTCCTTGGTCATGCGGTAATGCCAGTGTCTGGGAAGACGCCCATTACTTATCTGACCGCAAAAGGGAGTCTCCTTTCCCTGGAGGAGTCAGGGAACACTCTGCTCCACCAGCTTCTTGTGGGAGGCTGGATATGATCCAGGCCTGCCTGCAGTCATCCAGAGGCCTAAACCCCTCCCTGTGGTGCTTGTCCACTTTCATGTTCCTCCCGTACTCCTGGTTCCTCTTTGAAGTTTGTAGTAGATAACAGTAGAAGTAACAGTGAAAGTCTTAAAGTCTTTGATCTTTCTTTTTTTTTTTTTTTGAGACGGAGTCTTGCTCTGTGGCCCAGGCTGGAGTGCAGTGGTGCGATCACGGCTCACTGCAAGCTCCACCTCCCAGGTTCACGCCATTCTCTTGCCTCAGCCTCCCAAGTAGCGGACTACAGGCGCCGGCCACCAGGCCCAGCTAATTTTTTTTGTATTTTTGGTAGCGACGGAGTTTCACCGTGTTAGCCAGGATGGTCTCGATCTCCTGATCTTGTGATCCACCCGCCTCGGCCTCCCAAAGTGATGGGATTACAGGCGTGAGCCACCGCTCCCAGCCTGATCTTTCTTATAAGTGCATAGAAGAAAATGCTGATGTATTCTCTCTCTCTGCTTCGGCTACCTAAGAGGGAAGGGCACCCTGTCTTGTGATCACGTGACTTGCTTCACCTTGTCAATCACTTAGAAGAGTCACCCTTCTTACCCTGCCTCCTTGTCTTCTATGCAATAAATATCAGCGCACCCAGCCGTTCGGGGCCACTACCGGTCTCCAAGTCTTGATGGTAGTGGTCCCCCAGGCCCAGCTGTTTTCTCTTTATCTCTTTGTCGTGTGTCTTTATTTATTACAATCTCTCATTTCCACACACGGGGAGAACATCCGCTAAGCCCTGTAGGGCTAGACCCTACAGGTGGATCACTTGAGGTCAGGAGTTCAAGACCAGGCTGGCCAACATGGTGAAACCCTGTCTCTACTAAAAATACAAAAATTAGCTAGGTGTGGTAGTGGGTGCCTATAGTCCCAGTTACTTGGGAGACTGAGGCAAGAGAATCACTTGAACCTGGCAGGAAGAGGTTGCAGCTGAGATCATGCCACTGCATTCTAGCCTAGGTGACAGAGTGAGACTCCATCTCAAAAATAATTAAAATAAAAACAAACAAACAAATAAATAAGAATAATAAAAATACAAATACAAAAATTAGCCGGGCTTGGTGGCACACTCCTGTAGTTCCAGATACTCAGGAGGCTGAGGCAGGAGAATCACTTGAACTCAGGAGGCAGAGATCACAGTGAGTCAAGGTGGTGCCACTGCACTCCAGGCTGGTGACAGAGCAAGACTCTGTCTTTAAAAAAAAAAAAAAAAAAGTGCCTCACCAGGAGCAAGTCCAGTGGAAGAGTTTGCTATGATTGTCATTGTTGTTATCATTGTTGTTACATGTACTAGAACTGTAACTTGCAGAGATATTCACGTAGCATCTAATTGGATTGTGTGCATGTGAGGCTCTGTCTGACTTTGGGTCATATCTTCTAAGGTCATTTTTTTTTTTTTTTTTTGAGACAGATTACAGGCATGTGCCACCACTCCCTGGTAATTTTTGTATTTTTAGTAGAGATGGGTTTCACCATGTTGCCCAGGCTGGATCTCAAACTCCTGGCCTCAAGTGATCCACTCGCCTGGGACTCCTAAAGTGCTGGGATTGCAGGCATGAGCCACTTCGCCTGGCCTCTTCTAAGGTCATTCTAATGATTCATTTCTTCACTCTGCCTCTTAAGAATATCAAATGTGGGCCGGGCACGGTGGCTCACACCTGTAGTCCCAGCACTCTGGGAGGCTGAGGCAGTCAGATCACAAGCTCAGGAATTCAAGACCAGCCTGGCCAATATGGTGAAACCCCGTCTCTACTAAAAGTACAAAAATTAGCTGGGTGTGGTGGCACGCGCCTGTAGTTCTAGCTACTCGGGAGGCTGAGGCCTCAAGAAGAATTGCTTGAACCCGGGAGGCAGAGGTTGCAGTGAGCTGAGATTGCACCACTGCACTCCAGCCTGGGTGACGGAGCGAGATTGCGTCTCAAAAACAAAAACAAAAATATATCAAATGCTCCCTCTGCTGGACAACACCTCAAGCTTGTGCTGAGCCTCAAACCTGCAACGTCAGTTCCCTCCAAGGTCTAGGTGTAGTAAAGTGGGTTGATGGCCCTTTAAGAGGCACTAGCCAGCTCTGGTTGCCATGGAGACAGCTGGACACAGACCCGGTAGAGGCCCACAGCATGTCCTCCAAAGTTTACTCCACAGGTGGGAAGAGGACTGCTGGGGCTGGAGGCGGGGATCCTCTTCTTTCTCCCAATCCACCCTCGGGGTAGTCTTAGAGGATTCTGTTCTTGGGTGCTGGGGCTGGGACTGAGGTACCCTGCCCCTGCCCTTCTCCCCAGGGTCTGCCATCTTAGCCTCTCCTCCCTCTGTAGGCTCCAGAGCCAAGGACCACCAGCCCTCGGGTGTGGAGTGTCTGCCACTCCCAGAGGCCAACGCTGAAGCCATCGACTTCCTCAGCTCCCTCCGTGAGCTCAGACAGTGTTGGGGTTGGGGTTGCGGGAGGGGTGCAAGTCTGGAGAGGAGGGAAGAGAGAAGGTCCAGGCGCTCGCTCTCTCTCTCTGTCTCTCTCTTTCTTCCTCAATTCTCCTGGGACTCAGAAAAGGCCTGAGGCCTGTTTGCTGACATTCTTCAAGGGAAAGTCCCCTGGGGACATGGGGACTTGGGGCAGAAGTCTTCACCTGTCCGTGCCAGTGAGGAAGGCTATGGGATGAGGAGGCAGCTGGGGACTGTGGGGACACTGGTGGTCATAGGGTCAGAGGATTGGATTGGGGCCCAGGAGCAGGGGCTTTATCTGTTCCCACGGGCCCCTCACCCCAGATGAGGAGGAGCTACAGATGCTGTTCTTCTCTGAGTCGCTGGCCATGGTCTCAGACACCGGAGAGCCTCAGGGAGAGCTGACCATTGAGGTGCAGAGAGGGAAATACCAGGAAAAACTCGGCGTGCTGACATCCTGCCTTTTCGTGCATGCCTTCAGCAGAGGCTTCTTGGATAAAATGCTCTGCGGAAATTCCCTCCTGGGTAGCGTTCCTGCCGCCTGCTGCCTGTCACCCTCCCCTTCCTCCACCCCTGCCCTCCACCATTCCTAGAATCTTTTTTCAGGACCAAGCCCTTGGCTTTGCCTTGGACCAGGACAAGGCACAGGGTCGGGGAGGGACCAGTGAGTTCCTCATGGACTCGGGATGAGGGCACCTCTTACCCATCCTGTAGTTTTTCTGGGACCATATTACACCTGGTCCTCCAGCCTGGGCCACCACCTTCCCTTCCTTCGGCCTCTGACCCACATCTCCTGTGACGTCAATGCCTGTGTCCCTGCACCCCAGGCTATCTCTCAGAGAAGCTGGAGCTCATGGAACAGCACAGCCAAGACTTCATCAAGGTACTTCCCAGGGCCCCAGCCTTGACCCAATCCAGGGGAGAGAAGAGAGATTTTGACTTAAAAAACAGCAGCAACAACAAACCAAAAAACCTATTTCATACACAGTGAAGCTGAAGAATAGCAGTCGTGTTATGATGCAATATAAAGCTCAAAAGCAATGCACTTCAGAACACTGATTTTAAAAGACGGGGTGGGCTGGGCACAGTGGCTCATGCCTGTAATCTCAGCACTCTGGGAGGCAGAGGTGGGCAGATCACCCTCAGGTGAGGAGTTCGAGACCAGCCTGGCCAACATAGTGAAACCCCATCTCTACAAAAATTAGCCAGGCGTGGTGGCACGCGCCTGTAATCCCAGCTACTCAGAAGGCTGAGGCAGGAGAATTGCTTGAACCCAGGAGGCGGAGGTTGCCATGAGCTGAGATCGCGCCACTGCACTCCAGCCTGGGTGACAGAGCAAGACTCCATCTCAAGAAAAAAAATTAAAAAACAATGAGGCTGGCTAACACGGTGAAACCCCGTCTCTACTAAGAAATACAAAAAACTAGCCGGGCGAGGTGGCGGGCGCCTGTAGTCCCAGCTACTCGGGAGGCTGAGGCCGGAGAATGGCGTGAACCCGGGAGGCGGAGCTTGCAGTGAGCTGAGATCCGGCCACTGCACTCTAGCCTGGGCTACAGAGCGAGACTCCGTCTCAAAAAAAAAAAAAAAAAAAAAAAAACAATGAGGGTGGGCCAGGCACAATGGCTCAAGCCTATAATCCCAGCACTTCGAGAGGCCAAGGTGGGAGGATTCCTTGAGCCCAGGAGTTTTAGCCCAGGCAACATGGCAACACCCACCAAAAATGTTTACAATTTTTGTACAAAAAATACAAAAAGTAGCGGCTGGGCATGGTGGCTCATGCCTGTAATCCCACCACTATGGGAGGCGGAGGCAGGCGGAACACGAGATCATGACCATCCTGGCCAACGTGGTGAAACCCTGTCTCTACTAAAGTACAAAAGAAAATTAGCCAGGCGTGGTGGCACGCGCCTGTAGTCCCAGCTACTCAGGAGGCTGAGGCAGGAGAATTGCTTGAACCTGGGAGGCAGAGGTTGCAGTGAGCCGAGATCATTAGGCTGCACTCCAGCCTAGCGACAGAGCGAGTCTCCGTCGCAAAAAAAAAAAAAAAATACAAAAAGTAGCTGGGTGTGGTGATGTGTGTCTGTAGTCTCAGCTACTTGGGAGACTGAGGTGGAAGGTTCAGTGGAGCCCAGGAGGTTGAGGTTGCAGCAAGCAGTGTGTGCACCACTGTACTCCAGCCTGGGTGACAGAATAACAACAACAACAAAAAGATGGAGGTTGGGCGCAATGGCTCATGCCTGTAATCCCAGCACTTTGGGAAGCTGAGGCGGGCAGATCACAGGAGGTCGGGAGTTCAAGACCAGCCTTACCAACATGGAGAAACCCTGTCTCTACCAAAAATACAAAATTAGCCAGGCACAGTGGCTCATGCCTGTAATCTCAACACTTTGGGAGGCCGAGGCGGGTGGATCACGAGGTCAGGAGTTCAAGACCAGCTTGGCCAAGATGGTGAAACCCCACCTCTACTAAAAAGGCAAAAAAAAAAAAAATTATCCGGGCATGGTGGTGGGCACCTGTAATCCCAGCTACTTGGGAGGCCGAGACAGGAGAATTGCTTGAACCCAGGAGGTGAAGGTTGCAGTAAGTCGGGATCGCACCACTGCACTCCAGCCTGGGCAACAAGAGTGAAACTCTGACTCAAAAAAAAGATGGGGATGGTTTCTGTGGGAACGTTTTTAGACTCGAGTAGTTTCCAGTGTATAAACAGGTCATGTTCACATTCCACAAGTTAAGTAAGTGGCAGGGGCTGGGTGTGACGGGCACAAAGCTGGGAGACTTGGAGGCCAGGTGCAACAGGCCCCCAGGGAAGGCTAGGCTCTGGGAAAGGCCAGCCCACCAGGCCTTCAGGGAGGCACTGGGCTCTCAGGCTGGAGGAGGACTGGTGTGGGCTGGGTTCAGAGTTTGGGTATCAGGAGAACTTATCAGTGGCAACCTGCTGTCCCTGCGCCTGGCCCACCCCCATCCTTTAAAACCAGTGTTCTGAAGTGCATTGTTTTGAACTTTATATTCATCATAACATGACTGCTATTCTTCAGCTCCACTGTGTATGAAAGGTATTTTTTGGGTTTTGTTGCAGCTGTTTTTTATTTTGTAATTTATTATTATTATTATTATTTTTTTTTTTTTTTGAGACGGAGTCTCGCTCTGTCGCCCAGGCTGGAGTGCAGTGGCGCGATCTCGGCTCACTGCAAGCTCCACCTCCCGGGTTCACGCCATTCTCCCGCCTCAGCCTCCGAGTAGCTGGGACTACAGGCGCCCGCCACCACGCCCGGCTAGTTTTTTGTATTTTTAGTAGAGACGGGGTTTCACCATGTTAGCCAGGATGGTCTCGATCTCCTGACCTCGTGATCCACCCGCCTCGGCCTCCCAAAGTGCTGGGATTACAGGCTTGAGCCACCGCGCCCGGCCCATTATTATTATTGAGACAGAGTCTTGCTCTTATCACCCAGGCTGGAGTGCAGTGGTGCAATCTCAGCTCACTGCAACCTTCACCTTCCGGGTTCAAGCAATTCTCCTGCCTCAGCCTCCCAAGTAGCTGGGAATTACAGATGTGCACCACCATGCCTGGGTAATTTTTGTATTTTTAAGAGAGATACGGTTTTGCCATGTTGGCCAGGCTGGTCTTGAACTCCTGACCTCAAGTGATCTGCCCACCTGGGTTTCCCAAAGTGCTGGGATTACAGGTATGAGCCACAACACCCGGCTCTGCTGCTTGTTTTTGTTTTGTTTTGTTTTGTTTTTGAGATGGAGTCTCGCTCTGTTGCCCAGGCTGGAGTGTAGTGGCGTGATCTTGACTCACTGCAACTTCTGCCTCCGGGTTCAAGCAATTCTCCTGCCTCAGCCTCCCGAGTAGCTGGGATTACAGGCATGTGCCACCACGCCCAGTTTAATTTTTGTATTTTTAGTAGACACGGGGTTTCACCATGTTAGCCAGGATGGTCTTGATCTCCTGACCTCATGATCTGCCCGCCTTGGCCTCCCACACTGCTGGGATTACAGGCGTGAACCACCGCGCCTGACCCAGTTGCTGTTTTTTTAAGTCACAATCTTTAAACCTCAGTTTTCTCATTAATGGAGAAGGGTCAGGTGACCTCTGGGGGACCCAGGGAGTCCCTGATCCTCCCTGGCACGCTCTGGCCCTCAGTTCCTCATCCTCCCCATGGAACGGAAGACGAGTTTGCTGAAGCAAGATGATCAGCTGGCTGTGACCAGAAGCATCAAGGAGGGTGAGGTAAGGATGAGAGGCAGATGGGAGTTGCACTCCACACTGTGAACCCAGAATATCTGAGACAGGTCCCAATCAATTTAGAGACTTTGTTTTGCCAAGGTTAAGGACGCATCCATGACACAGCCTCAGGAGGTCCTGAGAACATGTGCCCAAAGTGGTTGGGTCACAGCTTGTTTTTATTTTTGTTCGTTTGTTTGTTTGTTTTTGAAACAGAGTTTCACTCTTGTTGCCCAGGCTGGAGTGCACTGGTGCCATCTCGGCTCACTGCAACCTCTGCCTACCGGGCTCAAGTGATTCTCCTGCCTCAGCCTCCCGAGTAGCTGGGATTACAGGTATGCGCCACCACGCCTGGCTAATTTTGTACTTTTAGTAGAGAGGGAGGTTTTCCATGTTGGCCAGGCTGGTCTCAAACTCCCGACCTCAGGTGATCCACCCGCCACGGCCTCCCAAAGTGCTGGGATTACAGGCGCGAGCCACCACACCCAGCCCACAGCTTGGTTTTATACATTTTAAGGAGACATGAAACATCAATCAACACGTGTAAGATGTACATTGGTTCACCGGGTGCAGTGGTTCACGCCTGTAATCCCAGCACTTCGGGAGGCCGAGGTGGGCACATCACGAGGTCAGGAGATCGAGACCATCCTGGCTAACATGGTGAAACCCTGTCTCTACTAAAAATACAAAAAATTAGCCAGGCGTGGTGGCGGGTGCCTGTAGTCCCAGCTACTTGGGAGGCTGAGGCAGGAGAATGGCGTGAACCTGGGAGGCGGAGCTTGCAGTGAGCCGAGATCATGCCACTGCACTCCAGCCTGGGTGACAGAGCAAGACTCCATCTCAAAAAAAAAAAAAAATGTACATTGGTTTGTTGGGAAAGGCAGGACAACTCCAGGCAGGGAGAGGGCTTCCAAGTCATAGGTAGATAAGAGACATGCTTTTAAGTTTCTGATTAGCCTTTCACTGAATACACAATTTACATGTGATGGGGGTAGAAAAGTAGTCACTTATGCTTTAGTCTGGCTTAGTGAAACAATAGAGCAGAGAAAGCCATCAGATATGCACTTACCCACGTGAGCAGAGGGATGACTTTGAGTTCTGTCTGTCCTTTGTCCACAAGCAATTTCCTTGTGGGCAAATAGTGAGGGAGGTATGTAGCTCTTTTTTTCTCTTAGTAGCTACCTTATTTAGGAATAAAATGAGAGGCAGCTTGGCCTGAAGCAGTTCCCAGCTTGACTTCCCTTTGGCTCAGTGATTTGGGGTCCCAAGATTTATTTTTCTTTCACAATGTCCTCTTCAGAACCCTGAGAAGGGACTAGATTAGATGAAACCAGGAGTCCGTATCAGGGGAAACCCCACCCCCAATATTCAACGTGGGTTCTTTTCTATTTCCCTAAGCATTGGCTGGTCTGAGAAAGGGAAAGGTACAAAAGAGAGAAATTTTAAAGCTGGGTGTCCGGGGGAGACATCACATGTAGGCAGGTTCCGTGATGCTCCCTGAGCCATAAAGCCAGCAAGTTTTTATTAGTAATTTTCAAAAGGGGAGGAATTTACCAATAGGGTGTGGGTCACAGAGATCACATGCTTCACAAGGTAATAAAATATCACAAAGCAAATGGAGGCAGGGCAAAATCACAGGACCGCAGGACGGGGTGAAATTAAAATTGCTAATTAAGTTACAGGCACACACTGTCATTGATAACATCTTATCAGGAGACAGGGTTTGAGAGCAGACAATTGGTCTGACCAAAATTTATTAGGTGGGAATTTCCTCATCCTAATAAGCCTGGGAGCGCTACAGGAGACCAGGGCTTATTTCATCCCTTTGTCTTTGACCGTAAAAGACAGCTGCCCCCAAAGTGGCCATTTTAGGGGCCTACCCTCAGGGGCACGTTCTTTCTCAGGGATGTTCCTTGCTGAGAAAAAGAATTCAGCGATATTTCTCCTATTTGCTTTTGAAAGATGAGAAATATGGCTCTGTTCCGCCCGGCTCACCAGCAGTCAGATTTTAAGGTTATCTCCCTTGTTCCCTGAACATTGCTGTTATCCTGTTCTTTTTTCAAGGTGCCCAGATTTCATATTATTCAAGCACACATGCTCTACAAACAATTTGTGCAGTTAACGCAATCATCACAGGGTCCTGAGGTGACATACATCCTCCTCAGCTTAAGATGATGATGGGATTAAGAGATTAAAGTAAAGACAGGCATAGGAAATCACAAGGGTATTGATTGGGGAAGTGATAAGTGTCCATGAAATCTTCACAATTTATGTCCAGAGATTGCAGTAAAGACAGGCATAAGAAATTATAAAAGTATTAATTTGGGGAACTAAAAATGTCCATGAAATCTTCACAATTTATGTTCTTCTGCCGTGGCTTCAGCTGGTCCCTCCGTTCGGGGTCCCTGACTTCCCACAACAAGTCCGGACTGAGGATTCATTAAAAACCATATGCTGAGCTGAAAGCCAGGTGCGCAGTGACTCACGCCTGTAATTTCAGCACTTTGGGAGGCTGAGGCGGGCGGATCACTTGAGGTCAGGAGGTGGAGACCAGCATGGCCAATATGGTGAAGTCCCATCTCTCATAAAAACACAAAAATTAGCCAGGTGTAGTGTCATGTGCCTGTTATCCCAGCTACTCGGGAGGCTGACAGGAAAATCGCTTAAACCCGGGAGCTGGAGGTTGCAGCGAGCCGAGATTGCACCACTTCACTCCAGTCTGGGCAACAGAGCAAGACCCTGTCTCAAAAAAAAAAAAAAAGGCCAGGCACAGTGGCTCACGCCTGTAATCCCAGCACTTTTGGAGGCCAAAGCGGGTGGATCACCTCAGGTCAGGAGTATTGAGACCAGCCTGGCCAACATGGTGAAACCCAGTCTCTACTAAAATTACAAAAATTAGTCAGGCATGGTGGCCTGTAATCCCAGGTAGTTGAGAGGCTGAGGCAGAAGATCGTTTGAACCCAGGAGGTGGAGGTTACAGTGAGCTGAGACCATGCCATTGTACTCCAGCCTAGGTGACAAAAAGCAAAACTCTGTCTAAAAACAAAACAGACAAACAAACAAAAAACATATGCCCAACACCCGGCTTGCCCACCCTTTGTCCCCTGCCCCTTCCTGGTTCCAGGTCCCTGACCCAGATCTGTTCTGAACAGGAAGTGAAGACTGGAGTGACTTCTTTCCCGTGGAGCTCAATCAAGGGCTTCGTCTCAGAGGCTGCCAACCTGGTGCTGCTCAGGGTGATGGCCTGGCGGCGGATGGTGCCCAGCAACGCCCGCTTCCTGGCCTTGGACACCGAGGGCAAACTCTGCTATTTGACCTATGTGAGGGGTCTCCCTGGGCAGGGGACTTGGCTTGGGAGCAAACTAGAAAGGGCATGAAAAGCACTGAGATCGGGAACAGCTGTGGAGTAGAAAATGGAGGCAGGTGGGGAGAAAACAGCACAGGTGGGAATGGGGCTTTCAAGGGCAGGAAAGCATGTTTGTCTGGGAGTGTGGGGCAGATGAATTGAGAGCGACTGAGAGGTGGGAACAGTTCAGAGAAGCAACCCTTCTGCACAGAAGTCAGTCCAGGAAAAATAAATACAGTGCAGGGCTGATTTAAAAAATACATCATTTTTGCCAGGCACAGTGACTCATGCCTGTAATCCCATCACTTTGGGAGGCAAAGGTGGGCAGATCACTTGAAGTTAGGAGGTCAAGATCAGCCTGGCCAACATGGTGGAACCCTGTCTCTCCTAAAAATACAAAAATTAGCTGGGCATGGTGGTGGGCGCCTATAATCCCAGCTACTCGGGAGGCTGAGGCAGGAGAATCATCACTTGAACCCAGGAGGCAAAAGTTGCAGTGAGCCGAGATGGCACAACTGCACTCCAGCCTGGGCAACAGAGGGAGACTCTGTCTCAAAAAAATCAATAAATAAAAATAAATCATTTTTTAACTTTAGGAAGTATAACTGTCCAACTTTACTGAAATATTCCTTTATTATTTCATTTGTTTGCTTGTTTGTTTGAGACGGAGTCTCGCTCTGTTGCCAGGCTGGAGCGCAGCGGCGCAGTCTTGGCTCACTGCAACCTCCACCTCCTGACTTCAAGCTATTTTCCTGCCTCAGTCTCCCAAGTAGCTGGGAATACAGACATGTGCCACTACGCCTGGCTAATTTTATGTATTTTTAGTAGAGACGGGGTTTCACCGTGTTTGCCAGGATGGTCTTGATCTCCTGACCTCATGATCCGCCCGCCTCAGCCTCCCAAAGTGCTGAGATTACAGGCGTGAGCCACCGCGCCCGGCCCCTTTATTATTTCTTAACCCCAGAGGGTGTTCCGTTTCTGTTTTATTTTTTGTTTTTAACTAAAATTTCATGATCGCATGCCTAGGACTTGCTGCAATAGGTGATTTTAGAGCCGTGTCACTGAACACACAATTTCCAGTGAGACACTTTGGGAGCTGATTTGTGTTTCTTTGACCATCTTTGTAAATTACATTCCAGGCTTGTCTATCAAAACACCCCAAGCAGCAATGCATTTGACACGAACAAGCACAATCCATTCCCCTCCGTGTTCTTTGAAACATGTGTTTAACATTAGCACTTTTCTCTCCATAGCCGCAGCTATAACAGGGGTTTAAGTTTTAATTACAACAGGGACAGCCTGCCAGCAACAGCACAAGTCTGAAGTGGCCACAAATCTGTCTGGTCTCACACCTCTGAGCCTCACTTTACCTCCACCCACTGGCCCTAGTAGCTCATCCTCCCTCTCTACTCCCACACCCCTCCCCATATTGCTTCTCATCCCCGTAACAGAATTTGCCAACTAGAAGCACTTGGTCAGCGAGATGACATGGGAAGGGTCAGGGCAGGGGCAACCTGGAGCTAGCTCCCTATGAGGGGTCGCCAACTGAGCTTGGAGGTTTGGAGATGCAACCTCAAATGTTGGGAGGTTGTTATGAGATACAGAAAATGCTGAGATGATGGGGAGCCCTTGGCGGGCATCCACCTTACCTCCCACTTCCCAATTTTGGCTGTTGCCAGCAAGACCTGGGCTTCCAGACCATCCAGGTAGACCATCAGCAAGCCGAAGTCTTCATCGTGGAGCAGACTGTCCACTCAGAGGAGGGCATCCCCATGTCCTGCCAGTACTACCTGCTCTCCGATGGGTGAGCTGCTGATGGTGGGCCCAGAGGGGTGGTGCTGAGCTTGTAGGTGCTCAAGGAGACCAGCTGCTTCTGGGGATAGCACCAGGAAGAGCTGGCATTGAGATAGGAGTGTCCCTCCACTTTATCCATATCATTCACTCTTTCTTCATTTATTTGCTCGTCCTCTTAATCCTCACAGTGCCTCCCAAACCTCACTGCACACCACAGGCCTGAGGTGTAACTAGTGAAGCCACCACTGTGTAAGGGGTAATATTGAAAACCACTAAGGTTTGAATGACTGCACACCTGATGAAATCACTGTGCTGGAAGAGTTGCCTGTGGCAGGCTGCCATGCAGTCTCCAGCAAAGCACTGGCTCCAAATCATAAGAAAATTCAGGGCCGGGAGTGGTGGCTCACGCCTATAATCCCAGCACTTTGGGAGGCCAAGGCGGGCGGATCACAAGGTCAGGAGATTGAGACCATCCTGGCTAACACGGTGAAACCCCGTCTCTACTAAAAATACAAAAAATTAGCCAGGCATGGTGGCAGGCACCTGTAGTCCCAGCTACTTGGGAGGCTGAGGCAGGAGAATGGCGTGAACCCAGGAGTCAGAGCTTGCAGTGAGCCGAGATCGTGCCACTGCACTCCAGCCTAGGGGACAGCAAAGAAAATTCAGGTGGAAGAAAGAGGTTTTTTGTTTCTTTTTGAGATAGAGTCCAGCTGAGTTTATTTCTTTTTTTTTTTTTTTTTTTTTTTTGA